>NC_137046.1:56816193-56933693 GCF_032717465.1 Coenobita brevimanus | reverse complement strand
AAAAGTAAGGAAAGAGGGAAAGAAAATAGTAATCCTAAGAATATGATGGAGTTGACCTTTTCATTACAATAACGTTTTTATTTTATCTTCTTTCTATTTCCAGACGAATTCATCAAGTTTTAAGAAACATATAGAAGGCAGTCGTAAAGATAATTGTAAGCCACACAATGACACAATCAATACTACTTGTGATATCTGGTTAAGTGAATGCAGCTTACGTAATGACCTTAATGTAAATGTTAACCCCTGAAATTCTTTCACCTCATTAGCATAGTCCTAGATTAATCAAAATAAAATCCATAACTCTGTCGATCACATATAAGGGTTAAATGCGCTAATGTGATTGTCCTCAGTTGTGTAAAATCGTCTCTCTTTATGATGATTCAAAGCCACGTTCGATGATCAGAGGAAAAATCGACACCATTCTTAACCTTGTCAGATCCAGTGACTTCCCGAGCTGAGTAAAATCATCCGAGATTAGTAAGAATAAAGTACTCAGTGTATAAGCGATCCCAGTGAAAGGGTTAAAAGAGGTGAGGCGGTGAATGTGGAGCGTGAGAAGCGAGGGCATGCAAGCCAGGCACAACAAAGAGGGTGGCGTCATGCAGTGTCGGGAGGGGGACATGTTGAAGATACCCTCACTCCGCCCCCTCCTTCAGGAGTCACGCTACGGCACAGTGTGGTTGGTGGCACGAAACACGAAAGGAGTATAGACAGACCCTTTTAGGTCCCCTTTAACACGTCCATCTATCCATCCCTCCATCTCTCACCCTTTCCTCAGATAGTGGCAGGAAACACGAGAGGAGTAGAGACAGACCTATTAGCTCCCCTTCAACATGTCCATCCATCCATTCCTCCATCCTTCCTCAGAAGGTGACAGTCACTAAGCACAAGAGGAGAATAGACAGACACTCTTCTAGCTCCCCTTCCATCTATCTATCTATCTATCTTTCCATCCCTCTTCCTCTCCCTCAGATAGTGATATGATACACAAAAAATAGCATAGATATACACTCTTTTCCCTTTCTTTCCATTTACCATCTATCCCTCCATCACTCTCCCTCACCCTCAGACAGTTTCACGAAACACGAAACAAAGACAGACACCCTTTTAGCTCCCCTTCCATCCATCTATCACCTATCCCTCAGTCCCTCTTCCTGTCTACCTCAAATGGTGACAGGAAACGTGAGAGGAGTATAGACAAACCCCCTTTTACCTCCTCTCATCCATCCATATGTCAGTCCCTTCGACCCTCCACCTCGCCTCCTTCATTCATCCATCTATGCATCTCTGGATTGTTTTCCCTCTTCCTCTCTCTCCACTCCCAACCGAAGAACCAGACTGTGATTGTCGGGCTGATCAGATTCATGGATTCAGTTTGTTTTCCTCTTGTCCCTGTTTCCCCAGCAGTATAATTGGGAACCTGGATGTAACCTGAAGATTGAGACAGCAAAAATAAACATAACTGACTTAATTGTCATCCGGCAGTCAATAAACATAAATTTAAGCCTTCTTCTTCCTTTTTATGGTTCACAGCGACCTCCTATCTAACTCTCCCGCCCCCCCTCCCACACACATACCGATTTTCTATGCCCCTACCAGCCATATATCAGCCCATCGCCGCCCGAACAGCCCTCTATTCACTCCCGTTTCACGCCCACGTTGGCTCCCTCCAGCTCATTTCCATTCCCATGCATTTGCTTTTCACACTCATGTCAACCCTTACTCACTCATATTCGTGTGTGCTCACGCGCGCACAAACAAATAAATAAACACACACACACACACACACACACACACACACACACACACACACACACACACACACACACACACACACACACACACACACACACACACACACACACACACACACACACACACACACACACACACACACACACACACACACACACACACACACACACACACACACACACACACACACACACACACACACACACACACACACACACACACACACACACACACACACACACACACACACACACACACACACACACACACACACACACACACACACACACACACACACACACACACACACACACACACACACACACACACACACACACACACACACACACACACACACACACACATTCCCTTTTCATCTTCACATCAGGTACCAACAAACACATTCAGCCTCCTTTTTCCCATCCATCCATTCCAAACCCACCATCCCCTATCACCCCAAATATCAGCTCTGTCATTCATTCTCACTTGCACATACCTCTGCTTTACTAATGTTCTCCCCTCTCCACCGATTTTCATCCTTAGACACCATTACTCTTCACTTGCACCTTCCTCATCGTCCCTCCTCTCTCCACCTATCTCTACTTCACCCATTCTCACACCTGTTTTCATCTTCCCTAGCTACACATTCCCATCACCACCCACACCCTCCCCTCCCGCGTGCATTCTCCCCTTCCCGCCCACATTCTGTCCTTTTCCTCTTCCATTCTCGCCCCTACTCCACGCTCACCTTCCCCTACCCTTCATACCCCAAACCGCCCCTCTCCTCTCCCATTCTCATACCCGTACCCCACCTTCTCGGCCCTCCTCGCTTTCACCCCACCTTTACCCTCCCCTCCCCGCCCACAACCCGCCCCTCTCGTCCACTCTCACTCTCTCCCCACCCTCCCCCTCCCCTCCCCGCCCACATCCCGCCCCTCTACTCGCCCACTCCCACCCTCGCCCTCCCCTTCCTGGCCACATCCTGCCCTTCTCCTCCCCCGCTCTCACCCTCACCCCACCATCACCCTCCCCTCCCCGCCCACATCCCGCCCCTCCACTCCGCCCTGGGTGTAACTAATGTCAATCAGAGGTGAGTGTTGACCTCCCCGCCCACATTCACAACCCTCTTCCTCCTTCACACAATCTCATCCTCGGCGCTCCCTTTGCTCCTCTTTTTCTCACGCCGTTCAGCTTTACCTTCTACATTTATTTATTCATTCTCTCCCTCTATCCTTCCTTTCATCCTCTTCATATTACACTTTCAACTTCACTTTCTTCATTCTTTTAATCATCCATCATTCACGATCACTTTGTCCCTCATTGTCACGTTTTTCCACTTTCTACGTCAGTTACTAGTATCGCCATATTTTTTTTTCTTCCCCACAGTCATTCAGCATCTGTGTTTATTTATTCTCTCTCTCTCTCTCTCTCTTCGATTTCTTTTTCCTTTCCTTTGCTGCCTTTAGATTGCTTAATATTTTCACTCTGAGGATGTCTCTCAAAAGTTTAAAAAAATTATCAGGTATAAGAACAAATTTATATCTGACTTTAGAACGAAGGTTGAAGGGATTAAAGAAGGATGAAAACTAAGAAGAAAGGAGAACAAGGAGGAAAGGAAATAACAGACGAAAGTGGAGTAGGATAAAAATAACAAGAAAAAAAACTACCGAGATAATGAAGGCTAAATTTACACAGAAAGAGGAAGATGATAATAAAGCAATAAAAATAAAGGGAGGAAGAAAATTACAAGAGGAACAGGTGGGACTAATATTAAAGCTCTATAAAAATAAAGCTCCATTACCAGAAGCTCTGGTCTCGTTCCTTCCAGCTTTGCCTCAATTTATGCACTATTTCGACACCACTCCTGTCAGCTGGTGTGTAATTCTCTCTCTCTCTCTCTCTCTCTCTCTCTCTCTCTCTCTCTCTCTCGCTCTCGCTCTCTCTCTCTCTCTTCGTCTTTCCTGCGTTCCCTCTTCTAAAGTCTCTCTCTTATTATAGTCTCATTTCTTCTCACCCTTTTATCTCTCACTCCCATCTCTCCTCGCCTTCTCATCTCATTTGCCTCTCCTTCCCTACCTACTTTTCACCCTTCCTAACCCTTTTCACAGGGAGAAAGGCAGGAAGGGAGACAGGGTGGGTGTGGAGACAGGCAGGGAGAGAGGGTGGGAGTGGAGGTGGGGTGGAAGCGAAGAAAGGATGGGTGTGGAGAGTGAGGGAGAGGGTGGGAATGGATAACAGTTGGGAGAGGGGAGACGGTGGGTGTGGGGAGAGGGTGGGTGTGGGGAGAAGGTGGGAATGGGTTGCAGTTGGGAGAGGGGAGAGGGTAAGTGTGGGGAGAGGGTGAGTGTGGGGAGAGGGTGGGCGTGGGGAGAGGGTGGGTGTGGGGAGAGGATGGGAATGGCTTGCAGTTGGGAGAGGGGGGAGGGTGGGTTGGGGGCAGGGTGGATGTGGGGAGAGAGGGTGGGAGAGGGGAGAGCATGGTACTGTGGAGCGTGTTGTGGGGTGACAGCTTGCGTGTCTCTCAGTCACTTTCACCACTACCGTACCACAGTTCCCCAGGGCTCTCGCTACCAAGGCTCCAGCTCAGGAATGCCACAGGTTTTTTCGCCTCCGATGCTTGATTGGGTTTGTGCATTTCTCCTGTAAAAATATTCTCACATATCTAACGCTAACTGTTCATGCATTTCTCTTACTAGGCACCCAATATTTTGCTCTGTTAAATGTTTACACGTCTCATTTAAGTTTCTATGAAGGAGTATTTGTTCCCACTGAATGTACACAGATTTAACAAAATATCTAAGAGTATTATGCAGACATTAATACAGCCATTTATATACAAAGAATAAAAAAAAAAATCAATATAGATAGACAGCCAGCCAGAGGTAGATACTTAGGCAAATATAAGGCACAGAAAGTTTTCATGCTGTAACGTTGTGGTGTTGATGTGGATGTGATAGGAAGCGTTATGAGGAACACACTGAGGTGGTTTGGCCATGTGGAGAGGATGGAGGGTGAAAGACTGACGAAGAGAGTGTATGTGAGTGAGGTGGAGGGGGAAAGAGGGAGGGGGAGGCCGAGGATGAGGTGGAGAGATGGGGTGGAGATGTATATGAGAGAGGGGGGTGTGAGTTGGGAGCAGGGGAGTGAAATGGCGGGGGACAGGGCGACTTGGAGGCGATTTGTTTGTGGCCACCCCAAACGGGATTGAGGCGTCTGGCAATAGATAGATAGATAGAACTTGGAAGAAACTTTTATAGCCATTGTTGTGATTACAAATATAATTACTGGTAACTCCTTACATT
Source organism: Coenobita brevimanus (assembly GCF_032717465.1). Lineage (NCBI taxonomy): Eukaryota > Metazoa > Arthropoda > Malacostraca > Decapoda > Coenobitidae > Coenobita > Coenobita brevimanus. Next base: position 56,928,633 of record NC_137046.1, on the reverse strand, counting down.
ATATCCAGGAGCACTGTTTAGAAGCGGGTGGCACTGTACCTGCTGACTGGCTGTCCCGGGTGGGTGGAGGAGAGAGGAGCAATGTAGTACCATTAGTAGTATGTCCCATCATATGTTATACTTGTAATTTATAACGAGACTGGCCAGTATAGTTGCCTTCTATGTATGTACAATATAAGTCTGTATGTTACTCTGGAAATTAAAAAAACTGACTTTGAAATTGACTTTGATGGGTATAAACGGGTATGGTAATGTATATTTACGCGTGAGATGGAGATGGAATTGGTGATAGCGTGTCCCTCGTTATTTATTCATCCAATTACTTCATTTATTTTCTCATTTAATTATTTATTTTTGGGGAGGAGAATCATCCTCACGATCCTCCTCCTCGCCCTTTCTAAACCACACCCAGACACTCCCACTGCCAGTCATTTATGGTGAAAGCAGTGTCGTAACTCTAGCGATAAAGGGGAGGCGAGGGCGAATCCACAAGTTATTCTGAAGGTGATAGGAACAACTGAAAACAAGACGCCGTAGTACAGAAATGGAGACTATTTGCGTCTTAAAATACTAGATATCTGTCCTAAGCTGAATGAAATCGTCTGGAGGTAGCATGAGGGAAATAATATAGTGTCATGATAATGAAATATGGGAGATTTTAATACTTTCAATGTTTAAATGCAGTTTATAGCGTCATTATCTTTTTCTTTATATAAAAAACAGACCCCATGACTTTGAGCCTGTAAAACCTGTCTCTTTTTACCACAAATAAAGAAAATCAAGAGTCTTTTATTTCGAGATGCCTTAACACATTCCATTTAAACTACTGGAGGTCATAGGCAGATTGAATAAGGCAGTTCCAGAGTTAACCACGTGTACATGAAAAACTGTGAGTACTGGTTGATTCTTGCAATGATGATGAACAGAAACAAAAGGTGAGTGTTTAGTTTTATGGATGCTGCATGTCCTCCGTTATGGAGAGACACACTAACTGAGAGTTCAGAAGTGACCAGAATAATAACTAGATTTCAAAGTGCTCAAGAAATTCCAGACAGACAGACACAGACAGACAGACAGACAGACAGACAGACTCAGACAGACAGACAGACAGACAGACAGACAGACAGACACACACACACACACACATACATACACACACACACACACACACACACACACACACACACACACACACACACACACACACACACACACACACACACACCATTGCAGCAACGTGTTTAATGTCACTATGGCTCCACATCCCCCTCAACATCCGGCTGTCACATCCTCCTCATCTCACACTGCTTATCTCCGTGTCGCATCTCCCCATCAGCTGTGCCCGAGAAACTATGTAATTGCAGCTGTTAAACCGTGTCGACAGTAATGTTCTTTTAATGGCCTGCAGTACGCCAGCCTGTCAGTCTTGTCTCATCTCTTATCGGTGTTATCAGTGCTGGGGTGTAAGGTGAGGTTCTGTGGCTATCCCCGTCTTTATTGGTTGAGGGGTGATAAGGTTGGATTAAGTTATGGATCTGGAGTTAGGAAAGATCGTGGATACAGATAGGGAAGAAGGCTGAATTTGATAAGGAAGTGGGTTGCAGAGGATAAGGAAGTGGGTTGCAGAGTGTAGGGAAGTGGGTTGCAGAGGATAAGGAAGTGGGTTGCAGAGTGTAGGGAAGTGGGTTGCAGAGGATAAGGAAGTGGGTTGCAGAGGATAAGGAAGTGGGTTGCAGAGGATAAGGAAGTGGGTTGCAGAGTGTAGGGAAGTGGGTTGCAGGGGATAAGGAAGTGGGTTGCAGAGGAAATGGAATGGGTGCAGACGATAATGAGGTGGGTTGCATAGGACAAGGAAGTTGCCTGCAGAAGATAAGGAAGAGAATTGTAGAGGATAAGGAAGGGGGCTGTAGAGGATAAGGAAGGGGGCTGTAGAGGATAAGGAAGGGGGCTGTAGAGGATAAGGAAGTGGGTTGCAGGGGAAATGGAAGAGGGTTGCGAGGATAAGGGAGTGGGTTGCAGAGGAAATGGAGGAGAGTTGCAGAGGATAAGGAAGGAACTGCCGTGGATGAGGAATGAGACTGCAGAAGATAAGGGATTGGAGAGAATGAGGAAGAAGGTTGCAGGGGTAGGGGGGAATGAGGAGATTAATCACCTTTCAGCATGAGTCACCCCTTAAGATGAATAAAATCGTCTGGAGATGACAATAATAAAATGGTCAGTCGCACTAAAGGAGATTGTTATTATCCTCTTAAGTACGTGATTTTCTTCCAAATCTGAGAAAAAATCGTCTCCTGGTGACAAAAAAAAAAAAAGATAGACAGAGGAATAAATGATGGAGAGAGAGAGAGAGAGAGAGAGAGAGAGAATGGGGAGCAGGGAGAGGAAAGGTAAGGACAGAAGAAGAAAGGATAAGGTATACGAGTGGGAGAGAAGAGAGAGAGAAAGAAAGTGGGGCACAAGTGGAAGGAAGTAAGAGAGGAAGGGAAACAGGAGCAGGAAGGGAGAGAAAGGAGAGGGACAGGAAGTAGGAAGGAAAGAGAAAATATATATCGGAGAAAGAAGAAAAGAGAAACACAAAAAGAAAAAAGGATAACAGAAAAGCAGGGAGAAAAGAGACATGGAAAGAGTAAGAGAAATAATGAGGGGAAAAAAGAAAGAAGGAAGAGGGATAGGAGTAAAAGGAAAAGATATGCAGAAGGGAGATAAAAGAATTAAGGAAAGAAGAGGTATAGAAGAAGGAAGGAAGAGGGATGGGAGCTATAAGGAGGGGAAGGGAAGAGGGAGAGGGCCTGCAAGGAAGACAAGGCAACAGGGATGGGGAGAGGAAGGAAGAGAGAGAGAGAGAGAGGGAGGACTGTGGGAGGAGAGAGCTGTTAGTGGTTGGTTGCAGGTAAGAGGAGGGAGTTTCTTTAACCACAATAACCAAAGAACTAGTTACTGTGGAGGTGAGAGAGAGAGAGAGAGAGAGAGAGAGAGAGAGAGAGAGAGAGAGAGAGAGAGAGAGAGAGAGAGAGAGAGAGAGAGAGAGAGAGAGAGAGAGAGAGAGAGAGAGAGATAATAATAGTAATAATAATAATAATAATAATAATAATAATAATAATAATAATAATAATAATAATAATAATAATAATAATAATAATAATAATAACAACAACAACAACAATAATAATAATAATAATAATAATAATAAGAAGAAGAAGAAGAAGAAGAACTGCATAGCAAAAACTGTGATTATAATACTCTGAACCCACAGCAGCCATAATCAACACGTTTACTGTCAATACAGCAATATTTAGAAACATTATTCACTGAAGCTGTCAGCTGGATCTTATTATGTCGGTGAGTCATGAGGTAAAAGGTGTGTGGGATGAGGCTACCTGTCTACCACACCTGTCTTATTAGCCTCTTTGCTACGATCACTGTTTATATAATTTATTCTTGCTGCCACATTGCAATTCTTAGTCAACTTAGAACACCCAGGTACAGCAAATAGTTAATGAAGGTCACATCAAACTTTTCCAGCTCGAGAAATGTGCTGTGGTAAACAGAATCGTCAGGAGATTTTTTTTTTTTTTTTTATGTGTCCGACTCTGGGCAAAGGCTTCAGGGCCTATATCTCGGGGGCAGTAGCCTATCCCAAGGCCCAGTAGTTCTCCTTCACCTCCACATGTCACCACTTCGGCGCTAACACCCACCGTCCATATTGAATACATGCTAGGGCTGTCTCATACAGGACTGGTGTACTGGTATTAGCGGGGGTATTTTTACGACATGTCGGCGGGTCATCTGGTAGATCAGGAAGGTTTGCTTTTAATGAGATTCAAATCCTTAAACTGTTCCCTGCCCCAGCCGGGATTCGAACCTGGGCCCATCAGGACTGCAGGCCGCCTCTCTACCGATTCAGCCACAGCCTATAAGATGAAAAATATCATCGGGCTGAATGAAATAATTCCATCACTGTTTCTTGTCTTTCACCTTTGCTAAGACGACTCCTTCAGCTTGGAAAAGGGGTAGAACCGCTGATGGCAATCACGTCCCTATCACATTCTGCCAAGGTCAGGCAATTTCATTCTGCCTTGGGGGTATTTTTCAAGGTAGAAGAGTTAGAAATTGCCTTCATTAACCCCTTCATTACAAGGTTACTCCTTTAAAGCGAATCAAATATTTTGATGGTCAAAAAATTATAAATTTACAACGTCCATTTGACGTAGTTTAACTGAGACTGAGCATTTGCGACAAAGAGAGAGAATGGTTGGAAATAATATTTCATTTCTATCTGTCTGTCTGTCTGTCTATCTAACTATCTATCTAATTACAACGTAATAAGGTAGATGCTTGGTGATCATGAAGCATTATACATGTGTGGAGTTGTGGAGTGAAATGATAAGGTAAGACCTGATTAGTATGATTATGGTTACTATTTTTATGATTTGTTCCTTACAGAGAGAGATTTTCTACCATTTAGTTGTATGAATTTAGTCAGTAGGCGACTTACCTTTAGCATGACGCAGCATCCTGTGAAAGATGGCCATGACAAAGACCTTTAGGTACAGGGTGACCCAAAATGAATGCAACCCATAAAAGTGTGTGTTATTTATACAACTGATAAGAAATTTGCTTTATCTTCGCATTCAAATTAAGCTGAGCTGATAACAAAACAGTCATGAATGTTTGGGTTCTGCAGTTCAAATGGTCTGTTTTTTATGACCTTTCCAAAATGTGTTCCAAATGACCACCTCGACGTCGCAGGCATTCCTGAATGCAAAATTGTCAATTACGCGGACACACTTCTCTCTTGGGATGGCTCTGATGTTGACCGTGATTACTGTTTTCAGGTCTCTGATTGTCTGGGGGTGGTTTTCATAAACATGATCTTGCAGATAGCCCCACGGATAGAAATCTGCTGGATTCAATTCATATGACCGTAGGGCCCACTCAGGGTCACACCTCCTGCTGATCAGGCGATCCCCGAATCGTTGCCGCAGCCACATCAGCGTTTGGTTTGAAGTGTGTGGTGTGGCCCCATCCTGCTGGAACCATTGCTCCCCACGAGTGATGCCCCTACGTCTTCCTAGTGTTATGGGTTGCATTCATTTTGGGTCACCCTGTATAACAGCAACAACCTTTATATTATCCTAACATTACCACGGCTCTAATCCATATTCTATTCTGCGTTAAAGACCTCGTAAATCGGCAAGCTATCGCCACGGTCAGGAATGTTGTAGGTCGGTGCGGGAAGAGGCCAGACTGTGAGAGCTAGGTAACTTATTCAAGCTTGGGAATGTATTTATAAACGATCCTAAGCTTCAGCTGTGTCACATTGCTTGTATATAGGCCAGCTTTCACTGACACAGCTACCAAACACCTCCCAATAAAAATAGAGTGATAGTGAAGTAGCATATACGAAAAAACAAAATAATCTGTGAGTGTTATGAAAACTTATTATCGCAAAATTTTGATTAGGCATCTTTATAAACACGAAATGAAAGACCTCGCCGGTGAGAAAGAGGGCCGGTTGTCGTTATTGAAACTGATGTCGCACAAATTGAATTACTAATATTCCCCTCCTTCACTTGTCACAACCAGTCCGTGTTCTTTCCATGCAATACACCTTCATTAACGGTAGGTAATAATAATATCCCAAACAGAAGGCGGGTTCCCTCGTCCAAAACCTGCCACGACATGAGTTAAGAAAGCAGACGAGTGAGGTGTGAGACTTAATTAACTTTCGAAAATCGCGAAAATAGCGGCAGTGCTGAACAGGTTTCCTCAATGCCCACAATTAGCGATAAATGACTAAAAATGATACGATAATATTCCCGAGCTCCCCCCCTAATCACTGTCCTCTGCCCCGCCAAACCATATACTTCTCCTAAATGCACGAGGGGCTGCGGCGTGATTGAGTGCTAACCTGAGCTGATCGGAAAAGAATGCTGGAGAATCATACCGTTAGCCCATCAAAAAAGCCGGTGTGGGTGAAAGTAGGTGGGTTGGTGAGTCGGTGGGTGGACGAGTGGAGTGGGTATACGGGTGGATGTGGCTGGGTGGACGTGCCGGGGGTTTTTCTTGGTGAATAGAGCCTCTGGAGGGACGGGTGATTGATGGATGATTGGAAGGGCTGGGCGGATTTGAGAGCAGGGATGAGGTGGAGAAATTCTAAGAGTTTCTAGTCTTGTTACTCCACCAATCCTCAAAATGAGTTTCTCCTTCTTTTTAAATTCCTCTCTCCGTCAGACTCAGTCAAGCTCTCTCGTACTCTCTCTTCTCCCTTAGATTCTCCGTTCATCTTTCACTTCCTCTGTTAGCTTAAACACCTGTCGTTATCGCTAAAGTTAACTGTATACTCTGTCAACAGAACTGTTCATGGAATCTACAATAAAATGCAAAGACACGAGAATATAAATATAATTAGAAACAAGATTTCCAAATATTCCACTTTATGCACGAATATCCAAAAATATCTTGTAAATATTCAGATTTTGCTTCTTCATGAAAAAAAAAAATAGTATAACCATTTTATTTGTTCCTACGATGGAGAAGAGAAGAATTCAGTGTAACCATCTTATCTTCTCACTGGACGGATAAGAAAAATTAAATCTTTTCCCTTCTCTTTCTCTCACACCCTCCCTCCATTTCTTCAGTCATTCTTTCTCTCCGTCAGTCACAGTCATTTCCTTTATCCCCAGTTCTCTTCTCCATCTTTCCCTCCCTCCCTCCTCTCCTCTCTCTCTCTCTCTCTCTGAAGTGAGTGACGCCAGCTCATTGCCTCACCCTCGTTCTAATTACCCTCATTGTTCCCACTCCCCTGCCCCCCCCCCGTCTCTTTCTCTCTCTCCTTCTCTCTTTCTCTCTCTGTGGTCGTCTGTTAATTAGAGTACCATTGGTTGTCCATTTCTTCGTCTTTTTCTCGGATTTTACTAACTTTTCTTTTTTTCCTCAACGACTCTCTCTCTCTCTCTCTCTCTCTCTCTCTCTCTCACACACACACACACACACACACACACACACACACACACACACACACACACACACACACACACACACACACACACACACACACACACACACACACACACACACACACACACACACGCACGCACATTTCGTTGTTCTCACGAATCTAAAACTTATCTTTAAGGAGTCAGCACCAATTTCTTTCATATCAGTCACTTCATTCATCCCTTCGCCACAATCATCTCTAGGCCACTTCCACAATTCTCTCCTCATTCCTTCACTTTTCTGTTTATGTCCTGCGTCTTCCTTATTCATTCTAGGATGCCGTCTCATATGTTACTCATTCATTTAGTCATCATCATCATCATCATCATCATCATCATGACTTTTTTCCCACCTAAAGACTGGGTGAGATAGGGCTCAGAAGCAAGGAAAAGAGAGAGTATGGGACTGGGAAATAATAAGCAGGATATCCAGTAACATAGGCAATTCACTCATCATTTAAGTCTCCGGAATCCCGGCACCATTTCACGATCTAGCCATATGTACACTTCTTTTTTTCTTTACAGATCAGCTTCACCTACAAGATTTATCCCTTGTATTCCAGATATGACATTTATAAACCCCTTCAGTACGATGACACTTTTCTTCTCTAGGTACCGAACTTGATATTTTTTTTTTAGCTTAGATGAGGTTCTTAGTAATGGAGTAGTTTAATTAATACTCTGTCTCTCTCCTGAGCTAAATATAATCATCTATTGGTAAGAAAAATAGTGTAAAAGACACAAAATACGTAACCGTGCTGAAATGTCATGTTTGTTTCTTCGTTCGTGGAAAATTTTATCATATCGCCACTTCCAATGATATCATACTTGTCTCCCTTTCTCAGCTTTCTTATAAATGTGTCCATCCACAAAGTTGTTGTTGGTTTTTAACTTCCTTTTATTCACTTGTCTATTTGTCTGTCTGATAGGTAACAAAAGCTCTTCGCTATAGGTAAATGTATAGTTAATCTCTCTCTCTCTCTCTCTCTCTCTCTCTCTCTCAGCAACATAAATTCACAGCGCACATACATGTCGCAAAGCTTTCTCTCCATACATTTTCTTTCTTTCACTGGCTTTCTCTTTCCCATTGAGGTGTGGCCGCAGGAGTACGGATGCGGCTGTGTGCGGGGGGATGACAGTGGCCGCAGAGGACCCACCACCCACATGAGGTTCCAGGTGACGCCGCAGATTCTCGCCGCACCTGAGAACTTGACTGACGGTGGGGATAGGTGGATGGGTGTGGAGGGTGGAGGATGGATGGGTGTGGAGGGTAGATGGGTGGAGAGTGGATGGGCTGATGATGGATGGATAGGGTGTGAATGGGTGGATGATGGATGAGTAGAAGGGGAATGGGTGGATGATTGATGAGTAGAGGGTGGATAGGTGGATGGGTGGATGATATGGAGGGTGGACAGGCGAAGGAGTGGAAGTGTGGATGAGGCAGAAGGTGGGTGATGGGCATAGGAGTAGACGAGAGGTATAGGTGGGATATTGTGGATGGAAAAATGGATATGGATAATTGCAGGATGACTGTGTAGTAGCACAAAGAGATGGTGTTGATGTGGAGTATCGTAGGATTAAGGTGGCTTTGGAGAATGTGGATGGGGTATAGGAGGAGAAAGGACAGATGTGACAGTGGAAGTGAGGACTGACGTACAAGTGTGAATGGGATAGTTAATAGGCATTCTCATCCTAACTATCTCTCGCTGTGTCCACCCCCAGCCCCTTGCACCATCGCACACTAACCTGTTCCTGGGCATCTCTCAATCGGAATTTACTCACTCTTGCCTGAATCCAGTCAGCTCTCCATCAAATGCCAGTAGGTAATTGTCTCTTTTTCTTGTGATCTGTCTTGGAAATATCACATTACTTTTCTTGCGAAATTAGCTTCTCAAGGAATTGGTATGCTGAACAGATTTGGATTTCTTTTTATCATGCACAGCTGCTGACAGTGTTCTGTGACATTGTTCAACTCTATGTTGAATACAACTCACATACAGCACTTTTCTAAGCAAAACAGAATCGAAATCGATTAGCATTATCAGTTCCCATCCGCCTCCCTAACTCGACTCAATCTCCCTCCATTCGCCGCACTGTTGCATTGGCCATTCTTTTCTATCGCTAAGAATGTACACTGGATCCTCTCCTTATGAGCTCGGCCTGCATGCCTGTCCATTATGGTGGACACGCAGCACCATCTGTGTATACACACGCACTTTTTTCAGCTCCAAGATGTAAAAATAATAGGATTTCTCAGCCCTTCGTGTACATAGCTAACAATCCCTGGAATGATTTTCCTCCGTCTGCCTTTCCTCCAGCCTATGACCTCAAGTATTTTAACTACGCTGCGTCCATGTCCAGGCATCTGAAAAATCAGCGGAACTTCAGGTTGACTTCCTTTTGTTTTACTTTTAGTATTTGATTACTTCCTTCTAAATTTTTTAAAAAGTATAGAGTTAACTGGTGAGACTGGACTGGTAAAGTGGAGGGGTCAGTGAGGGGGGGTGAAGACTGGGGGAGGGTTGCAATGTAATGGTAATGGGTGTAAGTGGACTAATTAGGGCTGGAAAAAGCTGGTAGTGGGCTGGTATGGGCTGGAAGAAGGCTGAGAGGGACTGGTAAGTACTTGGAAAAAGCTGGAGGGACTAGGTAGGGCTGGAAAAGGGCTGATGAAGGCAGGGAGATGGCTGCGAGGTCTGGTTTGAGTCAGGAGGGGGCTGGATGGGTGATGGTAAGGGCTGAGAACAGGCAGAGAGAGAACTGGGGAGGAATAGAAGACTGATGACGGCTGGAAATGGTCAGGTGTGGGTTGCAGTGGGATGAGGATTGTCTAATAGTGACCGGGAGTAGCCTACTGAGTATTGTAATGGACCGAGAGTGGGCTAGTCAGGAGTGGTGAGGTCTTGTGAGAGATGGTGAGGTTTAGGGGGGGTTGCAGTGGGCTGGGAGTGGTCTGGGTGTGGGCTGGTGGGGTGCAGGCTAGAGATTGCTAATGATACGTGGGAAGGCTGTGATCAGACTCCGCTGAAGGCCAGACCTACCGAGTTTCACTTCTTATTGGTATCATAAAATTATTCCGGAGATGGGAGAGAGAATGTAGAAGATGCCCCCGGTATGAGCACACTTGAAAAAAAAAAAATAACTTTGAGTAAAATGTAGCAGATATTTAGCTTCCCAGTTTCATCACAATTAGGAAAAAATAGCTTAGTGTAAAATGTATAAAATATTTAGCTTCGACACATGAGGGAACGAAAAAAGTAAAACTGTTATTAGTCAGCTTGGACACAAAAAGTAAAACAAACTAGCGGATATGTAACTGCTTCCATCATTTACGACAGACGAGGAAGATGAAGCAGAAATTGTGGGTATCAAATGGCCTCAAAAACTTAGCTAGGAAAAATAAAACAGCAAAAAAGTAGTGCGTGCAAATCGCTTTCAAAATCCAGTTTAGAGAAATCAAGTACTCAGTGTTAAAAAAAATAGCTGTGCTTCAAATAAATGACGTAGAGAAAAAAATATAATGTTGTGCAGATTGTTTTAAATATTTGAGCTTAGAGATATGAAGTAAGGAATAAAATAACTTAATATTATTCTTTAAAGCTTGCAAATTGAAAAAAAAACATTAGTGCACTGAATTATGAAGGAGTGAGAGAGAGGTAACGATTAGAGGTGAGGGAAATGGTTATAGCAGTGTTGATGGTGATGATGCTAGGGATGATGTCAGTGTTGGAGATGAAGATGACATTGGTGATGGAGATGATGTTGATGGTGGTGATAGTGGTGATTATGACACTGATGACGGTGCCGGTGACTGGGGATGGTGATGGTGATGATACTGGCAGTGATGGTGATTGTGACGGTGATGATGATACTGGTGACGTTGCTGATAGTAATGATGGTGATCGTGGTGATAGTGATGGTGGTGGTGATGGTGCTATAATGAACTTGATGGCGGTGATGAGGATGATGACTCCAGCACTTAGCTGTTATAGTCAGGCTATTTACAGTTACTGCCCAGGTTAGTTGGTTGTGGCTGGGGATGGGGGAGGAGAGACGCTGAACGGTAGCCGGGCTGCAAAATTCTTGTGTTCAGCGCACACACTTATACACCACAGTTATAGCCTTCTCTGCGACAAACAGCCTCGAAAGGACAATTAGGCTAGTTGCTGTTTGCTTTGCATAATGTTCCTTAGAATGTATGCAGGGAGTTCAGAGGGACAGTGAGCAGAACAGTAGGACAGAATGAGACAAGCAATTCTGAGGAAGAGTCACTCTGAGGGGAGTCAGTTTAAGAGAAGATATAATGTGACGATGAGTTACCGATTCCAGCCTGATTAGAAGTACATGCACTGTAGTCTAAATGGCAAGATCCCTCATGCATAAGAACTGCACTCTGCACAAAGGAAAATATGATAATTGTACAAATTTAGCAACTGAGTAAAGTTAAAGAACGCACACAGTCGGTTTAGCACACCAAACCTCCGTGAAACTGTTTCTGCAAGAGAAGCAATGTGATCTTTCCAAGACAAATGACGAGAAAAGTGAACAAAGGTACACTGAGGGATGATGAAGGACATGAAGGACTGAGTAGGGTGTTGAAGGCAAGGGAAGAGAAATGTGGAAGACTGTGTCGTGTTTAAAGATGGAGGAACAGTTTCTGTGACATGAAAAGCAAGTAGGAGTCTTTTGCCCCAGCCAGGAATGGGGAGGAAATTAGTAGATTGGGGAGCGAATAATTGGAAGAGAGTGGGGGGGGAGGAAGCAGGAGAGCGTCGCAGATCCAGCAGCAATGCAACGCGACACGACCATGGGCCACAGAGGAGCCTTACATCCCCCTCCTCCCCAGTTCACCCTCCAACCTTCATTAGCAGCTGTACTCGCCAATTACCGCTCCTTACCCCCCATCCCTCCCCAGGTCCCGGTGATGCATGCCCACTCACACGCTCGGGTACGCACGCCGCCGCACATTACACCGAGCGCTTGTTTATTTGCGGCTAGACCCAGGTGTGGCAAATTAGCACTCACTTACTCGCGTGGTTATCCCTTTAGCTTAGGTGTCTTCTTCAGGTTAATATCACATGATCGTGTTCAGCTGGTAGAAATTAATTTACTCTTTACACGGCAGGGCGTTACTCTGGCCATGTCAGTCTGGCTACCCTCTGGCAAACTTCAACCTAGAGCAGTTCAAGTAACACTTTTACAAATTTTTTATGAATGGAGGACGCATGTAATCTGGTGAATGGATTATTTTTTTTATACTGAGTTTGTTTTCTCTCCCTCTATTCATTTGTAAAAAAAAAAGTACTCGGTTCAGGGCAAACACTATTTTCTGAACTGGGTTGGAGGTTGAAAAACACCTCGCTTTACTCTCTGATTCTTAGGGAATTCCTATTGCTGAGGAACACCATCTGGTATTGATCTGAATATAACACCAAAGAGCAACAGTAACAGAGAAAGGTTTAAAAAGCTACTGTAATTTTTAACCATTTGATTCTTTGGGACTGCAAATTTTACCATACCAATTCAAAATTACCTAACGTTAATAAAAAAAATTGATAAACTGTCAAGGTGTTACAGTATCGGAAAAAGGTTATACAGTACAGTAGTGCAGAAAATTCCACACTTGGACGACAGTCGACATAAATTGCATAGCCTTACAAAAATGTGTGTGAAGTTCCTTCACACACACACACACACACACACAAGAAAAACTCACCATGCATATCGTCATCATCATCATCATCATTATTCTGTAACCATGATCATCATCGCCATTACCAATTATTCATCTTGTCCTGTTACCTATATGATAAATCACACACCTGAATAAAAAAGAATCATATGGATATCATAGCTGAAATCATCGTCATTATCATCACCATCATCATCATCATCATTATCATCATTATTTATAATAATAAATGAAGAATCTACAATAGACCTTTCAATAAAAGAAAGAAAATTATAGCAGATCTTCTTGAAAAAAAAAAACTTTGTGTAGAAAAATAAACTACAGATCAAAACAGATAACCACACACAATAATATTCATACGTCCTACAGTATAAAGTAAAACAATAAAACCTAATGCGTCCAGAAAGAATCACCACAGATTTTAATTCAAGCAGAAAATAACAGTAACCATAAGTCTAGGGGCAGAGTGAGAAAAAATCACCACACAGATCACACAAAACATAAATCACATCCATCCTACACCCACTGAGCCTATTAAAAAAAAAAAAATCACCATATTTCTCAGAGCACTGAAAACAGAAATCACATCCATCCTACACCCACAGAACCCACAGAGCATACCAAGGGTCCTCCGGGGTTAATTCGTGGCGGGTTAATTGAATCCTTCGGCGGGTGTGTGGTGACGTAAGGGCCTGTGTGTAGGGCTCCCCGGGCGACCACTGCGGCTCACACACTCACGCTAATAAGGTCCCACAACCCCGCACAGGATGATGATATTTTGTGGTGATGACAGACCTGCATACGATAGGGGAGGCCAGGGGGTTGTGTCAAGGGTGTGTAAAGGGTAGGGGGTAAGAATGAAATAGTGTAAAGGGATAAAAGGGGCAGTGTTAAGAATGTAAAGGGCAGGGGGTAAGAGTGAAATAGTGTAATGGGATAAAGCGGGTAGTGTTAAGGGTGTAAAGGGTAGGGGGTAAGAGGGAAGTATTGTAAAGGGATGAAGGGTGGGAGGTTGTTCTGGGAGGGATGGGGGGAAGTTATGGCAGGACTGAGAGAGACAGGGATGGTAAAGGAGATATGGAAAACGCCGATGCTTTTCAAATGTTGGGATTTGACATTGTGGATTAATGACAAAAGGACATCAAAGGTAAAGGAACAGAGATGACAACAATGAACATAAACAAACAGCCAGACAAACAAACAGAGCACGGATTAGAAAGGAAAAGGGCCTACAAAGAAACGGTGATGACAAAAGACAGTGTGACAAAGAAAAAAATATGGTTGAAAGTAGTGATATCAAGACCAGAGAGGGGGGGAGGAGGGATAAGGATGAGTAATATACAAAATTATTCTGCATGAAGAAAAAATGCATTTTCCCCAGGTTCCTTTTACATTTTAGTTTCGATTATTCTATAGTGAAACTGAGGTCAAATTTCAGTGGGAGAAACAGGTAAATGCGCTAATGAAGGGACGGGGCCACCACAGGTATGGGTGACAGTATTGAGAAAAAAAAATCTAACCTCTAGTTGGTCTTCACAGTTTGAAACACAGGAAGAAGAGCTTTGAAGTACGGTACTATACATCTTTACTCAGTAAGTGTATAGTATTATTATATCTCCCTATATCACTCACAAAAGTACAGAATTTGGCTTAACCTGAATTTTTAGTGACTCAAAATCACCAGAAAGACTGAAACCCAGGAAGAAATATTGCTTGGGTCTAGGAAATATCGAAAAGTAGGTTATCGATAAGTTTACTGGTGACTGTGCGGTTGCAGACATATTAATCCTCTTCATTACGATAAATTACATGAAAGTGAACGATGTCTTTTGAAGCTCATTGATGCCAGCTTCGAAGTCCAACTCACTTTTCAGAATGTCACGTACGAGTTTCATTTATGCTCGACTAAACAGTGTAGCGATAATCTTGTCCGCAACTGTACATTACAATACCCCGGCCTGACCACACCACCGCAGCTTACCTGGCGTTGCGTCCACTGCGGTAAGGAGGCTTGACTCTTTCACCGCAGCATGACCCCCGCTGTCTTCACCCTTCCTCCTTCATCCTTTCCACTTCCACTTTTATCTGTTTTTGTCTTCTCTCATCTCTCTCTCTCTCTCTCTCTCTCTCTCTCTCTCTCTCTCCTTCCTTATTTTTGTCCTAGCTTCTTCATTTCCATCTTCACTTTATCTTGCACCCCATGGTTTACCCTATTTCACATCTTCTTTCCTGTCCTCCATGGCCATTGTCGCTCATCTACATCCTCCCTATCTCTCTCTCATCTCCCCATCTACTCCTCCCTCCCTCCCGCTTACACCCTTCATGTCTCCTGCATTCTCTTTTATCTCCCATTTCAACTGTCTCCCACCTAAATTTTAATCTACCTTTTTCCCTTCCACCTTTTTATAACATATCCAAATCTGGGGCTCGTAGCACTGAGACATGTTGTTGGCTTCTTAACTCCATTTTCTTAGAGTTTTTTTTTTTTTTGTTATCCCTATTACGACTCAGCATTCTCATTTATTTCATTTCATTCTCGACCTAGATATTGAAGTGAAATCTATAAAATTAATCGGTAAGGAAAGAGTGTTAAAAGTATGCAAAAAGCCACATGTAATATGATCCTAAGGTCGCTTTCGGACATTTTCTGATGCAAAAGGTCCAATGGCGTATGACGGGAAAAAAAAAGTCTGACAAGTCTGAATAAGAACATAGGAGTACAGTTTCACTGGGGCAAGTTCTAGGCATGATGCGTCTCACTGTCATCTATAACCGTCTGACGGTGAAAAAAAGAATGCCTAGAACGTGAGCTATGGGTTTGTGGTGATATTTCAACTGTTTATCTCGACCTTCACAATCAGGCAATTTGCTTCTGAATATATTCCGCCCGATTTTTATCTCACTGTGACGCGACCTGTACACTCCAGCCTCTCACCTCTCCGTCACTTGCCACCTCCTTGTTTGCTTATAATATTATTTCCTATAACCGCTTATCTCCTACACTGCTTCTATTCTCTTCTCTTCTCGTTTCCTACTTCTTCGTCTCCATTTCACCTCCTTTTTCCCTGTCTTCCACTTTCCACGCCTCACCTTGTCCCATTCTGGTCTCCCTCCCTTTTTCTTGACTTTCATCTCCTCTGCTCACGTCCTCTTTCCCCGTCTGTCACTTCTTCCCCCCTCTACCACCTGTTGTGTCTTCCACTTCTCTTTTTTCGTCTCTCACCTCCATTCCTGCCACCCACCCTCTCTCCTCCTCGTCTACCCAACCCTGCCTCTTGTCCTCGCCTGGTCCTTCTTTTCCATATATTTACCTTCCTTCTTCCCTAAATCTCCAGAGAACACTGTCCCATCCTTTCGTTGTTACCTCACTCGACCCTTCATTTCCATATGTTTATCTTTCTCGCTCTATAGGCTACCCGTTTCGTTTTTAGTTGGGCATTCTTGTTTTTCTATGTTCTTTCTTTCTCTGGTTACTCTTCCTTCTGACATAGCTAAAGGGATTTAAGGAAACTCATCTCCTGTTACCCCTGATCAAAAGACCGTCACTCGTCAACCATCGAAACTATTCATCGCCATCTATACTATGTCTTATGTGCTCATCTTCACTCAGCCAATCACTCGGCCACTCTTCATTTATGGTAAAGCCTACATGTCCGTTGATCGAGCTTACAAAGTCCTAAAAGATTAAAAGCCATATAAACATCTTTCATCCATCTCCCTCCTCCCATGTCTCTTCGCATCATCAGCTTCCATTCACGCTCCATGCCTCCCTCTACCACACATGTCTTTGTTCCACCCATCTTCCTCATCTCCACCTCATCTTACGCTCCTCAGGCTCAACTAGTGTCGCTGTACCAATCGCCTCTCCTACCCTCCAGCTCCCATCCTATCCCCAATCCACCACAAACATGCCCATCCCACCACACCCTTCCCCGCCCTTACACACCCATCCCCGCCCCACCACACCCATCTCCGCCCCACAATACCAATCTACGCCCCACCAAACCCATCGCCGTTCCACCACACCCATCCCCGCCCAATCACACCCAGTCTCAACTCACCACTCCCATCACCGCCCCATTACACCCATCTCCGCCCTGTCACGCCTATTCTCACCCTACCACAATAAATCCCAACCGACTACATCCATCCCTCCCCATTCAGCACACGTTCTCCCTATTCACTCGTCACTTCTCTCCCAATTTCCCTCCATCCCATTCCTCCCTTCCACGTTACCATTTTCTCTTCTCTCATTTCATTTCTTCCATTCCCTTCACCCATCCCTTTCTCTTCTATCTAATTAGCCCTTTTCACTCCCTCTCACTCCCCCTCTTTTTCTAGCCCTCTTTCTCTCCCGTCCAGTTCTTCACTCCACCTCCCTCCCCGCCACTGCCTTACTCCCAGTTTCCTATCCCTCCTCCTTCCTACTATCCATTCCGACTGTCCTTCCCTCCCAGTCTAATCGCCCAAGTTTCCATCTTTCTATCCTCTCCCCATCTTCCTACCTATTTCCCTCCTCCCCCTTTCTCCCTCCTCTTCCATCCTCTCCCTATCAGTGTTCCTTCCTTCTCCCTTCCTTCCACTCTCTCCCTCCGAGTTTTCCACTCCTTCCTGCCCTCCCTTCCTCCCCACTTCCCTCCCCTTCCTTTCTTCTTTCTTATTCTCAGTGCCCCTCCCTTCCTCTCCCTCCCTCCCAGTGTCCCTCCCTTCCCTCCACGCTCTTCCTCCCACTTTTCCTCTCCCTCCCATGTCGTTCCTTCCTTGCCTTGGCGTTGGCTGGTCCCAGAGGTCTCGTGCTGAGATAATTGTCCCTCGTAATGACACTACGGAATTGTGTTACCGACTGCAACCTTAATGAGAAACCCGACTTAATTGGACGACTGGATATACTCGGGGCCTCGCCAGTCGAAGCTCGGAAAATATAGAGAGAAGAGAAACAGAATGGAGAGTTGAGATGAGGGGAAAAGAAAGACATGTAAAATTAGGAGAAAAGAAAGCGCAAAACTAAATAAGACAACAAGGGAGTAGAAACCGAAGAAAAGAGTGACAGGTAAAATATTCAGAAAGGAAGGCACAGAAAATAAAGTGCACAACACACGAGAGAAAGAGAAATTAAGAAAAAAAATGAGAAAAGTAACAGTAAAGTCACATAGCACTAGAGAATAGCTGCAATACTAGGGGAGAAAAAGAAAAAGGAGAAAGTACAAGAGAGCATAAATGTGTAAAGAGTGGAATAAATAAATAAATAAAGGAAATGTTAAAGAGTGACGATAATAAGACAACAGAAATAATGAGAAAACGGGAAATAGATAGAAAATGTTACGTAATGAGAAAAAAAAAGGAAGGATACTGGAAAAATGCAAAAAATCACCATCATTAATTTTATGGCCTCGCTTTCAGCTGTCGACATTCAGTTACATGCCAGTGTTTTAATAACTGTGTACTGATATATATATATATATATATATATATATATATATATATATATATATATATATATATATATATATATATATATATATATATATATATATTAGAAAAATCTGCTAACATGAGTGCCAGAATTTTTGCGGATTCAGTAAATCCTCGTTTTCAGTTACCTTTTTTGCTTTTTTGTTTGGGGGGGGGGAGGGTATTAAGTCCACAGTTTAATCATGTAAAAAATGCTTATGAACCCCGTCAATAGGAGAACATATATTTTTTTCTTACTCTTGTTATTACCAGAGGATTTTATTGAGTTCGGGAGACCCCTCTCGTACTGAAGGAGTTAATGACGGCTGAACCTTACCCTTTCTAGCAAAAAAAAAAAAAAAAAAAAACACGCATCTCTTACTGTGTGAAACAATCTGGTAGTAGGGAGAATGCAAAATTAAATACCTTATCGGAGTACAGGGGCTGTAATTCCAGTCCTACCTGTTAAGCTGATTTGACATTTTCCCCCCCAATTTACGGAACAAGTTACATGGAAAAACTGAGAGGCTTTGGAACACATCCCTGCCTAAAAACGAGGACTGAATGTGTGTATAAATTTTTAGCATTAGGAGGACAGGAATAATCAAATTGGAGAAAATAGGATGGGGGATGTTTAGGTGTTTTGATCTGCTGGAAGGTGTAAGAATGGTTATACTCTCTCTCACTCGCCGTCTCTCTCTCTCTCTCTCTCTCTCTCTCTCTCTCTCTCTTTCCACGGTAAATCTCCTCCCCTACTCATTACCACGTCGAAGGCAAACTTACGGGCACACAAAAAACTACAAAACAATTAAAGAGGCCAATTAAAAGGGCATGAATATTTATAGGAAGGGGGAAAGATTGTCCACGGGGCTGATCAAACAAGTTCATTCGTCAGGGAAGGGACAGGGCGAGGCAGCGGTCGTTGGTAGATGGATGGGTGTAGGGAGAGATGGGAAGGTCGATGGGTGGATGGATGGATGTGTGAGTGAATGCGTGGATGGATGCAGGGTCGATGGGAGGGTGGGTAGATAGCTGGATGGTTTGATGGGTGGGAGGGTGGATGGATGGATAGATGGATGGATGGGGTGCACGGATGGATGGACGGAGGGACATGGGTGGCGAGTAGGTGGTTCAGGAAGGTGGGTAGGTCTGAGAAAATGGGACACAAGTATAACTGGATATATAAGAAGCAGATACAATGACAGATAAGCATTAGCGAGGAAGGAATTGCAGTGAAACACGTATAAAAGCAGTTAGAAAGGTAGGTATGCAGCTGAATTAGTAAGGCATATGAAAAATTACTTTAATATGTAGGTAAATGGTAAGTAGGCAAATGTGTTGATACAGAAATTGATACTTGTAGGCTTAGAAAAGGTAAGAGGGCAAGTGTGTGTGGAAATGAGTAGGTAGGTAGTTAGGAAGGTAGGTAGGTAAGTAAGTATTAAATAGGCAGTAGACAGGCAAGTAATTGAGGGTGGCTGAAAGTGTAGGTAGGGAGGCAGGATGGTAGGGAGGTAGGTAGGCAGTTAGATAGGTACTGTATATAGGTCAATAGGCAGATCACTGGCAGACACGTAGATAGGCAGACAGGCAGATAGGCAGATGAGTAATTAAGTTATTAGGTGGGTATACGTAAAGGGATGGTAACTAAAGTACTTTCGTAGGTAATTGGTCATTCAAGTTAGCACACGCAGGTATTAAAGATAGCTTGATATATTGGAAAGTAACCAGTCGGAGAGGCAAACATTACGTAGGCAGGGAGGCAGGTAGGAAGGTAGGATGGTAGGAGTAGAGAATGGTGGTACATGTAACTAGGAACATGGGTAGGGTGGCAGATTGGTATTTAAGTAGGTAGGTATGTTGAAAGGCAGGTAGGTATGTTGAAAGGCAGGTAGGTAGGCTGAATGGTAAGTTGGTGGATTAATCGAATAACCGATCGGCGATACTCAGACAGACAGAGAAGACAGACAAAGGCAGATTGACAGAGACGGAGACAGACTTACAGATAGATAAATACAATAAATATGTAGGAAAAGGTAAATATTAAGTAATGTCTTTGATAATACACAGACTATGCTCTACACAGGATATAATAAGATGAAATACAGCAAAGAGTGTGCAGTTCTAAGAACCATGATTACACTTATGTTTGGTTCATTTGACTAGCAGATAATGTTAAGTCGCTATGCACTGCTGAAGCGAGAAACAAATGAGCAGAAGATGCCAGCAGTAACTTTTTGAAATGGGAGGCAAATGGACACAAGAAAATAATAAAAATGAATGCTTGCTGAAGTAAAAAACAAACGGGCATGTGAACCTGGATGTCAAGAAAAAAAAAAGTGATGAAGAGAGAAACAGATAGGCAAAAGACAAGGAATCAAATGTGCAGTCTGAGCAGATGAAAAGAAAGTAGAGCTAAAAATAAAGGTCTGTTGAGGTAAATCAGCTTTGTTGAGAAGAGAGGAAAAATGACACAAGAGGTTCGTGATCAAAAGCTGGAACGAGAAAAAGGTGGGCAGGAGAGACTGACGATCACCTGACTGAAGAGAAAAGCTGCGGTGGCAAAGATGATAAACTGCTGAGAAAATCGACGAGAGGGCTTTCTTTGGGACTGTAGGATATTAAAAGGAAATCTGAGGTGCTGAGAGAGGATGGCATGAGAGGGACAACTGGACACAGAGGGACAAATGGCAGGATGGAGACGGGATAACAGAAGGGGTAAAAGTAAACTAGGAGAAAACGTCGTGAGGAGCTTGGACACCGTGCTCATCTCTCTACCTTAAGCCTTTGAATCTGTGGCGAGTTATTCACCCACCATCATGGGTGCAAGGCCACGGCATCACCTAAGTAACCATAGCTATTTTTCCTAGGTGTTTAGTTACTCATTTTGCCTATTTTTCCATATAAGGTGGACATGCACCTAAGTCACGCGGTACTAGCTGGCTGCATAAGGATTCGAACCCTGTATATCATTACTATCAATGCTAAACACACCGGCTACCGCAGAAGAAGGCAGGGCAGAAAATGAGAGACGGGTTGACAGATGACAAAACTGAACGAGAGAGTCAAGGCGAAAAAATGATAAAATTGAAAGAGAGTCAAGATTAGAAAAGACTGAGAGAAGGACGGGATGGAACGAGAAGAACGGGAGGGGATGAAAAGGACGAGTTGGGATGAGGGAGTACTGGAAGGGATGGGATGGGAGGAGAGGAAAAATTATGTTGGGAATGAAAGCAGACTCAAGTGAACAGTGTCCATGGGTGGGAACTCTCTACAGAAACACTATTATCCACCCACTCTAAACGTTGGGTAAGCTGTCTGAACTTTTAATTGATCTTATAGTGTTGAAGAAGCAGTGAACTTCAATTAGCTTAGAAGATACGATGGTGAGAGAGGAGCTGTTAATAATTTAGGGATCTACGTTTACCTGTACAATGCGCTAAATGTCAGAGCGAACTACATTGTTAACAGCTGTGTGTGTGTGTGTGTGTGTGTGTGTGTGTGTGTGTGTGTGTGTGTGTGTGTGTGGTGTGGTGTGTGTGTGTGTGTGTGTGTGTGTGTGTGTGTGTGTGTGTGTGTGTGTGTGTGTGTGTGTGTGTGTGTGTGTGTGTGTGTGTGTGTGTGTGTGTGTGTGTGTGTGTGTGTGTGTGTGTGTGTGTGTGTGTGTGTGTGTGTGTGCGCGAAGGCGCTAGAGTCATGTCGTCAGTTCATGTCGTGAGAACAATGTTTTCAAGAATCAGTTATTTCTATTTCCGTGTAAGAAGAAGTTTCACCTGTCAGCGTTCTCGGACTTGGGAAGATATTGCTCTCCCTCGCTTTAGAGAACACTCAAGTTACTGACAACACACTCACAAGAACACCAACTCCCACAGACATACCCACACCCAGCACCGACACAGACACTCACAGACACCCACATCCCACACCCACAGCTACACGGATACCCTCATCGATACCACACCCACATCCACACTCATCCACACATCCACAGTAATCCCCCCTCACCCATCCCTCCCACCCTCACAGATATCTTTACTTGCTTGGGAACAGTGAAAAATTTCTTCCCATGAACAGTAAATACATTACATTCAGCCCTGGTTAGGTAAACGTCTCTTTAATACAATAATGTTCTTTATGATTGTATTAGGCAGAGTATTTGTCCCAGAATTTATACCCTGTTACAATGGCTTACTTCAGAACAAACATAAGCAATACATATTTGAGATCTAATCAGAATCTCCATAATCAGAAAAGAAACATGTCTGCAGCGAGAGGTACAGTACGTTTACTGAATCTTATTATTAAGTAGCCAAGAACTTCAAAACAGACGTGAAGATTATCATGGAGCAGTGTCATTTACATTTATATAGAGAACACAGACTCCCACCTGGATCCATTTAGCACGTGACCAGCCCAGCATAAAGACATCACCACACCTGTTAACCACGTTTTAATCTGACGTATTGCAAATTAAATGTCATGTATGCAGTATGACACTCTATTTGCATCTTTAAAATATCATAAATCGAAAGCTGAAGTTGCACTTAACATCGTCTACCATAAACAAGGACATAAATAAACATATAAATATTTAACGAACCCTTGTTGGCATTTTTATAGGGGCTTAATTGAGCAACGATCTTCATTAAGACAACACCAAAGGGCAGGTGTGAAATGCAGGTGTGGGGGAAGGTAAGGGGATGGTGTGAGACAGGTGTAGGAAGGTAGTTGTGGAGTGTTGGTGTGAAGGCAGGTGTGGAGGGGAAGTGTGGGAGCAGATCTGAGTGAAAATGTGTGGGGAAGGTAAGGAGGTAGGTGTGTGTGTGGGCAGATGTGGGTGGCAGGTGTGGAGGAGGTGTTGGAACAGATGCAGAGGGCGGGATGAGGGAAATGGTGTGGGGACAAGTGTGTGAGCAGAGGTGGAGGGCAAATGTAAACGGGAGGTGTGTGGGTAGGTGTGGCAAGAGGTATGGAGGGCAGCTGTGGAATGTGGGGTGTGGGAGACAGGTATGGGGGATGTGTTAACCATAAGTGTACTGGACAGGTGTGGGGGCAGGTGTGTTATCAGATGGAAAGGTGACCACTCCGACGCCTGTGGTCACCGAAGTTCTCACCTTGTCCCTGCGGTGTTGGAATGATGGTGTGCGGTGGCGGGGGGACGGGATGGTATGGTAAGAATGAGACTTATTTATTTTTCGTTTCTATGTCTACGTCAGGATATCGTATTCTGGTATTATGAGATCATCTGACACAATTTCAAGCGATCTGTGTTTCCATTACGGCCAACCTCCTCTCTGACTCACATGCCACCACATGGTTACTGGGTACTCCTGGTGTTTCTTGAAACGGAATCTCACACAGTTTGATGCACTGACAGCAGCAGTGGCGTTACCGTGTCATGTCGGTGAGCTTATGGAAGAATATCACAATTATTAACAAATTCTAAAGCCTTGCGATATCTTTCCTTAATACACTGTCATTTGAACCTGCGATATCAAAATTACCAGCTCAGTACTGTAATCATTCTGCCACACATTCCCTTGGCAGGGAAAAGATGAGACGGCAAGGTAGGGTCAGGATGCTAAAAGAGGGATAGGATGGAATGGAACATGGTGAACGATTACACGAAAGGGATGAAATGAAATATGAGAAAAAAAAAATACAAGGGAGGAATGAAAATGGAGGGTAGAAGATTTACTTAAATGGAGGGAACAAACAGAGGAGACAGATAAGACGAAAATGAGAGAGCCGAATAAAACAGAGGAGCGAAATGACGATATGGCAGTGGGTTGAAATCAAATGAATGAAGAGGGGGGAGGGACAAGATAGCGGGGAGGGATGTGGCAGACTAAGAGAAATGAATAAAGAGAAGGGATTAGATGCAGGACAGGGAAGGGAAGGAATGGGATGAGAGGAACGAACACAGAAGAGCATGGAATGGAGTGAAAGGAATGAATACAGGCAAAGGATGAGATGGGAGGAACACGCTGGGATGACAGAAGGGGAACGATTACATGGAAGGGATTGGATGGGAGGAGAACGATCATCACAGCAGTGAGACGAGATGGGACAGGATGATATAATAACAGGAACGGAATACAAGAGATAGATGACGAGGTAGGAGGGGATGGGGGATAGTTCTCACCTTGTCAGCTTGGTGTCGAGGTGGAGGGGAGGTTAGTGGGGGGGGGAGGGGTAGGTTGGGGGTCGTTCCTTCACCTTGTTACCGCATGGTCTCGGGTAGTATTCTTAATTAGTCCCATGTCTGAGAGTGAGTAGTGTTTGGTAGTGTAGCTGGTACAACGGATGTCAAAGCTTCACACAAACGCAGGAAAGGATACCAATGTCTCACAAGGTACTGAGAAATGCAGCTGTGTGACGCGAGAGCAAAATGTCAGGAATACTTATCACACTCTTTGAGAAAAGGATGGAAATTTGATCAGACGACCTTGCAGATAAACTTGCGGATGAATAGGACAGTAAAACCTGGATCGTTAGGGTGGAGTAAAGTCTCGCCGCCCTTGTACTAACATCATCACCCTCATTTCCCTAAAGTATCCCTAAAAAGACCCATAAACAAGAAACTATTTAACAGGAACCCAAGCGGCGCGGGCCATTTGTTACGGAAGGAGCTGTAAAAAGACCAACGTCAGGCCGGGACGAGGCGACCCGGAGAGACAAAGGACCGCTGGCAGGACCCATTCCAAAAATTTACTGTCTCCTTAAATTGTTGGCCAGGGAGTTTTATGGACTGGAGAACCATAAGGCGCCGCCACGAACTGATCTCCTGGGACAGTCGATGACGCGGCACGGGCGGCGGGATGGCAGGGTGGGATAGCAGGATGGCGATGAGATGGCAGAATGGGATGGCAGAAGGGGAACGGGGTTGCAGGAGAGGTATGTGATAGCAAGGCGCTGAAGTAGGATGACAGACTGGGATGGCAGAGACCTGAGAGGGAAGAGATGGAAATATAGAATGAATGAAATAGAATGGCAGAAAAGAGAGTGACGGGACGGCAGGATGAGGACGAGATGGCAGGAGGGAGGGACATATGGCGGAAGGAAGGGAGAGGATGGCAGGAATGGGAGAGGGACAGAATAGCAGAAAGAGATGAAAGTAACTGAAAGACAGAAGAGGATAGAAGAGAAGGACGGGATGCCAAGATAGCGAAGACGTGGTGGAAGAAGACTGATAATAATGCCAACTGACTGTTCAAGGATCATTAAGGTACTCGGAAAATATTTACTAAGTATCCATCTTTCCCGAGAACACAATTACTCGAAGCAGTCGATGTTATCTGGGTCCCCAATTTTACTACTGGATGAGGAAAGACAAGCGGGACACAAACTTTATCTAAGAGTATGACTGGCCAGGGAATCAAGCCCAGGTTTTTCCACTTGCGAACTGGATGTGTGAACCAATACACCATCAGATAAAGTGAAGAGAACGAACCTGCAGATCGGGGACGGAATGGAGGGAACGAGATGGCATTAACTCTTTAGCAATGAAAATACAGGAAGAAAGGAACAAGACGGCAAAAGTGTGACGTGAGAAGGAAGGGATGGTTAGAAAAGTTGGATTAAATGGTTGATGAAAGACGGGACAGAGAAAGGGAAGGAAATTAGTGACTGAAAGTTGAAACTACGGGAAGGAAGAGAAAAATGATAGGTGAATGATGAAAAGCGAAACTGAGGAAGTGGGGTAAATTGGTAAATGAAAAAATGAAATAGAGAAAGCAATAGAAATTCGTACATGAAAGACAAAATAACGAAAATGAAGGAGATTAGTAAATGAATGATGATAAAATGAAAGACGAACTAGAGAGAGGGTGGAAAAAATGGCAAATGAAAGATGACTTAGACAAAGGAAGGGAAAATGACATATGAAAGATGAGATAGGGAAAAGGAGAGAGAATTTAAAATGAGACAAAATAGAAAAATGATGGTAAAATGTCAAATGAAAGATGAAACAGAGAAAGAGGGGGAGAAGATGAAATTGGGATGAATAAAGAATGGATGATGGTTAATGATAAAGGATACTAAGATAAGGATGAGATGATTGCAAAGAGAAAGACAAAACTGTAAGAGAAGGGTTGACTGGGACTAAGAAAATGTGACGACTGCAAAGAAATGGAAGAACCTGCGAGAGAGAGAGAGAGAGAGAGAGAGAGAGAGAGAGAGAGAGAGAGAGAGAGAGAGAGAGAGATGTGATGGCACTGAATCATTTAAGACAATATGCAAATTTATCATCACTAGTGGCATGGTGAAGAGTGTGTTGTATTGGCTACGTTAGCTCGAGATAACACTTTCTTCAGTCATCAAAGCAACCCCAATTTCCAGTAATAATTAATGGAATAAAGCATAAAGTCTTGTGTTATAAGTTTCCTATGTATGCATTTTATTTAACAGAGCTTGCAGTACCATTCGCTTCCTCTGAAAAGTGATAATGTAAAGGCAGAAAGATTTCCATTTTCTTAATGTTACAGAGCTCTGGGGGTACTTAGTTTTTCTCGATGCCGCTCTGAATGAGATCTAGGGTGAAGCAATATGCACAGAGTAAAAAAAAAAAAGTATGCGAGCTATATTGGTCATTTTCCATTACCATTAATTATATACTTATATCAATGCTGAGTTAAAGTCCATAGCTAATTGAGTATTCTAAGTGAAAGCTGGTGGCAGACGGAGGCGGGAGGGGTGTTATGCAAGGAGGCGAGGTGGGGATGTGGGGGTGTGTGGACGGATGGGGTGGGGTGGGGGTGGAGACGGGTGGGGAGGAAAGGGGATGGGGAGGGGAGGGGTGGGGTAGGATGGGTGAGGGAGCCAGAAATAGGCCTGATTTGCAATGGTTTCGGGAGAAGGTCATGGTGGGGAGTTAATGTGAGAGGCTGAGTTAGGCAACTGGAGAGGGAGGGAAGGGTGGAGGGAGGAGGGAGGAAAGAAGAGGGGTGGAAAGTGATAATGGAGAAATAGGATGAGATAGTAAAGGGGGAATAAGAAGGGACATCAATGGAAAGACAAAAAGGGAAAAGACGTAACGAGAAGAGAGAGCAGTATGATATGAAAGAACACGAGGGGCAAGGAAGACAGTAGATGTGGAAAGAGATAGGCAGGGGAAGGAGGGGAAAGGGACGACAAAGAGTAGGGGAACTGAGAAAAGGGTAATGAATGACAAGGGACTGATAGAGATAAGGAGGGGAAAACAGAGGGGCATGGATGAACTCAGGAAGGGGAATGGCAAGAGTGGGTAAGTAGGAGGGAGAAATGAATGTGAAGAACAGGCGCAAGTGTGGGACAGGGAGAGACAAAAAGCAAGAGGAAAGCAGTGATACAAGGAAAGAGTAAATTAGAAGAGAAGAAAGAAACAGCGGAAGAGGATGAGGAGAGGGGACGGGAGGGAGCTGGGGAGTTACAGGAAACTGGTGAAAGGAAAGATAGCAGATACAGGAGGAAAGAGTAATAAAGACCACAGAGGGACAGAAATAGAAGGGAAGGAGAGGGGGCAAGAGAGAGAGAAGGAAAATGAAATTAGAGTACAGTGGAGCAGGAGAATCAAAGAAAAAATGGAGAGGAAAGAGAGGAAGGAAAGAAAGGAAGAGTGGTGAGATATGATTGACTGGTTTATTGCTTGATTGATGGCCACAGATTTGGCGACGTGACAGCAGGAGGTCATTGCCAATGGTAGTGAGGTGAGGGGAGCTGGATGGATAGAGGTAAGTGAAAAAGGAAATGTCAAAGACTTAGAGAGAGGGAGATGGGGATGAAGGGTGAAGTAAAGGTGGACTGGGGTTCACAAAGGGGAAGAATGGAAAGGTGAAGGGCAGAGGGGTTATAGTGAAGGGGCTAGTGAGGAGAGTGCCACTGAGAAATAACAGAGGCGTGTAGCGTGCGACAGATCAGTCTATCTGTCTAGTTAATTAGCTATAGGAGAATAAATGTTAATTCACAGTCCTTTTGTTAGTGTTTTCTTTATGCATAAAAGAAGGCGTTAAAGGTCGAAAGCTTGCAAAAATTACACTTCCTCGGAGAAAATGAACATAAGTGAACCAGACGTTAATTTTGTGATGCCTGAACACGTTCCATTTAAAAGGCCTCTCAATATACCTTCCTTTCTCCCACCACATCTCTTACCCTGCCAACTCACACTTTCATCCCTCATCATACTAGGCTACTCTACCAGTCACATTCCCCTACTCATCTCTTTTTCCAACCCTCACCCCATACCTTCCCCCTATACTCCCCACCTTCATTCTGAACCCCTTAAGCCACAGGATGTCTTTTATATTTAATTCTTACTACCACCGGACACTGTCACTTACCTCGAGAGAGACTTTCCAAACTGGAGAAGTTATAAATACCTTTCATTAATCCCTCCACTACCAGACGTCCTTCCACACCCCCACCCCATTTACCTCTCATTCTAAACTTCCACCTCCACACCCTCTCCCCCTTCTCCCACGCACCACCTTCCTCCTCCGGTGTACATCTAGTCCAGTAGAAGGTGAAAGTGGAAATGAG
Organism: Coenobita brevimanus; assembly: GCF_032717465.1. NCBI lineage: Eukaryota > Metazoa > Arthropoda > Malacostraca > Decapoda > Coenobitidae > Coenobita > Coenobita brevimanus. The sequence goes on along the minus strand of NC_137046.1, from coordinate 56,899,977 downwards.
CATAATAAAAACTCCTAACGACTCCGAGAGAATAAAATGTCAATGAGAGGGTAAATAATGAGCAGCTTAACCTCTTCATTCCAGTGATAAATTGTTCCTATTAGTAGTAGTATTTTCAGACGCTTTTCTTTAGCTCAACTGGAGAAGTAAAACAAGTAGGGTATAGCCTCCAACAACCACATTTCTACTAGAGACATTTTATTTTTTTTTAAGTTGAACAGAACGTCATCAAAATCAAATGAGCTAAAAAGAAAGGAGGAAAATATGATAAATTCCGAAGACATCGCCAACAAACTAGATCACACGAAAGAGAAAAGAAAAGATGTCGGCATATTACATTTATGGATCAGTATAAAAACACGGTACAGCATTCACTAATTATTATGTCTGAATTATATAGGTTACACGCTTGCTCTCACAATTATAATAATAATAATAATAAACTGACGCAAAATCATAGCAATTTTTTCTCTTCTATAATTCTGAATGTTTTCCGTCGCGTACAGCGTTATACCTGAGCTGTATTTTTAACCCTTTGCGTACGATGACCATTATTTTATTCCTTTTTATATTAGGCCATTATATTCTGCTAAAAAATCCTCGTAATGAAGGGACCAATGCTTACTCTTTCCTGATTGTCATTGCAGGAAAATGGAAGGGAAGTTATTGATATTCACATTTTCATTCTTTTACTGCGAGGTACGATTCTCTCTCTCTCTCTCTCTCTCTCTCTCTCTCTCTTTCTTTCTCTCTCTCTCTCTCTCTCTCTCGTCGTGTTCAACCCCTCCCTAATAATCGGGTTCTGGTGCTTCCTTCCTCCGTCGTAAATCCTAAACTAACTGAGGAAGCGTCTCTCTCTCTCTCTCTCTCTCTCTCTCTCTCTCTCTCTCTCATAATTTGCTTCAGGAATAGAGAACAAAATAATTAATGTCTCTCTCTATTACAAACACAACCAATAAAAAAAAAAATATACTAAACATTATATCCATTAGAAAAAACATTCAGACTTCACATCCTATCAATATATTCATCAATTGTCCGACGCCTCATCATACGAAGGGCAACCAGGTCAAAAGGCTACTACAGCATCAACCAGTCCTATATACATATCCCTCTGAGGCGTAGGGCTCCGAGGATAGGCAATTCCAGTACATCGAAGGGTAGAAGACCAGACTACTTCCCCTGGTGTGTGTGTGTGTGTGTGTGTGTGTGTGTGTGTGTGTGAGAGAGAGAGAGAGAGAGAGAGAGAGAGAGAGAGAGAGAGAGAGAGAGAGAGAGAGAGAGAGAGAGAAATCTTATGTGGGGGCGTGTTGAGAGCTGTTGAGAAAGTTGTAAGGAAGTGAGGAGCTAAGTAGCGGAGGAGGAGGCGGAGGAGGAGGGAAGGAGGAACGAGACAGGGAAGAGAGAGAGAGAGAGAGAGAGAGAGAGAGAGAGAGAGAGAGAGAGAGAGAGAGAGAGAGAGAGAGAGAGAGAACTCGGTAAGAAGGACAAGGAGGAGAAGACTGAGGAAGAGTGAGGTGAATAAGAGTATAATGATGACAGGGGTGAGGAAGAGAGGGCGAGAAAGAGGGATGAAGGGAAGTAAGAAGAAAGGAGATGAATATAAAGGAAAGGAGACAAAAGCAACAGGAAATGAAAGGAAAAGGACAGACAAAGGAAAAAAAAGGAAAGGGCAGGAAACAGATAAAACAGGACAAAGAACAGCGAATAAAGACATGGGCAGATGGTGAAAAGAATGGGAGAAAGACAACAGAATAAAGACAATGACAAGGTAAAGAGAATTGGGAGACAAGGAAATAAAGACAGAGGGGATGATAAAGACAGAGTAACCTAATAAAGATAAGTGGAAGAAGACAGACAATATGGAAATAAATATAAAAATAAAGGGGCAAGGGGAGAATGTAAAGGCCAGAGGAGGTGATAAAGACAGATAAAGACAATGTGGCAAGATAAAGACGAGGTGAGAAGTATAAGAGGCGGGTAAGGAAGAAGGAGAGGGGAGGAGATACAGATAAGGAAGAAATAAAGAAAGGCAAAGAGGTAAATGCAAAATAATAAAGACGAAGGGAGTAATTAGGAGTATAAAGACTTAAAAGGTTAAAATATAATAATAATACGAGAATAAAAATAATAAAGGATGAAAAATAGATAAAAGCGAGACAGGAATAAATGAAAGAAATCAGAAGTGAGATAATGCTGGACGGTTATGAGCGAGAGAGAGAGAGAGAGAGAGAGAGAGAGAGAGAGAGAGAGAGAGAGAGATGGTGATGAGAAAAGACCGAGATGTAGATAAAAAAGGACATTAGAAAGAAAAAGACGAGAGGAAACGATAAGCAAGATAAGAAGATAAAGGCATGAGATAAGGAGGAAGAGGAAAGTAGTTAAGGGAGCGAGAGAAGGACAGGGAGAGCCGATAAGGGGAAGAGATGAAGGAAGGCAAAGAAAGAAAATATAAGGTAACGTGATAAGAAAGAGAGAGAAAAAGAGGAGAAAGAGGGGGATGGGCTGAAAAGATAAGAGGGTGGTAGGAAAAGATAAGGAATGGAGATGTGGATTAAGGGAGAAGATAGGAAGGAGGGGGGAGGACAGGGGAGAGAGAAAATAAGGGGATGAGATGGGAAAGATAAGAGAATGAGATGGGGAAGATAAGGATAAGGATTTGGGGAGAAGATAAGAAGGATGAGGGGGGAAAGATAAAGAGAATGAAGAGATAAGAAAGAACACAAGATAAAGCTGAGGGAAGAAAATAAGGAGAATGAGGTGATGAGATAAGAAGAGATAAGGATGAGGGGAGAAGAGATAAGGAAGATGAGGGTAAGAGATGAGAGGGAGAGTGAGGATGCGACCCCTGCTAGGAGAGGCTCATAATGAAGGCAGTATTGATCCATGACCTGGGACCTTCGCCAAGACTAGGCTGGGAGAGGCAGGGGCAGGGGGAGGCAGGGGAGAACAGAAAGGAGGGATGGAGGAGAGGGAGGAGACAGAGACAGAGAGAAGGAGAGGTGGGGGAGAGAAGGCATGGAAGAGACAGACAGAGTGAAGGAGAGAGGGAGTGAAGGAGAGATGAAGGAAGAGGAAGAGATACAGTAGACAGAGAATGGGAGAGACTAGAAAGTAATGAGAGACGGAGGCATGGAGGAAAGGGAGAAGACAGAAACAGAGACAGATATATGAAGAGAGGGAGTAAAAAGGAGGAAGGACAGAAGGAGAGGAAGGATGGAGGACAGGGAGAAAAGAGGATGGAAAAGGAGAGATGGAGAGAGAAAGAAGATGGAAGAATGGAGGAAGGGGACTAAAAGATGGAAAGAAGGAGAGAGGAAAAGGAGGAGGCAGGATGGAAAGTGAGGGATGGAGGGAGAGAAGATGAAAGGGTGGAGGGAGAAGACTGAAGAATGGATATAAAGAAATAAGTGAGAAAGGCAGGTAAAGAATAAGAGCAGAAAAGCTTGGAAAAGAGTGGAGGGAGAGGGAATCAAGAGAGGAATGAGGAAAGCCATGCAGGGATCCACAATATATAAAGACAACAGTAGTCCTCTTGATCTGTGACGAAATAAACTGTAGGAGAAACTGCTAAAAAGATATAAACTGGAAGAATGAATGAAGAAAAGAAGAAACGAAGGCTGTCCCGACCCACTACTCCCTGCAGCTTAATAACCGGCAGGAAAAAGAAAGATAAGTAGCAAGATTAAAATGATAACATGAACACTTTACTGGAAAGAAAATTTTGGCAATGATATAATGTATTCCATCTTTAATTTATATTCTTGAAAAAGGTCATTTATAGAGAAGAGAGGAAGGAGGGGGAGGGAGATGGGGAAGAGGGAAGTATGGAACGGAGAGGGAAGGAGGGAGAGGGAGAAGGAAGAAGGGAAGGGGAATAGGAAAGACAGGAGGAAGATGGGAGAGTAAGAGAAGAGAGAATGATGGAAGAACGGAGGAATACAAAAGAGGAGAAGATAACGTGGCACAAAAGGAAGGACTGATAAAATATGGAAAGAGGAAAAAAGAGAGCTGGAAGAGGAGGAAAGGAGGAACATAGGGAGAGAATGAAGGACAAAAGGAAGGAAGGAAGGGAAAAACAAGAAGGAAAATGAGGGACAGAAGGGAGACAACGGGAAGAGAGAGGTAAATCAAAAGGTAAAAGTTAGGAGAAAGTAAAGAATCAGAGAATGATGGAGAGAGGAAAATAATAAAACTTGAAATACACAAAAATACGAGACAAGAAGTGGAATGGGGATGATGGGGGCGATAGATGAAGGGAAGCGAGGGAATAGAAGAGAAACTGGGAAATGAAAGATATATAAAGGAAAATAAGAAATGTTGGAGAAAAGGACGAGGATGGCAGAGAGAAGGAAGACAAGAAGAAGGGACAGAGACGGTAACAGACAAGACGCCAAGGGAAAAGAAAAGAAGGAAAAATAAGAGAGGCGAAGACAGTGAAGACCTAAAGAGGAGAATTAGAAGGAACACAGGTAGACAAAATAAGAGGGGGGAAAAGACAAACAAAATGGAGAGAGAGAGAGAGAGAGAGAGAGAGAGAGAATAAAGAATAAAGAACTGAAGACCTCGAGGGATGAAGAAAAAAAAAAAAGGAAGGGAAGACAAGAGTGATGAGAGGAAGGAGGGAGGGAGCAGGGAAGAAAGCAGGGAGGGAATCAGGAAGGAAGAGAGGATAATGATGATGATGGGAAAAAGAATGGTGCTGGAGGTGAAGTCAATAGGACGGCATATTGAAACTCCCTCTATGCGCACAGGGAGAGAAAAGAAGAGAGAGAGAGAGAGAGAGAGAGAGAGAGAGAGAGAGAGAGAGAGAGAGAGAGAGAGAGAGAGAGAGAGAGAGAGAGAGAGAGAGAGAAGTGATCAATTAAGGCAAAGCAAAGAATTAGGAACAAGAGAAGAATTACAGAGACAGCGGGACTAGAGACAAAGATATCTAGTTCTCATGTACATTTCTGAGTCACTTTAGCTCCTTATCCCTGTAACATTCATTCCCTCTCTTCAGCCTTTCCTGTTACTGTAAATACCGTATAGGATAAACACTTCTTTTGGTGCTACGGCCGGATCAGCTAGCAAGGATCGCCAGGTCTGTATTATCTGTGTAACTCCTTTTGTGTTTTTCCGTTTCCAGCAGACTCCGAGGCGTGGCTGTATTTAACATAATAATAATAATAAGAAGAAGAAGAACAATACATAAGTTGTGACGGTGCTCTGCCACTCGGGCTCTTGGTTACTCCTTCTCTCTCTCTCTCTCTCTCTCTCTCTCTCTCTCTCGTGTGTATGTGTGTGTGTTTTTTTTTTTTTTTTTTGAGAGAGAGAGAGAGAGAGAGAGAGAGAGAAAGAGAGAGAATGGGAGACGAGAAAGAGAGCAGGTGCCTGTTTCGTCTCGTGAGGGGCCTGACTCTATCTCCCCATCTCTAATCAAAGTTTTACATTTCATCTTGCATGCAAATGATAAAGTATAATAAAGTAGTAACACTGATTTATTTTGCATACTGCCCATCACTGTTCTCTTCTGTGTCATTTAATACCATTCTAATACCACCATTCTCAGCATAAACAACAGGAATTAACGTTCACCAGCCGTATCCAAAAAGTTAATCGCTATGGAAGAGGTGTTAGGGAGCTTCCTTAACCGACGAGAATACGGGCCTTGGACACTTTCTGAAATTTAGTAAAACCACCTGGAGACGACAAAACACACACACACACACACACACACACACACACACACACACACACACACACACACACACACACACACACACACACACACACACACCACTTGACTGATGAGGGTAAGGTGCAGGTAATGGCCAGGTGAAAGAAAAGTTAGGAGGCACTTTTAAAACTAGAGAAGGCTAGACACGCCTAAATTAGCCCTTTCACTACTAGAGTTCTTTCTTGAGGTGAGGAAGATGTGGAGGTACAGGAAAATAGCTGCAAAAAAAAGACACCATCGTACTGAAGGAGCTAAGGTGTAAAAAACTTGGTCTGCATGACACTTCCTCCACTTCCGCTGAGAACCAAGGTCAGGACTTTACCTTCTATGTCCTCCAGAACGAGGGCGTATCCAGGGGCTGTATTTATTAACTCTCCTAAGCTTATACAGTGTTAATGATTGCTGTTAAAACGTCTACATTCACTTATACAGCAAGCATTTCATAACCAAAGTGGAGTAATAGTAAGAAAGAGACTAACTACAAAAAACAAAAGGAGATGTGGTAATAGTTAACTGCTTTGGAGGCTTGAATATCGGGAAAAAAATAGTTAGGATCCTTCATAAATACGACCGCACGATTGCAAAGGGAAAGGGTCATTAGGCAAACATCCTAGGCAGGGAGGGGTCGGGAGGGGTAAAAAGGGTAAAAAAATAAATAAATAAACATAGCAAAGAAGAATTAGTATTGTGATTCTGCGGGGATCCTGCAACCAAGGGAACCATGTACTACGCTGAGTGGTAGCCATATAACTAAATGAACATTGGTGGTCTAGTGAATCTAGGTGGTCATACTGGTTTACATTCGAGGAGCGACTGGGGTTCAGGAGAAAGCGACTGGTCACTGCAGACTTTACTCATAATGAAGCAACAGAGGACTAGATGATAGATAACTATGTTCATTTAGGAGGGAAGGAGGAATTTCCAGGCATCCTCCTTGTACATGCCCTTACAGAACACTATTGTCCTCCCTTCCCCGCTTCCCCCTCTCCTTTGACTGTGGTAAGAAATGAGCATAATAAACGTGATCCAAGTCAAGAGGTCAACCACAGCTTGAATAACAGTGGGTATAACTATTTCTCCCACTACTGCATGTCCTTCCCTCCTTCCCTCCCTTCCTTTCTCCCTCCCTCCCCCATCGCTGTCCTTTCTTCCTTTCTTCCTTCCCTCCCTCCCTCGTGCTGCAGTCAGTCATTACACACACTATCGGCAAAAACCAGGGCGATAATGAGTTTCCGTTGACGACCAGCCCGAGCCGTCCTCCCTCCTACACTTAACTCAATGCAGGAACCGGTTTATGCAGATGAGCGGACGCCAGATGTTCCGTTCACTCGGCATTCATCTCCGTCACTCACACACCACCATGCAATCCGTCTCTATTACCGCCAGTGAGGAAGAGCTAATTGTATTTCTGCTAATAGTTCCGCTTGCGAGAGGGTCTGGGAGTTCCTTGGGTGGGGTGTGTGGGCGTGCGAAAGAGCGGGGAGACTGGGGAAAGAAAGACGGGTCCGTGGGAAAAAAAAATAATGTGAAGGAAAGAAATGGGACGGACTAGAGGGTATGGTACAGTAGTCGTGCAATCATCATCATCATTATCATCATTATCATCATCATCATCATCTTATTTCCCACTAATACTCGTACAAAGAGTGAGCGAAATCCTGAAGAAAACCTCGGGAATGCAAAAGTTGTAGTGGAAGAGGGGAAAGTAAAGGAAGTATGGGGAAAAAAGGAGAAGGAACAGAATATAACGCGGTAGGGGAGGGGCAAGAATGACTTAGACACCAAGGAAAGAGGATAATAAGGTAATGGAGAAGGTATAGAAGGCAGTGTAAAGAACAGAATGTAAAAAATGGTGGTGAAAAGACATTAAGGGATGAGAGGAAGATGAACAAGGCGAATAAAGATGAAAGAGTATAATGGACTAGAGAAAACAAGAAAAAATATATACACAGTTTTTCAAAGGTCCGTATCGTCCTCAGCGGTTATTTGCACATTTGTCTAACTATACGAGAAAATTCCCTTAAGGTGAATATAGACGTCTGAGGATATTAAAACTAAAACACGTCATCAGATTAAACGAGTTATCCTCACCATTTCCTAGAGTCTGTCCTAAGGGGAATCGAATCGTCTGTTAAGAATAAAAATACAATCAACAGCACGCCATCAGACCAAAGGAATTAATTATGACAGAAATGATGTTCGTTTGTGGAATCAGCGTCCAGTCTCTTGTCCTGGACTGGAATTCGTTTCTTTTTTTAATGTAATCGTAGCAAACACTGGGCTTTGTACGAAGAAAATGACTTGGAATGTTTATGTGCGATCCTTTATCGTTCTTGAACAAACATTTCTTACCTACAATAGAGAACTGATCTTTGAACCTCTGCCTACCCTACCTCTCCTTCCCTGCCTCCCCACCCTGTGTGCCTTCCCTCCTCTACCCCTTCACCGTGTCTACCTTTCCTCCTCTGCCTCCCCACCTTGTTTGCTCCTCCTCCTCTGCCTCTCCACCCTATCTGCCCCTCCTCCTCTGCCTCCACCCTGTCTGCCTCCCCCTTTCTGTCTCTCCACTCTGTCTACCCTTTCTCTCTCCAACCTGCCCTGTTTCCCTCCCCTCCCTGACCATTCTGCCTCTCCTCTCCTGCCTCACCACCCTGCCTAGGCGCGTGTGCTTGTGTTCTTGCCTCCCTGCTCCTGTTCTGCTCCGGTGCAACTCGCCATTGTCAACGCACAATTGCTTTTGGCCACAACTTTGATTGCATTGGTTGCGGTCTGTGTGTGTGTGTGTGTGTGTGTGTGTGTGTGTGTGTGTGTGTGTGTCTACGCATTCCCATATATATTGCAGTATTTTAAGCTTTGTATTGAATAGTACGTTTATAACTGTGACGACCTGCTGGATATGAATTGCTCTAAATCAAGAGTTTTTGGAAGCGCCCCTGTTGTAAATGAAGAATTGTATCGTATGACGTGGTTTCAAATGATGCATTCTGTATACAGTATGTTGCTGCAAATGAATAATTGTTGTGCGTGAAGGGTTGCTGTAAATAGCTGCTGCAGATACTGGTAATGAAGTGTTGTCGTGAGGGCGTGTTTTACAAATGACCAAATGTTTAATCTGATATGTTATTGGAAATGGTGGTTTTCTACCAATAACGTGTTGTTGCAAAATGACTAGTTGTTGAAAATAACTTCCTACTAGATTTTACATGTTGCTGCAAAAGAAGTGTTGCATCTTTCCAGTTTTTTTAATAGATGTTACTTCATCTTGGAAGACGTTGCAGGTGAAGTGTTATTGAAACTGAAGCTGCTACAAATGAAGTGATGTTGCAAATATTAGATATTTAAGATGGATTTACTGTAAATGATGGGGCATATGAAGAGATGTTGTAAATGAAACTGTTGGACATTAAGAGATACTGTACATGAAGACGATGCATTAAACAGATGTTGCTGGAGTGCAATGAAGAGCTAATGGAAATTAAATACTGTTGAATCTCACGAGCTGTTGCAGATGAAGCGCTGCTGCATCTTTCAAGTTGTTGCAAATGGAAATACTGCATCTGACAGGTTATTATTGTTGTTGTTGTTGTTGCTGTTATTGTTGTTCTTGCAGAGATGTGGAGCCAGAAGGAGTGGAGGATGTGTAAATGACGAAGAGTGGTGTATTCTTGGGAAGGAAGGGTTGTTACTGAGTAGTGACAAACTTTCTTGGAGGATCTTCGGATGAGGTTACCGTCCCTTTATGCGGGGAGAGAGAGAGAGAGAGAGAGAGAGAGAGAGAGAGAGAGAGAGAGAGAGAGAGAGAGAGAGAGAGAGATCTTAAAGCCTGTGATTGCTTTGTTGTGTAGTACTGATCTGTCGTGTCGGGGGATAAGGTTCTTATTGATTTTATCTTATGACAATGATGGCCGTAAAAATCAAGATGACGCCAAGAAATATTCTCTTAGGTCTAGGAAGATCCCTAGCACTTCTTCCTTAGTGATTCAGTTTACATAGAGCTCGTTCATATTCTCATCCATGGTATTTGCATCTTCTTAGGATCAAACGTATTCTACAAACATAAAGTACAAGAGTCAATACTAACGTGCCAACTAAAGAAATAAACTGAGAAGGGAGAGGCACAAAAGACCTAGACATAAACTTACATTACCCCTAACGAGGTGTAAGAGTTCGAGGCTACAGTAGGTTAACGGAGTCCAAACTTTTAAGTGTAGGTGACCGGCCTACACCCTGGTTGAAAGGCAGTGTATATCTGACACGAGTAAACTTCTAGCGCCTCCCAGGGATTCGAAACATTGCACCACGTTTCCAAAACTAAATCAAATCGTCTGTTGACAGCAGTAATAGAATGCAATATACGTCCTGGAAGTGATGGTGTTACGGGTGGCATCGAGTGGCGCGATGACATGCATAGCTGTAATTGGGCGTCATTAAGCCAAAACAAATAGCAGTTGCAGCGGCGATAAATCAGGCGCCAGTCCCAAAGGGTAGGGGGAGGAGAGGCGACCAGGGGGAGGGGAGGCACCCAGTAAGAGGGGGAGGGGAAGGGAAGGTGCTGAGAATGGATTGGCTGGAAGGGAGGGAATGAGGAGGGAAGGTGTTGGTGGGAGGGATTGGGTGTTGTGGAAAGAATGTTGTGTCAAGTGTGATGTTGGGAGAAAATGAAGGTGGGGGTGATGGGTAATGAGGAGGTGAGGGGTGGTGTGTGGGTGTGGGGTGGTGAGGAGGGAGGGTGTAGGAGACAGGGATGAGATGTTGTGGGATGATGGTGTGCGAGTTGAAGGTGTCAAGAATGATGAAATGTTGGTGAGAGGGACAAGGTGTAGTAGAAAGGGTGTTAGGGAAGTGACAGGGTAAAGAAATGAAGTGCTGGGGAGGGATAAGGCTCTATGGGAACGGGAGAGAAGGGAAATGCAGGAGAGGACTAGGGGTAAAAGGGTGGGGTGATGGGGAGGGAGACGTTGAGACGTTGAGCAGAGGGAGGGGGGAGTGTTGTTTTAAGGGTGAACTGTTGTTACTGTTAATTCCTGAGAGGCATTAAGAGACAGGCTGACAACAGTGCAGTTATTTTTTGACGGATGGGCTGGCTTGCATGAGAGAGGGTGAGCTGCAAGGCAGCGTAGAGAAGGGGAAAAATGATAAGAATGGATGCTTTTACTGTTACATTCTGTCCTAGAAGATATAGAGAGACAGGTTGAGGAGTGTGGGACTGTTCTTGGACGGGATGGCTGAGTTGCAGGAATGAGGGAGGGTTGCAAGGCTGAATAAGGAAGGGGAGAGTTACATGGGTGGCTGGTTGCTTCATTATGCTGTCTGGTATGAGGGAGGCACGTGCTGAACAATGACACTTCCCCCCTTCCCCTGCTCTTCTCTCTCTCTCTCTCTCTCTCTCTCTCTCTCTCTCTCTCTCTCTCTCTCTCTCTCTCTCTCTCTCTCTCTCTCTCTCTCTCTCTCTCTCTCTCTCTCTCTCTCTTTCTCTTTCTCTCTCTCTCTCTCTCGCTCTCTCTCTCTTCCAGATATATATATATATATATATATATATATATATATATATATATATATACATACTGTATATATAATTCCCATCAATCTCAGCTTCCCATCCCCTCTCTCCCGTCATCACTATTTCCAGTTTCCTCATAACCCATTCGTTTCCTCCATCTTTCTCATTCCCACCCTCATTTCCCTTCTCTCCTTTCTTACCCACATCTTTCTCCCCCTCGCTCTCTTCTCTTTCCCACCCATCCCAGCTTTTCCTACCCTATTACCTATCATCCCTATTTTCAGCATCCTCATTTCCCCTCACTTACTTTCCATCATCCCCATTTCCCCTGTGTCTCATCCCCATTCCCCTGTGTCTCATCCCCATTTCCCCTGTGTCTCATCCCCATTTCCCCTCTCTCTCATCCCCATTTCCCTTCTCTCTCATCCCCAGTTCCCCTATGTCTCATCCCCATTTCCACTCCCCTCACATCCCCCCCCCCCAGGAGAGACGGCTTCATTCCCCAGCTTCTTTATCCCGTCCTTAATTGGCTCGAAAAATAATTGCCCGGAAAAGTTGAAATGGCGCCCCAGCTCGCCCGGGTAATGGCACGGGAGGGGGGAGGGGGAGGACGAGTGACGATGAGGGCTAGTGACGAAGAGGACGAGTGACGAAGAGGACGAGTGACGATGAGGACGAGTGACGATGAGGATGGGTGACGATGAGAACGGGTGACGACGAAGGGGAGTGACGATGAGGACGAGTGACGATGAGGATGTGTGACGACGAAGGGGAGTGACGATGAGGACGAGTGACGATGAGGATGGGTGACGATGAGGACGAGTGACGATGAGGACGAGTGACGATGAGGACGGGTGATGATGAGGACGAGTGACGATGTGGACGAGTGACGATAAAGACGGATGACAAGAATGACGGTCGATAAGGATGAAGGATGACGAGAACGGATGACATGGACGAATAACGAAGAGGGCTGGATGTCTCCATTATCGATCACCACATTCCTGATGTGTGTGTGTGTGTGTGTGTGTGTGTTTTAGTGGCATTCCATTACTTTGATTTCTTCTTATATTTATAACCAATATAATTCTCTCTCTCTCTCTCTCTCATCTCACTGTCTGGTCTCTCCTCTTCCTATCACTGCTTTTCTCTCCTATACTCTTTCCTTTTCTTTTCATTTTTGTTCTGGTCGTGCCTCTCTTTTTCTCTTTTATTCTTTAATTTCTGCGCCTGCCGTTCACCACAGCATTTATTAACATCACACGTTCTTCACATGCTCAACACAGGCATCGGCGCATATTACTTCAAACACATACTTCTAAAACACGTGATCATCTTTAAGAAAGTCTTTAGCTTTCCCGAAGCTAATTAACTGAAGCCAAAACTTAAGGTCCTTGTCTGGAAAAAAATGTTCATGTTTTAAGGCCTCACAATGTCACATTTTAAGGAACATTATATTTATCCTCCTGAAGAAAGTCTTAATATTATCCGAAGCTAAATAACTAAAACCAAAATATATGGTAGAGAAATAACGCTTATGCTTTTAAGGAAATTGTCACATCTTGAATCACAACAGATAAATATCAAATAGTCATATACAAAATACTGGCATATTCGGAATCAGCCCAACCCTTCAATGGTAGGAAACACTCTAGTGATGGATCCTAGATAACGTTAGACGATTTTATACAGCTGAAACTGAGATAATCGCGTGAGACTGTTAGTATTTACTGTAGTTGTCCATTCATGGTCGACGCATTTAATTTATATATCATTTTACTGAAATAGTTAAGGTTGAAAATAAATAAAACTAGGCACGTTAAGTGGAAAAAGGGAGAATGCGAAACACGAAATTTGAAATGTTGTGGATGACTGAAATATACGAGAAAATGGATAGTGAGGGGAAAAGCGAAGGATGTAAAGAACAATGATTATGGAAAATGAACAAGGAAGGAAAACAAAGAAAGAAGAATCGGAAGAAGAAAATTGAGAAGGCAGAGAAAAGGGCGAGTCGTGATAGTTAAAGATGAGATGTGAATGAAAATGAAGGTGTGCTGAGAGAGAGAGAGAGAGAGAGAGAGAGAGAGAGAGAGAGAGAGAGAGAGAGAGAGAGAGAGAGAGATTATGAGGATAGGGAAAACAAAAGGGTAATGGATGAAGAAGAGGGAAGGGGATGAAGAGAAAAATCGTTCAGGGAGAAGAGATAGGATGAAGGAACGGAGGTGAAGGATGAGGAAGAGAAAAAGAATGGGGGTTGGTGAGGGAAGGGGATGAGGGATGGAAGGGGAGGTGATGGAGTGGGGGTGAAGGGGAGGAGAGGGAAGAGTGGGGGTGAAGGGGAGGAGAGGGAAGAGGAGGGGGTGGTGGGGCCAACCTAGCAGCCGTGAGCCATCAGTGGGCTACATAAATCTTGAGGAGCCATTTAGCACTGACTCGTAACCCAGGCTGCTACACACACACACACACACACACACACACACACACACACTTATTTCCACAACAGACATATATAAGAAAAACATATACTAGTACACATTCACTATAAAAGCACATACAAACAGACACACCAACTGATCACTCCAATCCAGTGACGTCTTTCGTAGCTTAATTCTCCTACGACCAGAGCATTTTAGTCGATTCAGGAAAGCCCCCAGATGCAGAAGTTAACGGTGGCTACGGTCCTTCAATTCCAAGTCTGTCATAGAGTGGGGAATATTGTCTGAAGGAAGCAAAAATAAAATACAAAAGAGTCACTGACTGGGGGCAAGTTTCACAGCTCAACAGTGGCAGCCGTCTTCTCGTTTGACATATATAGGAGACTTCAGGTTCTTCCCCAGCGATTTATTATGCATATTACACCCTAATATTCTAGTGTACTGCATTCGTATCTTTTATTTATAGGTATATTTTGCAACATTAACATATAAGGCAATTTTTAGGAGTAGGACAGATGGCTACAGACGTGTTATTTTAAAATCTTTCAAGTCATTCAATAAGATGATGTCTAATTTGCTGCTTTTGCTGTATTCTTTCAAACATTAGGGAACTTCACTCAGCTCAGGAGACACAGTTCGAGTTGGTAGGGTTAAAGATAGCTCACAGTAAGGTCTTCAGTACTAAGGTGCTCTGTTAAGTTGAATATTATCGTTTAGAAGCAGCAAGAATTAAATGAGAAAGACGTCTACCGGGAAAGCCAGCACCAATACAGTGTGGCTGGAGAAAGAGAGAGAGAGAGAGAGAGAGAGAGAGAGAGAGAGTGTGTGTGATCTGATAAAAATGAACAATCGCCACAAATAGAATAGTAACTCAAGGCTACACGAATTTCAATGAGCCTTATAGTTCTGATATTACTATTCAAATTGACCTTCTAATCTGACTACACTTGGCCATCAACTGACCTGAAAGGGATTAGGGATCTTCGTCAGGCTAGAACTATGGCACTACAGAGTTTGTCCCACCCCTAGAATAGTTCCATAAGGGGTCAATTTTTATCCAATGGTACTGCTAGTTTTGCCCAACATTCTCTGTGGAAACTCGAAATGAAGTGATCCCGCTAACAACAGGCAGACATTGGCAGACAAAGGCGATGCACCGTAGTAAAAATGTACATAATCAGTGAACATGGTGGTGGTCAAGAAGGGACAAGTGATTTATATGTCCTTTTTACAGCTTTTCTGGTTTAGTTTTCCTCATTCACTTCTTCCCTGCGTCTTGGCACTCCAGAATAAGAGATACCACAGAGTACTCTCATCTTCTCCCTCTTCATCTTAAATCTCGGAAGGGAATACAAGTCCCTAATTTTCGACGGTCAGCCTGCAGCCCACATCACGGAGTGCAGTCAACATCGATACTGAAAGGTCAAACGCATTCCATCTTCGTCACGAGCTTCAGAAAATATCGTCAAGAATAGGAATCTTGCATTCCGCATCACGATTTAAAGCTCATGCACAAAGCTTCAGGCCTTATTTAATGCTCACTTTCCTCTATTCACCCCGTCCAGCCTTTCCCTCTCTTTCTAATAATTCTGTTCTCTAATGTCTAACTATGAGAGGCCATTTCCAGGTGTAGCGCTGCTTGATTAGGATGCGCGCATGAGAGCCGTAATGCGCCGCACACGAAGCTGCGAGGGCGCCCCGGCAGCGGGATTGGTTCCTGTAGAAGGATCCCAGCCTTCGACCAGCACCCACTTGCCTCCGAGGTGTCCAAAGCCACCAAACCTCACTCATTTCCCTAACATTTATTCCAAGAGACACTAATATTCCTCTAAAATGTTTCTTGGTATTTGTTTGTGTTTTTCGTTATGCAAATAAAAGAATTCAGACTTAAAGCTTGCCGTAGGAGACACTGGAATAAGATGAAGTCACTAGAGTAACTGCGGTGATGCTGTGTGGTTTTGGCCGTCCTCGTACGCGACTCTTGTTTACAGCGGGTAGGGCTCCACCTTTCCCTTGTAAACGCGCTGAATCCGAGTACCTTGAGACAATTTATAGCATTAATTAACATATTCATAGGAACATTTATGTCATAATATTTAATGACTCAAAGTCGCGGTCGGGCAGAGGGGGAACTTAGTACAGCATCAATACAACCTGGAATTATGGAGCCTCGGTTAATGGTTGATACGCATGGGGATCAAGATGACTTTTCTTTTTGCCTCCTCGACGTCGCTCCTGTGTCTCTCCCTCCTTCCTTCCCTTCCCTTCCTTCCCTCCCGACCTACTGTGTCCGCCTCTCCTCCGCTCTTCCACGAATGAGTAATTTGCATTCCATTGACCGTAGCCTCGGAGGGTGATAGTGGCAAAGTGGTGTGGCCTCCCCCTAGACACTCCAACTCACCTCCCCCCTCCACTGCTCTCTTCTTCCCTCCCCTGACACACCACCTCCCCTCCTCTGACACTCCACATCCTCCCCTCTCTCACCTCGCCTTCCTCCCTCTCCAGAAAGTCCACCTCCCCTCCCTCCTCTTCCTAAAAAATCCCCCTCTCCTCCACTCCCCAGGCACTCCAACTGCCCCCACCCCTCTCCTCCCCCTTAAATCTATCTCCTTTCTCTTCTCCCCAGACATTTCACCTCAGTTCCCTTCCTTTCCCCTCCCCACACATCTCCTCTCACATCCTCTCCCCTCCCCTCCCCTCCCCTCCCCTCCCCTCCCTTCCTCTCGCCTTCCTCCCTTCCCCCTCCTCTCTCCTCTCCAGACCCCTTCCCAGTCCTTCCCCTCCCCAGCAGCATCGTCGCTGGGGGGTGGAATGTTTGGTCAGTCGAAAACCACGAACAGTTATTTTTTTACGGAACCTGAGCAGTTTCTTGAAAGATATGTGGTTCTTTTGGTGTTCACCCCTTCAGTCCATTGAGTTATTTTCTTCTTTGGTTATGCTTCCTTTCTCTAAGCATTTACATTTTACTGAAGAGCACCGCTACTACAAAAGACATTTGCGAAATCTTTATTTAAACCTTCTGATCTGAAAAGTATCTCCTGAGCTAAATAAAACACCTGGAAGTACTAGGAATCATCCTCTTCCCCTAAAGAGAATGCGTCATTGGAGTGATAGTGTTGAAATGTCACCGAAATTCTCAACCGATTTTGACGGTAATCCCCCTTTTTCCATTTTAACATATTTCACAAATTTTCTATTTCTTTCTTTCCCTTTTATGACTGAACCTGAGGAGTTTCGTAGATGATCCAAGTTTCTTTAGGTACTACAGTTCCCTTGAAGATATAGTCCTCACAATATGAAGCGTTTCCTCTAGGGCGAATAAATTGTCTGGCAGTTTTAAGCAAAAAATAACCTCATTTATTTGCTTACTACATGTTATTTTTTCCTTATGTGTTATTTACAGGGTCTCTTTCTTATACATAGTATTTATAGGCAGCATACAATAGAATATCGAGGTCCAATGTGAAAAATATTTAGCTAAGGAAAGGAATGCCAGACTGAATCCTATAATGATACGAGGTCGACCTTGTAAAGCGTATTCTTATCGCGTAAGATAAGTTTACATGAGAGGACTGTATAGTAAAGTAATTTTCACTTGCATGCAGATATTGCTCGTGCTAAAAAAAAAAAAAAAAAAACGCCAGTCTTAAACAGGACAGCTTTTGCATGTATTAATTATGGACAATGTGTGAGCCTAAGTGGTGACATGTGAAGGTTTGTAGCACGTAGAAAGATGGCTGTGCTTTAGGGAACAGGCTATGAAATCTATGCCCAGAGTTGGAAACATGAAAGCAAAAGCCACAGCAGGAAAGCTATTGCACAAGGGGTATACAAGAAAAAATTTAAGAAGGAAGCAAACGAAACTGCCCACAAAAGGGACTTACTAGAGAACCCTTTGAGAATACGAGTGTAGGAGGCCACTGTAACATTACGAAGTCACCCCTCGCCCCAGGCCACTGAACCGCGCCCCGTGTTCTCATATCGCACCGACGGATTATATTAACATAAATTCAGCCCTGTGGAGATTTAGTTTTTTCCCTCCTCTCCCGTTCTTTTTTTTTCGTCTCTCATCTTTTTTTCTGCCTCTCTCCCTTTCTTCTCCGCCCCTCTGTTTTTTCTCCTTGTCTCGATTTGGCTCCCTCCAGCTTACTTTTTCCTTGCTACTTTCCCCCCTGTCTCTCTATTTCTTCCATTTTTCGCTTTTCCATCCATCTGTTTCTTATGTATTTTCCTAACGCGCTCTCTCTCTCTCTCTCTCTCTCTCTCACACACACACACACACACACACACACACACGCACACACACACACACACACACACACACACACGCACACAAAACAAGTCGAGATAGATCTGACGACTGAAAAAGCCAAGAAAGTAAACCTGCCGTCAGCAAAACTCTGTCAAAGGAGGAGGGGAGGGAGGAGGTGGGGTGAAGGGGTGGAGGTGGGGTGATGAGGTGGGGTTACAAGATGGGGTGGAGGTGGGGTGATGAGGTGGGGTTACGAGATGGGGTGGAGGGAGGGTGGAAGTGTTAGAGGTGAGTTTAAGGAATGTAGGGGTGAAAATATGGTGAGGGGTGGGGTGAAAGGGTGGAGGTGAAGAGAGGTGGGCTATGGGGTGAAGGTGGAGATAGGGTGACAAGGTGGGATGGAGGTGAGGTGGAAACAGGGTGAGGAGTAGGGGTGGAGGGTGGGAGGTGGGGTGATGGGGTGGAAGGGGTAGGGAGGATACAGGGGGGTATGGGGGTAGGGGGTGATGATTCAAGGGGTTTTTGTGGCAACTGAAAGAAGGTGGGAGTTAATGGAGGGTGGCGAGGAGATGGGGAGAGCTATGAGAAGAGGGGAGAGGGGAGGGGAGAGGGAAGAGGAGGGGGAAGAGGGGAGAGGAAGTGGAAGGGAACAGGGAGAAGAGGAAAAGAGGGGAGGAAAAGCATGACAAAAGAAGGGAGAGTAAAGGGAAAGGGAGAGACAAGGAGTGTGAGAGAGGAGAATAAGTGGGCAAGGGAGAAGAAGAGGCAGCATGGTGGGTGGTGAGGGATGGGGAAAACTAAAGGGAGGGGGGAAAGGAAGGGTGGGGTAAGGGATGGATAGGGGAGTAGAGAAATATTGAGAGAGAGAGAGAGAGAGAGAGAGAGAGAGAGAGAGAGAGAGAGAGAGAGAGAGAGAGAGAGAGAGAGAGAAGGTGACTTAATATTAAAAAGACGAATGAAAAGGAAATGAGTGAGAGAGAGGGAGAGGGGAGGGTGGGTAGGGAGACGAGAAGAAGGGGAAGGGTGAATTAATAAAGAAGCATAAGTATAGGAAGGAGATGAAAGGTGACAAGAAGGGAATGAGAGAGAAATGGGAAATAAAAGGGAGAAGAAAATGAAGTACCAGTTTTGTCTTTCCTCCTCCAACTCTTCTTCCTTGTCATCCTTTTTTCCTTCTTCTTACACATCACTTCCTCTTCTTCTTCCTCCTCCTCCACATCTTCCTCGATTTCATCCTTCTCCCCTGCTTCTCTCCCCACCATCCTTTCACAGTCATAATATTCCCACTATTCTCCCTCCTCTTTCATATCTTCCTCCTCCTTCATCTCTTTTCCCTCCTCCCTTTCTTCCCCCTCCCCTTCCTCGTCATCCTCCTCCCCTTATCCTCTACAGTCATCATCTCATCTCCCTCCCCTTCATTATCTTCCCTTCTCTCCCCTCGTTGCCTCTCACCCCATTCCCTCTCCTCCCCTCGCATTTTTTCTCCCCTCATTCACCCTTGCCTATGCCACAGTCACCTCTCTCCTCTGATGATGTGTCTTTTTCGTCCTCTTTCGTGTTCGTTTCGTCTCTTTTCGTTCCGATCGCCTCATATTTTAGTTTGTTCTTTTGTTTTTATTGCTGTTGGTTTATTGCTAACACTATTATTATTTCTGTTTCTTTGTGTGTGTGTGTGTGTGTGTGTGTGTGTGTGTGTGTGTGTGTGTGTGTGTGTGTGTGTGTGTGTGTGTGTGTGTGTGTGTCTCTCTCTCTCTCTCTCTCTCTCTCTCTCTCTCTCTCACACACACACACACACACACACACACACACCCTCAGACTATTTATCTCTCCACTCACAGGCTTCCACTCGCCACCATCTCTTCTCCTCACTTCCCCTTTTGTCAAACTTCACTCGTTCACTGTATTTCTTCTTTCTTTTGGTCATCCCTCCATCCTTCCCTCCATCCCTCCCTTCCTCCTCCTCCTCCCACTTTTCCCTCTTTCCTACCCCTCTTCTTTCTCATTCCCCACTCCCCCTTCCTATTCTCCCATCCACCATCCCTCTCCGCGGCTTTCTTATCTCCGTCTCGAAAGTCTATCCCTCTCCTCAACTCTCCTCTTTCCTAACTCTACCCCTCATCCCTCTCCGCTCCCTCTTCTCCTCTCTTCACTCACTTTCTTTTCCCCTAACCTCTCTTTCTTCCCTTTCTTCCCTCTCTTCTCTCCATCTCCGCTGTAGGGTGAGCGTGGGAGAGAGGGGGACCTGCCGGAACCGTTTAGTGAGTTCCCTTCCTGAATACGAATTAGCCTTCCCCTCGGCACAACCATTCGCCCTTCTGCTTTCTTCCTTCCTCCTTTCCTGTCTTTTTCTTTCTCTTCTCTATCTATCCTTTTTTCCTCATCTGTTTTTCTTCCTCTTCCTTCTTCTTCCTTCATCCCTTCCTGTTTTTCTTCTTGCTTTTTTTATTACCTCCACCAGTGAAGCTGGAAGGAGGATATGTACTCACCCGTGTCTGTCTGTTTGTGTACAAGATCTCAAAAAGTTGTTATTGGTTTTCAATTAAATTTAGTAGCCAAGTGGGCTGTGAGTCAAGGAAAAATTGATTAGAATTTGAGAAGGATCCGGATCCGTATGCAGGTATAAATCATACATTTTATTGGCGTTGGAGGAGATACGCCTGTCCAAGACTTTGTAATAGGGCGGATAAAAACCGAGGAATTAATTGGCTATGAAAGACTGTAAGAACATTTGCTTGGTAGGAATAAGGAATTACAGTAGTAAATGATAAATTCTATTAGTGTTGGCAGAGGTGTATGCCCTCTGAGTGCTCTCTATTCTGTGTCTGTCTATTTTGTCCTCTTCCCCTCATCTTTTATTCCGCCTCTCTCTCTGTTTTTCTTCCTGTTTCTTCTCCCTCTCTTCTCTGCCTCCCTTCTACATTTTTACTTCCTGCCTTTCTCTTTCCTCCTTCCTTCTGTATTCTCTCTGCTTCCTTTCGTTCCATTCTTCCTCCTCCTTCCTGACTCCTTTCTTTTGCTTCGGCTCAACCATCCACTCTTTTGCTTTCTTCCTCCCTCCCTTCCTCTCTCCCTGTCTTTCTTCCTGTTCCTCTTAGACCTACACTGTGTCTCTCTTCCTTACATCCTAAATTTCCTCTTCACGCTCTTATTCCTCTTCCTCCTCTTTTACTTGCTTTCTTCCTTCCCTCCTGCGTTTCTTGTTTTTTTTCTTTCTACTTGTCTTTCATGATTTTTCTTTTCTATCTCCCTATTTTGCTTTCGTCCTCCTCGTCCTGTTCCCCATATTATTCTATTTTCCTTTTCCTCTTCTCCCTGCCTTTTTCTCTTCGTATCTCCTCGTTCTTTTTTTCCATCTCAGTTTTTTTCCTTCTACCTTCTCCTCCCATTCGTTGCTTCTTCCTCTTCTCCTCTCTTTCTTTCGCGTCCTTTTATTACTTTCAGATTACTTCTCCATTTGCTTCCTCCGATGTCTTCCTTCCTCCCTCCTCTCTGTGATTTTTTTCTTATTATTTCTTATCTATATTTTGTCTGGCAATCATCCATGGTATGACTTCAGATTTGGATTATCAGAAGAGTGGCGTTAGGTTACCATAGACATACATATACAGATGAATAGATAAATAGACAGATAAAAAGATAGACACATAAATGGATAGACAGGTAGATGAAAAATAGACATATAGATAGAGAAGATAGACAAAGATATGATAAATAATGGAAACAAACACGCAAGCAGGCAGACAGACTAATGGACAGATCAAAAGACAGACTGACAGACAAACAAATCTAAGAGGTCTAAATCTAATTCACTCAACCGTTTCTATGTTTTTCCTTCCTCTATTACTATTTTTTTTAACTGAACTTTTTTTTTTCTTTTTTATACGGTCACTTCAAGACTAGTTCTCTTCGCCCGAGGATCTTTTTATATTTTTATCCTGTTTTCCTGATGCCCTTATTTCACTTCAAGGGACTGGGGGATTAGATGCAGCTTCCCTTAACCCCTTCAGTATCAGAACTCGTCTGATGGTAGCAGGAATAATGTGCAAAATTGTGTCATCGAATTAAGGAGATGGTAAGATCCTCCACACCATAGGAATAAGATAATGACTGTACAGCGGAGGGCTCTCCCCCGTCCACCAAGCCCTCCATCTGAGGCCGACAATTTATTAGGACTTAAAACGTATTCTAGAATGAAGACACCCAAAACTTCAATGCACAGGGCAAGTGTAGCCTCATTAGGGCAAGATGAAGCAGCTGTTTTAAAGTTCTATTACTCACCCTTCCTGATATGAAACCCACGATGCTTTTTGCTTTATTTGTATACTGTTACACTATCATTTAGACTTTGCCAACCATGACTCCAATTCTTCTCACAGTCTGATACCCCAGTTTGTGCGTTATGCAACCTGAAATTGCTTTCTTTTACAGGTATGCCCACATTAAGTACTTTCATTCCTACATTAAATATCAAACTCCACTTCTCTGATCATTTAAATGACTTACAGCCCTGTACTTACGTATTCTTTCTGTATTAGAATTACCTGTATCAGTAATTTACTGTTCTTATATTGACACTAATTCCTTAATTTAGAATAATGATTATGGTCATAAAATTGCGCTAAGAGCTGACCGTGAGACACCTCACTTGCTGTAAATCCTCAGTGTAGCTAAACTTCCACTAATATGAATCCTTTACCTTCTCTCAGTTAGCCACACTTTTCTCCACCCAGGGACATCCCCTCGTATGTCATGTGCATTCTTTTCTAATTAATCTAATGAGAAACCCTGCCTAATCCCATTCTAAAGTCAATTTAATATCGCAGCTGCCTCAGTGATTACTTTTGAGGCAAGCGAAAATAGAAATATTGCGAGAAAGAACTTACAATCTCTGTCGCTCATATACGTAACGTCTCCTATTCATATATTTCACATTATGAGATGGTAATATTGGTTAAAAGTGAGAAATAATGTAAAGACCGCGCTTCTTCATGGCGCAGCGGGTTAAGGAATGCGCCGGCCATGCTCGCGCCATAAAAATCAGGACCCGGATTGAAATTTTGCGATTTTTCCTGGCTCACGGATACTTAAGCAAGATGTAATTACGGCCGTACACGCACCGGGGTTCCCAGCTCCGGCCGCCTCCCCATTTACAGACACACTATTAAAGATTTTATGCCTTAAATATTCAGGGAAACAGCTTCGTGACTTCAATCATGGGGCCAATTAACTTCCTGGCACTATCTCTCGTAAATCAGCGACGGGGCAGAGGGGGGCTGAACTGGGGTGCGTGGAATTCGCCTTTGAATAAATTAATATCATGCTTTAGGCCACGATCTTCCGTAATTAAGCAATTAATCAACCTCACGTTGTGGTGGTGGTGGTGGTGGTCCGGGTTATATTGTGGCCGGCCTCCCATGCCTCTTAGCCTCTTCAGTGCGATGACGTCTTTCCACCAAGTTTTTTTTTTTATCATATTCATTTAGGAGGGGGGTGGGGGAGAGAATGTTAGTAGTAAAGGGGCTTAAAAGCTTCCACATTAATTCCTTCAGCATTATAACGTCTCTTCCACTTTGTTCTTTTTACCACCAGACGATTTCCTTTAGCTTGGGGAAGGCTGTTGGTGGCACAGGGACTAAAAACAGTCACCTTTAACTCCCTTTGTACGATGATGTATTCTTGATTTCACTGATGTTAAGATGGGAATGAAGTAAGATGATAGAAGTGAGATGGTGGAGTGAGATGGTGGGGTGAGATGGAGTGACTACAACAAGGTGGTGGAAAAGAGGTGGGAGTGAAATAGTGTGGTGAAATTTAGGCAAGGTGGTAGGAACAGTAGAAGTGACGTGCTGTGTTGATGGACTGGTGAGATAGAAGCAGTTAGTGGAAAAGAGGTGGAAATGGGGTGAGGATGGTGGCGGGGGCAGTGGATGAGGTGAGGCAAGGTGATAGAAGTGGGGGACTGGGGCGGTATGGCGAGCCTGTGTTAAGTATAGTGTTGGAAACGAGGTGGGAGTGAAGTAAGATGACTGAAGAGAGGGAGTGTGGTGAGACGACGAGGATGGAGTAAGGTGGTGGAAAAGATATGAATGAGATGAGGTGGGGCGCTGGGTGAGATGAAGTGAGACATTGGAGTAGGATGGTAAGATTGAGTAAAGTGTTGGAAAAGAGGTGGGAATGAGCAATGAAGCAAGATGATGGAAGAGAGGGAGTGTGGTGAGATGATGAGACTGAAAATATGTGGTGAAAAAAGGCAGGCGTGAGGTGGGGTGACTGAAAAGAGGTGCAAGTGAAATGAGGGGTGAGATGAGGTGATGTGAGGTGAGGTGTGGCGGCACGCAAGAGGAGGGGGAACAAGATGGCATCGTGGGCAGGGGGCGGGACCAATCAGGCTGAGGGGGCGGGGCTCACAATCAGTCACTTGCTTACGTCCCACTTCCACCCTCCACTTAATGAGCCGTCAATACGGATATTAACCTGATGGATCGAGCTTTATTTCCTACGCCGGATTATCGGGCTCTCTTTTTCCTACCATAACCGGTCGTACAGGAGTGGATAATGGAAAAGGAGTAGTGGGAAAAGAGCAACGAGAGAGGAGTATTAGAAGTGGGCGGGGATGTAACGTCATTCATCTCATCCCGCGCGAACATTACTGTAGCCTCGGTCTCGGCTCTCTGTTCGTTCGCTACATCCAGTTGCCAACAAACATGGTTCCTGGTTTTCCATCTTTTTTTTTTTTTCTTTCTCGGTTTCGCTCCTTGTGTAACTCGTGCGTCCTCTTTCATCGCGGGCAGGGGAGTGTGTGCGTCCATTGTGCCATATCGACACGGGTTTTCTTGGGGGAATCTCGGTCCTGATTTACAAGGATGGGGCCCCGCGGAGAAAAGAGGTCTTGCCGAGTCAGCCCTTAAAGCCGAGTTTCCAACACTTGCCTGGCTGAGGACGCGCGTACAAACCCTGGCCCTGATTCACGAACAAACCTTACGATATTTTCCCTCTCGTAACTTTGATTTTGTTTCTGTAGGAGGAACAAGAGACGGGAAAATTCTGCACTATCACTTTTCTCGTCCTCCCTGCCCAAACAGATCTTGTTACACAATAATTTCCCTCCAAGATTTACTCTGTAGGAAGGACTAGGAAAGGAATATGCCGAATCTTTCCACGTCTCTTTTTCTCCCTGCAAAAACAAATCTTGAGTTACGAGAGGGAAATGATAGTAAGTTTGTTAATAAATCCGGGTCATGCTCATGAGGTGACTTGTTTGCTTCATATACGCCCTAGAGTTTGAGGAAGCTTTGATAATTTTATGACCTTCACAGATAAATTTATGCCCTTCACTTTGAGAGGTCTCATGAAAGCTGAATTTATATGTCAGACGCCAAGGGTTGAATGGGAAGATGATAGTGCGGAAAGGATAGTGGGAAGTGATGCTGCATAATAAAGGACCATTCAGTTTCCTGAGATTCTAATGATGAAATAAAGATGAACTGTGCAACTTCAGATATTTATTGTGTCGAAAAGTGCTGGGAGAAGCACCCTGAGAGAGTCTGGTAAAACTGGAAGACAGGAGAACGAGAGATTGATTAGGCGAGTGTATCAAGAGTAATGTGGAGGGAGAGACGGGAAGAGGGAGGCCTATGATGAGGTAAGAAAGTTAATGAATTAGAGTGGCATGAGTAGGAGGAATGGCGGCCTGAAGGCGAAGGGCAGGATGACATGAATGCAATTTGGTTGTAGCCATCCCTCCTGGATTAAGGCGTCTGGCTATAGATGATTGTTTCCAGTCTTGTCAATTATCTTTCATCAGAACTGGTCACGGCCAGAAGGGAAGATGGAGAAGGAAGGGCGGTGGGTGTTGGCGTAGATCCCGCGATGTTGAGATAAAAGATGTGGGCGGGGCTTAGGCAGGGAATAAGGGTTAGGCGCTTGAGGACACCCTAAAAATTACAACGTCATGCTCTTGCTTGATGATGAAAGGATTATGCGTGTTGGTATAAAGTATAGCATCCCTTAGCACACGCAGTTCCCGATGCTGAGATAAATACGAGAGAGGAGCTGCGTTTGAAATGATGAATGAGGGATGTTTTACGATGCATTAAAAGCCTCCTCGTCGAATCCTTGCTAGGTGACGAATGGACAGTAGGTATTGGTGCAGTGTTCAGAGTCCCTCAACGCAAGCACTTCCCGATGCAGATACTTCTATAACACATGCCGGCTGTGGGAAGAGTGAGGAGTTTGAGGACATCCTAAACGTAACCTTACCTTGTCTCACCCTTGCCTGGTGACGGAGGGATGGCGGGTACCGGTGCAATGTGTAACATCCGTCGGCACCAATTCTGATAAAGATATGACAAGAGCTGTGACAGGAAATAAGGGTGTGACGCTTGAAGGACATCCTGTAAAAGTTACCTCGTATGCACCCTTCCTTTCTTGTCTTACCCTTCCTTCCTTGCTCGTCTCACCCTAGCCCTAAGTTATGGCCCTAATTTATGTGATCATTTTGCGGTATGGCTGCATATATAAAGAGGGCCGGGGATCGTGCGGGCATTGTATTTTAGCAGGGATTTATGAGGATGATTTACGGGCAGTTTGCGAGCATACTTCTCATGAAAGGCGGGGAGTTATAGCGAGGGTGTAGTAGTACCTTCCCCGTGCTTGTTCCTGTGCATATGCTCTGCTTCTCACACGCCCGCCCCGCCACTCCTCGCCAACCTCTTAATCCCTGCATTACGGTAACATCTTAAATTATTGTCAAATTAAGTAGCTGTATCATAGTCTTGGTAAAACATGACGATTTTACTTAGATTAGGAAAAACCTTTGACGGAGGTAAAATAAAACTTTCAACCCTTTTGCCGCGAGAACTCTCCCATAAACTCATATTATAATCGTGCAGGTGAAGCATTAAGAAAAAAAATAAAAAGGAATATAAGTCATCGTGATCGAAAATTATCCTTCCATTACGTTAACGTATCTCGACCTTGCCAATCCTTGTTCACCTTTCAGCTCCAGTACAGCGACATTTTAAACTTGTCAACATGATGTATCTCAAGCATGTCACTTTGTAATCCTTTCAATGCGGTGATAGCAATATTGACAGATAAACGTAAAGACAACCAGGCAGAAAAATAGTCAGGCTGACAGACAGATAGACTAACCAACAAGCAACCAAGTAAGTAAACACTGACAAATTTGTAACACTAGCGAATAACAAGATTCTTAAATCCAGTTTAGACTCATCAACCAATTTTTCACTGAAAAGAAAGTACGCTTTATTTCTTACTTGGACAGTTAAAAGGCATCAAAAACTTCTGGACAGGAGGGAAAAAAATATTCATTCTCCAGGCATCGACGAACCAGAAAACATGCAATTCTCCCTTTCATTCAAGCAGTTTACAAACCTCAATAAACTTTTTACACTGAACAAGCACTTTATTTAACGGTCAGTCTAAAGTAATCGACCAACTTCTTATACCAGAGAACAACACTATTATTTTAAAGTAAAGGCAGCCTACAAGGGTTAAAGATTATTATTATTATTATTTTTTTTAAGAGAACAAGTCCGATCTTTTACTTTATTCAGGCGGTGTTCGGTTATCGCCAAACTTGTGACACTGGGTCAAGGGATCAGCTTATTCCACACACGACTGCGGTCAAGGCTGAACGTGTGACCGCAGCCAAGGACGAGGATAGAGAGAGAGAGAGAGAGAGAGAGAGAGAGAGAGAGAGAGAGAATAACACGCAGAGTAACACACATAAACAGACAGCTAAAAAAAATAATATGCAAGCCAGCCAGCCAGACCTACAATCCATAATGAAGGAGCCTCAGGAATCCCCGTCGCCCTGCCCAAGCGTCCAAGCATTACCTGGTGTAAACAAAAGGCGGCGGCTGTTGTGCAGAAAGGAACGACCCCTAAACGGCCAGAGAAAGAGAGAGAGGAAATGTTGGGATGCTTTTTTTTTTTGCTGTGGGGATGGACCTCGGGGTGGGGAGGTGGGGGAATTTGCACCTGCTTCCACCTGATCAGATTTGATTAGCATAACTCTTTCAGCTCCATGATGTCTCTTGTGCCCAGTTTCTACCACCACCAGATGATCAATACTTTGGTTTGGGGAGACTTTTCGAACTGGAGTGTTTTATAGTCTTCTCCAATCCCTTCACTTACAGTAATTGGGAATTTTTCGTAAGCTAAATGTTATCGCCCTGAAGCAGTAAAATTATATTAAAGTTTATATCCGTTGAAGGGGTTAAGCACAAGAAAATAAGGGAATAAAAAAACAGATTGCATGACCCAGTACTATAGGTACTATGTTTCTAATCGTATAAATGTACTATTATCTCTTCTTGATTCGTACTCTGCCAGCATGAGGAAGGCTGTATCCCGGCTATTACTCTCCCTCAGAGATGAAGGGCCGGTCCTGCGTCGGACCTCATATGGACTAATACACATACAAATACACTGTACACTACAAGAATAAGGCCTGATTTTAACTCCTTTGCTCTGACCTACCTTTCCCCGATCTAGCATGACCTGACGACCCATTTTAATCTACCTTCTCTAATCAAATCAATCATGCAGGGAGACGACTAAACAAATGGATAAAGGAACCCACACCATCTCTCCTTTAACTTCACTTTTAACTTGGGAAAACTGAATCTCTTGCAGCAAGTAACTCACTGAATAAGGAGGCGGAATAAATGATAATGGCCTTTAGAGTACTACTTACACAGACACACTGTGGTTAGCTAGTTAAGAGAAACTACACACTGTCTTTCCTTTCCTTTCCCTGTCTTTTATTTTCTGCTTATTTCCCTTCAGCATCGGAACACTGAACCCCTCGCAACCAATCCTTCACTCTACATGGACATTCATTACTCCTGATAATACTAATGTTTGTCAGTATGTCAGCCTTACCTAATATGACTTAACTTATCCTAACCTGACCTATACCATCCTATCCTAACTAAATTTGGTCTATATTTATCTTAACCCAGCTTAACCTGATCTAATTAGAAACTTAAAGTAAAATCCTCTAACGCATATACAAAATAATATACATTTTCATCACACCTATCATTGGATGCAGGGTCAGGCAACAGCTTACAGATAGACTGATAGATATATACAGATAGATATATGGGTAGATAAATAGACAGATAAATACATAGACAGACGTACAGGCGGATAGATAGACCGACTGACAAGGACAGTCAGATAGACAGACTGGCAGACAGCCAAATATTCATACAAGCAGGTAGGCAAACGGATCTTGAATTTGTCTCTCTGTTAAACTGTATTTGTTTTTTCTCGGAGAGAACAATTTGCGGGATCCTGGCCTTTGGTTCCTTCTTCCTTACATAATAAAAAAAAAAAACAGATAAAACAGACATAAATCAAGCCATACCACTTTTTTAATTCCCTTCAGCATGGGAACACCGAACCTCTGCCAGCCAATTACTCACTCGAACAAGGAGCTGGCCACCACCATTCATCACGCCCGCAAATACTAATGTTTATGTCAATACGTCATCGTGAATTTTGGTTAACATCGACCAGGGGAAGCATAAAACATCGCCCTCTGTTTGTTCTGGTCTTGGGTCCTTGTTGTGGGGTGGATAGATGGATGGCTGGGTGCTGCTGGAGGGGATGGACGGAGGGGGTAGTATAAGGAAGGGATTCGCAAAATGGGGACGTGGTTGTGCGAGAGGGTTAATTAAGTGATGTGGTAATGTGGTGGTTGAGTGAATGGTGGTTGCCCGAGTGGTGGCACAGTTAGTAGTGGTTGGGTGGTGGTTGGGTGAGTGGTGGTGGAGTGGTGAGACGGTTGAGTGAAGCAGTTGACTACAACAGATGTGTGTGTGTGTGTGTGTGTGTGTGTGTGTGTGTGTGTGTGTGTGTGTGTGTGTGTGTGTGTGTGTGTGTGTGTGTGTGTGTGTGTGCGTGCGCGCGCGCGTACGTGCGTGCTTGCGTGTGTGTGCGTCTGCACACATCCCACTCTGATCACCCTGCGCTCCTCCTTCCATTCAGCAACAAACACCCTCACTTCCCTTGCTGTGTAAGCTCTCTCCCCTCCCTTTCTTCCCTCTTCCCAAATCTCCTACTTTTCTCTTTCTTCACTCCCTCCCCATTCTCCTACTTTTCCGCTTCTTCCTCCCCCTGCTTCTCCTTTATCCTACTTCCTCTCCATCACCCCCTGCTCTCTCACTTAAGCCTGAACCTCTTCTTCTATCCTCTTCGACTTAAAAGTTTCATGGAGACGTCTCGTTCAGTTCCCACCAGTTCCCCCATTCTTTGTGTCTAGCTCCCCCTACATCCAGTATCAAACTTTCCCTAATACCAGCCCTTTGCCTCCCAAATCACTAACTCTCAGCTCCTACTGTGCCAGTATGATTTCCCTTTACACTAACACCTAGTTCCATTCCTTCAGCTACCAATGCTTTGTCTAATGCCATCCTACGCCCCCCTCCCCTCCCCGCAAGCTTCGTCGTTACCTTTCCATCAATTTCTAACTGTCTCTTCCCAACTATCATTGCTCTCTCATGCATTCCTTTCTACCCCTACCCTCAGTACCCATCTTCCTGTCACTGTGAACACCTCTTTTTCAGTTCCCTTCCCCCCCCCCCAATCCTCAGGTCTCCCTTACCTCTATCTTTTCTGACAATTTCCAGATATCTCTCATCTCAACCTCAAATTCGTCTCTCCCCTTTATCCTACAGCTCCTCTTCCCAAATACCCATCTCTCCCTTTACGCTAATTCTTTTTTTTTCCATTTTCATCGCTGCATCTCCGCCAACTCCCATCTCTCCTCAAATCGCCATCGCCATCTCTCCCTCTCCTCCAACTCCCTCTGTTTCCATTGTCTCCCTTTGCATTCAGTTTATCGGTCCTTCTTTCCGACTGCTCCTAATACATCTATCTCTAACACCTAGCTTTTAAATTTCTCTCCCCGCCACCTCCATCTCTCCCATACCCCCTTCGCTCTCCTCTCCCCAACTCCCCTCTCTCCTTTTAATCACCCTTTCTCCCCTCTGCACCCAAGCTCCCCCTCACTCCCTCCCCCTCACCAACCATACCCTAGTCCCCAGTCCCCCAGCCCCCTGCCTCTGATAATGTTTTTGCCGAATAAGGGCAGATCGTAAAATTGGCCGGCCGGTCCCGCTGAAGGGTGGTGGAGCGAGCACGTAAAAACAAGAGGGTCATAACTCCACTTAAAAGTCGGGATAAGTCGGGGGTGAAGGGCGAGGGTGTGATTTAGTTGTTGACAAAATGCTCTTCCCCCCTTCACTCTCTCACCCCTCCCTGTCTCCCCCACTCTTACTTCTCTGTCTTCCCCCTCCCCCCTGTCTCCTACCTCACTGCTCTATGCTCCCCCTCCCCCTTGTCTACTGTCTCACTTCTTTCTCCCCCTCCTCTCTATCTCCTCTCTCACTTCTCTACCCACTCCCCTGCCTTTCTATCCCCCCTCTTCTCCCCTCGTTTTTCTATCTCCCCCTACCCTCATCCCTCACTGATCAGTCCCCCAAGCTTCCCACCTCCCATCCTTACATCCCCCTCGTCTTCCTATGTACCCCCACTTCTCTTACCTTCCCCCTCCACCCCCACCTCCGCAATCTTTCCACTTCACTTCCTTACCATCCCTCTCATCTCTCTATCCTCTCCTTCCCCTACCTTTCCCCTTCCATCCTCACCTCCCAGTTCCTCCCGTCCCCCTACCCCAGTTCGTCTCAGCAGCACATCCCCCCAGTCCCAGTCCCTCACAAAAGCTCCCCAGTAGTCTGGAGAGCTGGCTAGGCACATGACTGGAATATAATTTTGTTTAACTTACGCTCTTCTTGTTTATCTGTTTCACTTATTTATTTATTTATTGCTGCCACCATACGATTCTGTTTAGCTTAAGACCATTCGTAAATAATTCAAAGCAGCCTTTCAGAGGGATGGCTGTTTGCCTTTAATTTAGTCTTTGCTAACTAGAGACGACTATTATTTCTTTAGCTTGTTAGGGAAAGATCGTAGTGGTGTTGTTAAGTAGATTTATGAAGATAGATTAGATAGACACACACACACACACACACACACACACACACAGGCAGAGAGAGAGAGAGAGAGAGAGAGAGAGAGAGAAAGCAAGTGGTATTTTCATGCACACTGGATAATTACAACAGTGACATTAAATTCTCTAAAAGTTACTTGATTTCCTAACTACCAATTATTGTCGTTTAAATTCACAAACGATTTTCAGACATTTTTTCCTCAGATATAAGTAATAGCTCTCTCTCTCTCTCTCTCTCTCTCTCTCTCTCTCTCTCTCTCTCTCTCTCTCTCTCTTTCTCAATAGTTCAGTTAAGCACATGAGACAGGACTATACGGCACTGAACCGCAGCAACAGACAGAGACAGACAAATTAAAAAGAGCAACAGATAACAGAAAGAAAACATTAAGATAAAAAAAACAAGTGCATTCAATATAGCCATGCAATACAAAGACCCCTACAGGATAACCGTAACTGACCGCGGGAGTAGATGGCTGGTTGTTGCGCGCGACACACCGTCATGGTATGGGGAACAATTGTGTGAAGGGGCTAATAAGTAGCATTAAGCAACGACAAAACACCTACCAAAAAAAAGGAAAAAAAATGTAATATAGGGACAGAAAGAAAAAAAAAAAGCCAAGTTATTAAGCAGTGCCCCTCATACACTAGACTAACATAAGGTGGGAGCGTAAATCGAGCTCAAGTGTCCCCGCCAACAGGAAGAAATTGCGAGTGTCTGGGGAGCCGAGAACACGTCACGTTAACCCTTTGGGGATAATGAGGCCGTGAGAGTGTGAGGGGGAGCTGTGCGTGGGGCTGGCCGGGGGTGGGGATGATGGAGAGAGGGAAGGGTTGTGGAGAGGGGAGAATGTGGAGAAAAGGGAGAGGTTATGTAGAGAGGAAATTATGGAGAGGAAGGGAAGAGTATGTGCAGAAAAGGGAGAGGTTATGCAGAGAGAAACTGGTCTGTGGAGAGGGCGGGGACAGTGTGGAGAAAATGGAGAAGTTGTAGAGAGGCGAAAGGGATTATAAGAGAAGGGAGATGGGACGGGAGGAGAGGAGGAGGGTAATGAAATAGTGAAGGTGGAAAGGAGATTAGTTTGACGGGAAGGAAAGGAGAGGGCTGAAAAGGAAGAAGGCTAGTGAAAGGGTGATTGTGTGATCAG
Source organism: Coenobita brevimanus (assembly GCF_032717465.1). Taxonomy (NCBI): domain Eukaryota; kingdom Metazoa; phylum Arthropoda; class Malacostraca; order Decapoda; family Coenobitidae; genus Coenobita; species Coenobita brevimanus. The sequence goes on along the minus strand of NC_137046.1, from coordinate 56,866,879 downwards.
GGAGAGGAAAGACGATGGCGGGATAGGAGGGGAAGAAAGAGTGGAAGGAATATGACGGGTGGTAAGTGAGGGGAGAGAGACATTAGCGTGAGGAAGATTGTGTGGATCGTGAGGGAGTGAAACGATGACTGAATGACAAGGATGGGGAGGAAGGGAAAGGAGAAGCGGTCGACAAGGAGAAGAAATAACTGGCAGGTAAGAAGGGGAGGGAAAGACGATTAGGTAGGGTAAGAGAGGAGAAAGGGAAGGGAGACTGAAAAAAAAAAAAAAAACGGCACCAAGGAAGAAAGAATGGGAGGGTAAAGGAGAAAAGAGAGGAGGGAGGAGGTGAGAATTAGTTTAAGAAGAACGGGAGGGTAAGGAGGGAAGGGGTAGAGAATAGGAGGGTAAAGGAGTAAGAAGAGAGGAGGGGACACGTGAAAATGAATTAAAGAATGAGGGGACTTGGTGGAAGAGCAGAGGAAATGGTTGGCAAAAAGGGGAAAGAGGGTGGAAGGAAGAATGGTTGGAGCAAGAGTGAGGAGGGGAGTAATCTAGAGGGGACGAAGATAAGACCAGTGAAAAGCAATGTGGTTAGAAGGAAAGGGATAAGAAGGAACAGGGCGGCTTAGGGCTGAGTGGAGAAAAGAAAGACTGGATGGAAGAAGAGAGGGACCTGCATGGGAAAGGCGGAAGGGAACAGCAAGTGTATGTGAGGATGAAAATGAAGAATGGACATGGGACTAAAGGGAAGACTGGGCTAGTAGGTAGGGAAAGAAAGAAGCAATAATTTGGGTGGATGGAACTAAGGGGGGCTGGGTAGAAAGAAGGAAAGAAATAGATGCGAGAAGGGGAAGGAACAAGAAACCGGGAAGGGGCAAGAAATTAAAAACTGTGTAAGTGGAAAACACGGAGGAATGGACTGGATGTGAGGAAAAGAAAAAGGGGACTAGCATAAAAGTGGGATGGGTTGGAAGAAGGTGAGAGCTGGATAGAATATATTAAGTTACTGAATGTGGACAAGAAAAGGCAGAAAGGCTGTGTATTATTTATGAATGTAAAGACTATGAGGGCAAAAAGGGGAGAAAGAGACTGGATATGAGGGAAAAATTAAGGGATAGATTGGGTCAAGGGAAAGAGGGGACTGGGTGTAAAAAAAAGGAATTAATGAACACTGGACGAAGACGAAAGGGAACACGAGACTGGGTAAGGAAAAGAAATTAAAGACTGTATGGGGGGAAAGAAGAGTGAAAAAGGCCTAGTTAGGGGGAAGAGAGGGGTCTGAAGGCAAGGGGGCGGCGAGATGGAGGCCGAGGAGGAGAGGGGGGACGTAGGGGGTAGAGGGCAAAGAGCAGTGGGTGAGAGGGGTAGTAGTAGTAGTAGTGGTGGTGGTGGTGGTGGAGCGTGGGAGGGAAGCAGGTGGAGGGTGCGTGAGGAGAGATCATAAACGCTGGTGGGTGGGCCTTATCTCCCTCCACCCCTCCCTCCTTCCCTCCCTCTCACCTTTACTCTTCACACCTCCTATCTCCTTTCCTCCCCTCCCTCCCTCTTCACACTTCCCATCGCCTGTCCCCTCCGTTCCCCGCTTATTCATACCTCCTATCTCCTCTCCCTCCCTCTCTTACTCTTCACACCTCCTATCTCCTTCCCCCTCTCCCTCTCATATCCCCTTACACTTCTCATCTCCCTCCCTCATCTTAATTTTCATACCTCCCGTCTCCCTCCATCTCACCCTGCCTTCTTCCCCTTTCCTTTACATCTCCTCATCCTTCGTTCCCCTCGCCACAGTTTATTAATCCCACCACAAGTACATTTTTTTTTTTTACCGTGTTAACTACAGACGATTATGTTCAGCATATGCATGAATCCCATCAGTGCGACGACGTCTTTTTGGTTTCAACGTTATTGATTCAGATAGGTGGAGGCGCCCATTATCCACTCACTCGATGTAATGCTTACATACTGAAGTGGTTAGACTCCTGTTGACAAGCCACATACAAGGGAAGAATGAAAGGTAATGTCTCCCACTTCATAAAGCGAGGTTCAGTGACAACTTTGTTGTAAATAAAGCAAGAATATTACCTTACAACGTGCTCTTATATTTGATGATTTCTTTTCAGACATATAATTGCCCAATAACGCGACACACATCTTCCAACCATGAACAGGCCTGATGAAGCCATCACTATATCATTCCACGGTATTCCAGCAGCCAGGTCTTGACGACCGATTCCACATTTCATGAGAGCCATATTGATGTCCGTGAAGATCATTTAAACCCATAAGTTGCGATTTACCTAGTTTGCATTTCATTTCGGATACAGTTAACTATTTTACTCAATTAAGTCCGAAATGCCACAAATCTCTCAATGCGAGCGTTTTAGCTGAGAATATAGAATTTCGTATCTTTCGTATTTTATTCCTGTTTAAGACCATCACTTATTCAGCTCGCAGAAACACACCATGGTCGAAGGGTTAAGTTTGGGATGCAGATGGAGGTCGCACGTCACTAAAGCTGGAAGGTATGATGGGTGAGGCGGGATGGTGAGAGGGAGATATTGTGTCCGTTGTTGGAGATGAAGTTTGAGGCCTTGTGTTATCTTGCTGCAACATATCATTGGCTTAATGTTGGTGTTTTTTCTTAATCGTGTTTTTATCTCTAAACTAGTTGCAGTTAGACCAAAGTTAAGTAAACAAACAAGCTAATACGATAAAGACAGACATCGGTCCATGGAAAGAATCACAGCTAAATTGCGAGTAAGTACAGCACAGACTAGAGCGCAAACGGAGAGCCATACCTCCACCAATGCCATTGTCATTAAAATGAATCCGGATCCAGATCCGTGGAGATAGGGTCCGGATCCGGATCCAGATCTGCCCCCAAATTTAATTAGTTCTTTCTGGGCCCATGGCTCATGTTTCCACGAAATTTTATTGAAATTCATTGAGAACTTATAGAGATACCGTACTGGATACTCCGGATCCGGATCCGGATCCGCCCCTAAATCTAATCACTTCTTCCTTGGCCCATGGCCCAGCTTTCCACAAAATTACATTGAAATTCATTATGAACTTTTGGAGATATCGTCTGGACAAACAGACGGATAGATAGACAAACATATGTGAATACATAACCTCCTCCAGTTTCTTTGGCAGAGGTAATGAATAGATCTCTACGAATAAAAGTGGTAAAATAAGAGATAATATAATTAGCAAGAAAGCTGAGAAAAAATTACGAATAAGTGACTACAGTGATCCTTGGTTGTAAGAGAGATATACATGCGAATGTCAACACGATGGAGAGTTTATGTTTTAACAGGCAAGGAAGGAGATGAAGAGGAAGAAGAAGAAGAAAAAAAAAGAAAAATGACAACATCGATCCGTATTGAGAATCGGGAGTAAATTGGCTACACTCAGGACAAAAAACCAAGCAGATAAGTAAAAGCGATTAAAAAAAAAAAAAAAAATATTTAACAGGTAAAAAAGAAAAAAGACTAAGAAATTATATTCCTCACTTCGGCATATAATCAGCTTTACACTCGTTGGAAAATGTAAACAGATATCCATGCAAACACGATAAAGGTAAAAATATAATGGTAACAATAAAAATATAATAAAGCCAAATGTTTATCGTTACCGGTTCATGCAGAAAATAACCTCTTAACTGGTTGTAACTAGGGCAAAAAATAAATGAAATGGAATAGGAGGACTCACAGGCACGAAAACTGGAAGAGAGCAAAGGAAGAAAAACTACCTATATAGAAAGTAAATTTGGCTGCAGCTTGAGTAGAAGACAGAGAGACAGACGGATAAGAGACAGATAGAGAGAGACAATATACAGATACAGAGAGAGAGGTTGACAGATAGATATAGATAGGTAGATACAGATAGATAAACGAAGACAGATATAGTGGCAAGTACATCAGTAAACACGAAACGGTAAAAACATTAAAGCAGGGAAAAAAAAGGGGGGGGGGAATAAGCGACGTCATCGGCCCCTGCAGACAATCAGCTCTAAATTGGTTGCAACTAGGACCATTGTCCGGCTACCTGAAGACCCGTCAATCAGGGAGGGGAGGGGAGGGGAGGTAAGGAAGGTGAGGTAAGGTGGGTGAGGGTGCAGTGAGACGTGTGGCGGGGTTCACAGGGGCCCTATAATGCTGGCCTCACCCACAAAGGAACCGTAAGTGAGAGGGAAAGTGTGGCAAATAAGTAGTGAACATTTGCTAGCATCAGTAAACAAATGCAGGCATGCACACATATATGTTACCGATGCAATCACCAGCTGTGGGAGTATACACTAGGAATGTGGTCATTATAGTCACACACATGAATTAGATCCTTAAAGGTGGGAGAGTTTCTTGAGATGAACGCATCTTCTGGCGTTAGCTAACACAAATAATGCTCCTGGACTAAACAGGTTAATATTTATCACTGCCAGGATAAGAATAATCACTACATTCGGAAATTTACCCAAAGAATAATATTATAATTATCCAAGTAAAAACTGCATCCCATGAATATTTTAGATACGGATATACGAATTTGTGTCTTTAAAGATGACTGAGGAAGAAGTTCCTTGGAAATATAAAATAACACAGGCAGTCTTAACTTCGGCTGAAGATAGGCATTATCTGTTTGTGGTAGTTGTGCATTAGATTTATTTAAGATGCTCAAGGTTGCGCTGCAGTCATTTTCTAGTCCTGTTTCCTATTATGTGACTTATTTTCAATTTTGTCTGTTGTTAGACATCTTATTACTCAGAATTTATTCCTCGAGGTTAGGACAAAACGGCAACTAATCTCCATCACCGCTCCTAGAATGGAAGAGACAAAAGGGAGGAGGAGACCAGGGACTAAGGGAGGGGAACAGGAAGGAGGAGAATGGAAGTGGGAAGGATATAGGGGGTGAAGGGGAACGGGGACGGGAGGAAGAAAACCAGTAAATGATGGAGTAGCAATGACGGAAATACAGGGAGAAAGTAGGGCAAGGAAACGGGAGAAGGCGAACAGGGGAGGAAGGAAAAGACGGAGAAAAATAAGCAAAGGAAGGAAAGGAGTAAACGATGAAAATGAAAAGTATACGTCAGGCGGCACCTCGATCTTCCCACTCTCCCTGCCTGCATTCCCTGTCCCCCTACCTGCATGCGACGCTCAGGTGGTGTTCCGGGTGATTAGCCTAAGCCTCTTAATCCGGCTGTCAGCGGAGTGGTTAGGGTCGGCTCATGTGAGGATTGGGTGGGGATTGGTGGAGGATTTGCTCAATTAACCTCTCACTATGTTCCCACACCCGCAGCTGCTTCTGTGGGGATTACAAGCAGAGATATTTCAGACACCGGGATTTGACGCAAGAATGTTCCGCTTTGGCTCATGGCTTGATACTGTGCATGGAGAAAGAAAGGTTCTTAGGTTTGACAAAGGTACATGAAAGCATGCAGCAACAGACATATTCATTCTTTCGAGACCATTGTGTGTGTGTGTGTGTGTGTGTGTGTGTGTGTGTGTGTGTGTGTGTGTGTGTGTGTGTGTGTGTGTGTGTGTGTGTGTGTGTGTGTGTGTGTGTGTGTGTGTGTGTGTGTGTGTGTGTGTGTGTGTGTGTGTGTGTGTGTGTGTGTGTGTGTGTGTGTGTGTGCGTGCGCGCGCGTGTGCGTGTGTGCTCGCGCGCGCACGGGCTACGTTGTGTTGGTATGCAGATACTCTTGATGCTTTCCTTTTATCCACCTCTCACTATGTCCAGTCCTTACCTCTCACTGTCCTCATCACTCTATCTTCCCTCACTACTCACTTTCTCTCTCCATCCCACCCTCCTTTTCCAATATTTCTCCCCCACTTTCCTCTTTTTTCCCAGAGTCTTTCCTACATCACTGTTTCTACCTTCCCATTCATCCTTCCTTTTAAAGTATCTATCTACCTCTTGCCTACTCCCTCCCCCCCTTTTTTTTTATCTCTTTTGACAAGTACTCTTTTCTATCCTTCCCCCATCATCACCAAAATCTCTGGCCTATACAACGCACTTCTCCCTCTCTCTGAATATCTTCAATAACACGGCGTCTCTCTCCCCATCACTCCCTGCCTCCTTCTCCAGCGTCTCTCCGCCTCATCCCGGCTTCCTTCCTGCCCCATCCCGCCGGCAATTATCTCATCGGCGAGAGACAGGGGGTGAATACAAACTGGGCCCCGTGTTCGTTCAGGTATGTTGCGCCTGTCATACCACTACCACGTCAAAGCAACACGCCTCACTTACCCTCTCTCTCTCTCTCTACTTTTTTTCATTACATATCTCTTCGTTCGTCGTCTTCTTTATTCTTCGATTATCTTTTTCCTTCGTGTTGTTCTGTTTCCTTTAGCATCACTTACCGTCTCTTTTCTTCACTTTTCACTTTCTCTATTTCATTCTATCTCTATATTCTCTATCTCTATCTCCTTTCTTTTTTTTTCTTCGTCTTGTTTCGTTTTCCTTATCATCACATCAACACGCACCACTTATCCTCTCTTTTTTCATCTTTTCATCTTTTACCTGCTCTCCGACATATTCTGTTTTCTTTTTCTCCTTTCCTTTATTTCACCTTCCGCTTTCTTGCTTCTTGTTTTTTTATCTTCCTCCCTCCTTCCCTCCCCCCAGTTCCACGTCACATCAACACGCACCTCTCTCTCTCTCTCTCTCTCTCTCTCTCTCTCTCTCTCTCTCTCCTTCTTCATTTTCTATTTTCTCCTCAGTATTTTTCTTTCCTTTGATTTTTTTTGTCCTTCTTTTACATCTCTTGTTTTTCTTATATTTTGCCTCCAGGTCCACGTGCCATCAACATGCCCCACTTAACCTCTCTTTTTTTCTCTCCCTCCCAGCACCTTATCTTTCCTCTCTCTCTCTCTCTCTCTCTCTCTCTCTCACTTCACTATAATGCTTTTTCTCCTTCCCATCTTACTTCTCGCTCCATGTTGCTCTTCCTCTAGTTACCTTCTTCCTCTCCCTCTTCTAACAACTAACAGGGAACAACTAAATGAAACTTGAGTAACGTTCTAAGCCTGAGGGAGATAAGGGAGCTTGAAGTAGTAAACAGTTGCAGATTTCAGAAGTAAGAAGACGTCGCATTATTTCTCCCCTCACCGTCTTTCTTTTTTTTTTTTTTTTTTTAATCACCTCTGTTTCTTCCTCTCATCTCTCCTTATTCATAGTTCTTTTCCCCGCTCATTCTCTCTTTCCTTTTCATCTTAATCCCATGAACATAACATCTCTTTCCAGTCAGCTCTTGCTCCCACAAAAATATAGTATTCAACTTAGGGGAGCCCCATGGCAGAGTTAATGAAGGCTGTAAAAGTGACCTCTCAGGTGTTAAAAGTCTCTTCTGAGGTGAATAATCTAATCTCTAGAAAGTAAAAGTAAAAAGGAAAATGTATCTTCTTATTATTGAGGTTAAAAGGAGAAAGAATGAGAGAATGTGCGTCAAAGAGGAGAATATTCTAAAAACAAGCAATAATTTGTGCAAGTATCCGACGGAAATCCAAGCGCCCCATTTTCTTCCGCTCAAGGGGCTTCTCTGCACCTCTTCCTTAGCCATTTACCTGACATACTTCATCTTACTGTCCTTCATTCAGAGGACATATTTTATTTTTTTACACTCTTGTGCTCATTTTTTCTCCATTTTATTCAGCTTTGGGTTAACGTCTTGCAGCGAAGGGGTTAATGAAGGCTATATCTTACACCGCCAGTTCGGAGAATTTATACGACAGTGAATTAGAATTACCGTCCTGAGAAAAAATAAATAAAACAAATAGCGTATGTCATTGACAGGGTTAAAGTCTTTGTAATTGTGACAGACTGAATAAATAACATAGAAAAGAGAATATCAGCATGTCATATACAGAAATAAACTGGCATCATATACAGAAATAAACTGGCAAGGAAGAAGTGTTTGGGGGTTTTCTAAGTTGACGAGAATAAGACCCAATGGCAGTAATCTAGGTAGCTATGGAGATTTTCTAACACCGCTTCTTTGGTGATTTATTCTTTATATTGCACATAAATATCCTGCTATATGGTGTTGATAAAAAACACTGTCAATAACGAGATGATATAAATTGCATGCTAGAATATGCTAAGGTATAATACGTGGAATGGATTGCCAAGGAAGATGTGCTACTAAGGTTCCTACGCCACTTAGAATACCATCTCAATCTTGCAAGAAGTAGGTGCTGCGTCAGGGCACCCTCACTTCTGTCGCTACCCCCTCTCATCTCCGCCCCTCATCCCCGCCCCTTACACTCCCACCCGAGCCAGAACAAGCCCTTTCTTGACAGGCCCCACGACACACACACACACACACACACACACACACACACACACACACACACACACACACACACACACACACACACACACACACACACACACACACACACACACACACACACACACACACACACACACACACACACACACACACACACACACACACACACACACACACACACACACACACACACACACACACTCCCTCTAATCCCCCTTGCCTCCATTTCGTCGTCTGAGGTCTGAACACGGTGATAACGAACGGGTGATTGTATTGAGTTTCAATTACTCTATCATCAGCCGACGCCTCGCACAAGAGAACTGATCAGGCCCCCGAGATTTTTATGGAAGCGTGTATTTTGTAAAGTGACACCCCTTCATTTGGGTCTGGGCGGGACTCTGTAATTGGGATTAGAGACAGACGTGACCCAGGTTCCCTCGACACACCCCGCTGGTGATCAGTGCTTTATCCTGCCAGAACCTGATGATGCTCCTGTGGCCACCGTACCTTGGTGACACGGAGACAGAGACAGAGATGGTGACAGGAAATACAGAAAAAGAGATGTAGACAGACCGACCGACAAAACCAGGAAAACATTATACATACACTTTTAATGTGTGCATGTAGATAAAGAGATACTGTAGGTAGATACTAAGAGAGAGAGAGAGAGAGAGAGAGAGAGAGAGAGAGAGAGAGAGCACCTTCCTCAGATTTGGCCTAATGCTTACTTATTAGATGGTACAGAGTAGGGTCTGTATTACAGTCCCTCTTGAAAAAAAAAAAAAAAGTTTTCCCTGTAATAAGCATCAAAATAAAGCCAGAGCGATAGATCAAAACGAAGAAATTTGGAAGTGACCAAATAACAGAGGCAGCGACGATCGTCAGCCCACGTCAGGCAGTGAGCCGGAGCTGAGGAGCGCTATTCTTAGAACGTCTTATCAATTCAGTGAATCAAAGAATTACTGATCCGTATAATAGGCGATAATCTGGATGATTTCTCCACGAAGCCATGACCAAATGTTGCTCTCATCCTCCGTCAGTAGGTGGTAATCAGCTCATGGGAAATCTATACCCGTGTCATCGGCGACTCATCGGGCTTTTGTTGTAACCCGAGCCTCACGCTAACGCTAGGTCGGTGGGCTTGAGTCTGGGGTAATGCTTGGCTGGTGATGGAATGGGTTTTCTCTCGGAGGCGGCAAAGAAGAGGCCGTATATTTTTACACAAATGTTTTTATCTCTCTCTATCAGGACTTGGGGCTGTGGAAAAGCTTGACTGGTGATATAATGGATTATCCCTCAGGAGTGGCAGGGAAGGGGCAAGAAATCCGGACAAAGATGCTGGGATGCCTTACTCAGATGTCTCTATCTCTCTATCTGGGCATAAGTCTAGATATGCTTGGCTGGTGGTGGAGAAGAACCATCTCGGGAGTGGCAAGGAAGAAGCGAGAGATCTGGACAGAGGTGGAGAAATCTTTTACACAAGTGTCTTTATCTGCACTTGGAACTGGATGTGACTGGTTGTTATGTACTGTACTATCTCTCGGGACTGGCAAAGAAATGAGGAAAGATATTCATACAAGTACTGGGCTTCCAACACAAATGTCTCCATCTGCGCCTCCTGCCTGCTCTTCCAAAACGCATCCTCTCTCACTTGGAGGAAAGGTCTTTCATCCACGTTCTCTCAGGAGAATACTGTTTCCCTTCCCTTTCCTCAAACTGTACTGCAATAATAATGATCACACACACACACACACACACACACACACACACACACACACACACACACGGGCTTACATATATATATGCATACATACTGAAAAGGTATACAGCATGACGCACACATATACATAGGAATACGTGCTAAGTAGAACCCAACCCTGGAAAGTTATGGCAAATTCTGGGTGCCAAAAATTTCGCATACTCCACACCCACTTTCAGTCTTGCCATTTTGCGCCCGCCTCCACGCCCCTCACCCCATACACACGTTCTTTATGCACATCCCATCCTCCTGATAAAGACTTCAACTTTTTGCTCTGCCTATGCAAACACGGAATTCCTCTGGGATCAGAACACATTTTCGTCTTAGGTGATTCTTCCCGTTTGCTTTATGTCTCTCTATCATCCTATCTACCTGTTTTTCTATCAATTTATCTATCTTCCTATCTGCTTGTCTGGCCGTCTGCCTATCTATTTATCTGTCTGTGTGTGTCTGTCTGATTAAGAGGTGGAGTGAGGATTGGATGTCACTGGGAATAGTTTAAGTACTATTTTGAAGTACTGTATATATATCACCATGTTCAGTGTTCTTTTATATGACGTCACCTACTCTTCACAACGTCCCCAGTAACACCACAACACCAGATCAGTATGTGATATCCTTGGTGTAAAGCATGGGTATTAGTCCTCAACTGCCAGGTGACGTGGGAGAATTAGCTAGAGATCATTTTTCTGTTGGTGTATCGTAGGTGGGCTACTGGATCTCGGGAACGGGCTTTGTAGATATTGTCCAAACCCAGTGAGTTAAAAATCAATCCACCAACTCTCCAAACTTACCTTCTGTCATCCTCTTGTCTTTCCTTCATGATGATCTTTTTACCTCGTTATACGCACCTCCCCTCCCCATCCTATTCCAACCTTCCTCACTCTAATGCCAGCTCTTTCTTGACTCAAATCCCTAAGATCCACACACCCTCGTCCAGTCCCTCTCCATCTCTCACATCTCAGCACCCACTCTCCTTCGCTCCCCATCCACACCTCTTACATCACATCACTCACTTTTCTTCCCTCACCCGACCCACCCCTCACTTCACATTACCAGTTTCCTCCCCTCCTCCGACATGTCTCTCCCCACCCCACATATTACACCACCGTCATCCTTGTCTCCGCCCCGTTCCGCCCCTCACATCGCCCTTTTCTCCGACCCCCTCATCACTCCACCTTATCCCGCTCCTCCCCACTCCACGTCACATCACTAACTTTTCTGCTCACCTGTGTTCACCCCTACCCCGCCCTGTCCCTCCTATCTTCACCTCTAACATCATGTCACCCAATTTCCAGCCCCCTTCTTGCTCCTTCCCCTCCTCCCTCATCCCCATCCCTAATATCACAACAACCACCTTCCTGACCCCCGCCCTTCCCCGCCCCGCTCCGCCCCAACCCTCATATCTTTTCACCCACTTCCCTTTCCCTCTCCCCCCTCCACGCCCTGACTTCTCACATCCCCTCACCCCTTTTCCTGCTCCCCGACCCTCCTCCCCCAACCCCGGTGTCACGTATCCCCCTCACCCCCCTCCACACCCCCTTATCCCAGGGAGTCACATATCAAAGAATCCACAGCAACTTGTCCGGACAGGAGGGGAGAGGAGGGGGGATACTTGGAGGAGGGTAGGAAAAGAGGAGGAGGAAGAAGAGAGAAAAGACGGATATAGGAGAGGAAGTAGGGAGGAGAAAGAAAAGAAAGGAGGAAGAATCAGAGAATAAGGGGTGCTCGAATGGAAATTAGAAGGGCGTTATTTTGAAGGGGGTAATGGAAGGAATTCACAGGAGCGGCGAACAGGGGAAAGGAAAGATAAAAAGACGGAGAGGAAGGGGAGAGTAGGAGAGCTGTGAAATAGAGCTTGGTGAGGATGGCGACTGCAAGAGAAGATGAGAGCTAAGAGAGGGACAGGAAAGGAATGGGAGAGCAAGAAGAAAGGACAGGGAAAGAAAAGGAAGGAATCTAGGAGAGGACGGGAAGGAAGATGGGAGAAGAGAGGAAAGGAAATGGGAGAGAAAAGTAAGGAGGATAAAAGAGAGGAAAGGAGATGGAAGAAGAACAGAGATGGGAGGGGAGAGGAGAGGAAGCGAACTGGGAAAGAGGAGGAGGAGGAGGAAGGGGTAGAAATGAAGAAAGAGAGAGCTGGAGGAGGTTTAGGGATGGTAGAGAGGAGGGTGGTAGGGAGAGGAGTGCTGGTATAGGGGAGGGACTACAAAGGAAAACAAACAGCAACAAATCCACTGGTCCCTTCGAGGCCATTTGTTGTAAGGTTAGTTATAAGGTAGGGAGGAGGTGGGAGAGGGGTTAGGGAGACGGTGGGAGGGGAGGAAGGAGGTATGGGGTGGCAAGGTAACGGGTGAAGAGAGCAGGAGGGGGGGCAGGAATACAAAAGAAAACAAACAGCAACAGATTTGCTGGTCTTTTCGGGGCCATTTGTTGTAAGGTTTGTTATAAGGTATGGAGGAGATGGGAGAGGGGAGAGCCCTGAAGGGGGGCAGGCAAGGAAGAAAGGGGAAGAGAGGGGGAGGGAGGGGAGGGGGGAGAGGGATAGGGGTGAATACAGGATGGAAAGAGTGCATCAGGTAGGAGGGAGGGGAGGGAACACCGGTTTGGCCGTGTAGTACAGCCTGGGTGCGGCGTTATACAACCTCTCGTCACCCTTGCTATGTCACCTCAGTTTCATGTTTCTCGAAGGTTATGGGAGTTATGTAAATTTATATAATGTTCCTCTTTCCTTTCTTACTAATTACTTAAAATTTCACCTTCACCATGGCTGTCATCATCTGTCAGGCTTCATTTTCTTGGTCCCCAACGAATGTGTACAGAGTGCTGCAAGAATAATACAAATTGTGTCTTTTTTTCCTTGTACTAACATCTAAAAACTTCATCGCCACCTTCACCTACGAAGTCTCTTTCAGCTACACTTCCAAGACTTCTGTAGAATAAGTAACATGAGTGATGCAGATGATTCTTCCCTTTTACTAATTAATAAATCTTCTTTATCCTCACACATGACTCCACCAGTAAGACCTCGCATTTCAGGTTCTGCGAGGGTCCATGATGTTGGGTTACGTAAAAGTGATCAAGTTTTTCCATTCCTCGTTCGTTGTTCCTTGTCATCCTTCCATATATAGTCTCCTTCTGCCGCACTTCTTATCGGTTTTCATTTTTTTGCTTTAACTCTTAAGAATTTTCTCCCCAGACTCATCCAAGTATACTCCTTCCGCCACACTTCATGTATCTGGTTCTCGAGGGAAATATAGTCTACAGGAGGTCCCCTTTAACTTTAATAACTTCTACCAACTGCAAAAACAAAATCTATCGAGACAAAGCTAAGTATACCCGTGCATGTATATAATAAGTATTGTATATCATGAGGTCAAAATATTAAAAGAATATTAAATATAACGCATTATCCAGACGTGAAAGCAATCAATCCAGTTTTTTATTTTTATCTCGCCAGCTGTCTGCCCGTCATATCCTGAGGAGGATATTTATGGTGGGAGGGAGAACTGCATATTAGGCAAGGTGGTGTTTATGATGAAGGAGCTACAAGGTACAGTGTTACTTCCCCGTCACGACCTCATCACCACCACACCATCACCACCTGCACCACGTACAACCACTTAACCAGAAAACGTCATTTATATTTAACTCATGTTGAAACCAGATGTCTGAATCCAGCTTCGAGACTTTTTTGAACCGGCAGAAGTTTGATAAACCTAACAGATTAATTCATTCAGCACCAGGCATCTCCTTTAAACCAAACACCATCGCTTGGTTATGGCCTGATTAAAAGGAAGACGGCAGCATCGGACTGAAAAGGCAAACGCCATATTCCGAACCCCATCTTCACAATATGTCCTTTTAGTAATATCCTTGTTAATGCTAGCTTAAGAGATTATGCAAAGCTACTGTATATCTAACCTCACTAGTTTGAAATGTTCTTGTAAGCTAAATATAATCATCCGACGACAGCAAGACTAGGGAAAGAGACATCATTGCAGTGACAGGGTTAAATCAGACTGGAAAGATGTAGATGAGCCTCCAACTTCTGGCAGTCATTTGTGCAACTTGTGATATGAGCAGGGCGGGTGTGCATTCTTCATTTCGCTGCTGAATATGCTTTGTAACATGGCACGCAGGCTGGTCACGTCTTAAGATTATGCTCGCTAACTCCTTCCCTACGATGACGCATTATTTTAGTATATTCTTGATGCTTCTAGGCTATTTTATTCAACTTCAGAATGGTATTTAGCCGTGAAGGATATGAACGCTATAGCTGCCCTTGCCGCATCGAAAAGTTACTCCAGAGGTGAAGAGAATACAAAATACATCATTGTAGTGATAAGATTAAAAAAATAAGGTGCTCCTTGATGGATACGTTGAGTTCTTGGTTGCTGCTGTGATTGCATTAGGCAGGTATTTGTAAAATACTGTAATGTTGCCGAGTGTGTTGAAAATGAGAATATTTATGTGTCTCTATTTGTTGCTGGTGCTTGGGAAGACAGCTGGACTTCAGGGAACGGACTGTTTAAAAAATAAGTTACACTAAATACAAAAACGAATGTCTAGTTAGCTGTATATGTCTGTTCTTGAGCGAAGAATCTGTAAGTTAACTGCACCTATTACATATCAAGATAGCTTTAAACCCTTGCATGTCTTACGATTCCCTTCAGCCCAAACCTGGAGTCAGAAAAGTAATTGCGTTAGCCAAAAATACCCTAGTGTTAGTCAGAGTAAAATCCTTAAGTGGTCTCACCGTGCCAAAAGAGTTAAGCAGTCTGTTTTCAAGCCAAGGTGAGAAAGGCGTGTGTGAAGGTGGGTGGCTGAAAGAGTTTACCTGTAGTTGTCTGTGCAGGAAAGGATGACTGTGTGTAATGGTGTGTGAGGTGTGTGGTGCAGGAGAGGATGGCTGATGTGTGTAATGGTGTGTGAGGTACTGTGTGGTGCTAAAGACGGTGGCTGGGGTGCATGCGTTGGGTGTTTGGTATGTGCTGGTGAATGTCTGGTCTGCGGTGCAAGCTAGGGTGATTAAAGAGTGCATGTGAAAAGTGTATAGGGTGTGATGCTTGCTAAGGTGGCTGAAGTGTGTGTAGTGAGTGTGTGGAGTATGCTGGTGAGTGTCTGATTGATGTGAAGGGTCTAGTGTCTGATTGATGTGAAGGGTCTAGTGTGTGTGTGTGTGTGTGTGTGTGTGTGTGTGTGTGTGTGTGTGTGTGTGTGTGTGTGTGTGTGTGTGTGTGTGTGTGTGTGTGTGTGTGTGTGTGTGTGTGTGTGTGTGTGTGTGTGTGTGTGTGTGTGTGTGTGTGTGTGTGTGTGTGTGTGTGTGTGTGTGTGTGTGTGTGTGTGTGTGTGTGTGTGTGTGTGTGTGTGTGTGTGTGTGTGTGTGTGTGTGTGTGTGTGTGTGTGTGTGTGTGTGTGTGTGTGTGTGTGTGTGTGTGTGTGTGTGTGTGTGTGTGTGTGTGTGTGTGTGTGTGTGTGTGTGTGTGTGTGTGTGTGTGTGTGTGTGTGTGTGTGTGTGTGTGTGTGTGTGTGTGTGTGTGTGTGTGTGTGTGTGTGTGTGTGTGTGTGTGTGTGTGTGTGCGGTGGCGTCCCTCAACATGATGAACTGCCACAACCCGACTCACTCTTTACCTCACATCCAGGGAAGACGATGCCATTCATTACACCTGACATGATCCCTTTACGGGTGGGAATAGGTCACGACTCCAGCCTCTACCCTCCCGCCTCTCCCACCCCATCCATCTCGCTGATTTATACCCCAAAATCGTCAAAATACCCGAGGATGATATACGACGAGCAGGGAACTCCCATTTGGTTAAGCATCTGGTTTAAAGGAATTATTGTAGCTCTTCGGCCGCCTAACGCCCAGTGTTGCCGGACATTAGCATATAATGTTATGTTTATGATGGCCGTGGAGCCTCGTAGGGGGGAGAGTAAGCTGCGCCATTTCTTATCTTCCATCTGTAAATTGGCAGGTGGACGCCATTTTTGCTATAAAACTACGCTCGTAAAATTATAATTATTAATCTGGCTAACTCCCCGACTGCTGTGAGGGGCTGGGGGTTACACACTGAGGCTGGCTGGCCTAGGCAAGTTTGTGAGGAAGGTCTTCGTGGGAAGATACTGGTAGTAAGCGCGCGAGCACACACGCACGCACGCACGCACGCACGCACGCACGCACACACACACACACACACACACACACACACACACACACACACACACACACACACACACACACTTAAGCGCTTCCGAATTATCCCCTCCGACTTATGCTCCCGGCTTACGCCCTGTTGTTACGCCTACACTTACGCCCCGAAGTACACCCACACCTAACCCAGACTAACACAAGTAAAACGAAATCAGTAATAACATGCAGAATAAGAGTGGGAGAGGTGAGAAGGGGTAGTGAGGGACTGAGATGACAGGGAATATAGGCAAGATAGGGTAAGATAGGTGAGAGGGTGATAGTGTTAGGAGATGGCAATGGAACAACAAGAGGCAGAATAAAGTGTTGAAGCTAATGAGAAAGAAGAAAACAGTAAAAAAAAAAATCAGAGTACAACAGATAAATAAATAGACAGACAGACAGACAGACAGATATAAGGACAGACAGAAAGACAGACAGATAGATATGGACAGATAAACAGATGCAGAGAGATGGACACACACACATATAAACAACATACAAGCAGACAAGGTGAAGACATAAATATTATGAAGAGCGAAATATGAACTGCTACGAGTATAAAAATGGGTGAAAAGTTAAGATGGTGAGGAGGTCAGGGGAAGGAGGGGGAGAGAGGTAGTAGAGGGGTGAGGGGCAGGAGGTGGGTGAGAGGAAGGGGAGGGGTGAGGCCAAGAGGAAAAATTAATGTGGAAGTAGGGGGTCGTGATATTAAATAGGAGGCGAGAGAGTGCTGGGGAGTGAGAGAGACAGAGGGTCATGACTTGAGGGGGACAGGAGGAGGTGAGTGGATGGCAGTGAGGAGATGGGTACTGGGTAGTGATGGTGAGTGAGGGGATGGGTACTATGCAGTGATGGTGAGTGAGGGGATGGGTACTATGCAGTGATGGTGAGTGAGGGGATGGATACTGGGTGGTGATGGTGAGTGAGGGGTAGGAAATGAGGAGAGGAGGAGAGAATGATGAAAGGGAGTGAGGGAGAAACAGGGGATGGGGGTTAGGATGAGGAAAAAGGTGAACGTAGGGGAGTGTGGGTATATGAGGTTAGAGGGCAGGGTTAAGTGTGCACCGGGGTGAAGACAGACCAGACAGTCTCTCCTTCTGACAGATGGCTCTTTTGCTCTGACACACTTACTCTTCCTTCCCTCTTTTCTTCCTTCTTCCTTTCTGGTTTCCAATATATCATTTTATTTTCTAGCCACCCCCCCCCCCTTCTTTTTTGTGTCTTCCATTTTTGTCTTAAATCTTAGTTCTTTGCAGCCTTTTCCCTTATCAACCTTCATTCCTTGTTATCTCTGCTTCTTCATCTTACATGAGGTGGAAAGATGCTAAGTATGGCTATGTGATTCACTGAGGACACGAATCGAAGGAAAAAATACAATCTCCTCCTCCTGTGCGCACACACACACACACACACACACACACACACACACACACACACACACACACACACAGGCGTAGCTTCATTCTAATCTCCATACACCAGCCAGTGTTGTTACCCAATTTCTTAATTATTATCTAGTCGCTCAGGTGAATATTCGCAGTGTCTAACAGTACTTCGTAAATAGCACACTTTTAAGGAGAATGAACAGCTATACACCTACTCTTACACTTTCCCTAACATGTGCTTTCAATTACTTGTTCTCTCACCCACACTTGCACAGTCTCCTACACTCTCATCCACATCTGCGCTTCCACCTAGAACAACACATTTACCTAGACCTGCATTTTCACCTACATCTTCATTTTCACCTACAGTACACCTACATTTTCACCAACACCTGTACATTCACCCACACTTTTATAATCACTAACAGTTTCACACTAGCTCACACGTACACCTTCACACACACCATCACATTCACCTACATCTACACTTTCACTTACACCTTCACACTCACCTACACTTAGAGTTTCACCAGCACCTGCTATATCCTCTATTAATATACCTGCACAATCACCTATAAAATTTTAATTGCACCTGCATCTCTACCTACACCTGCACTTTCATATACACTGCATTTTAATATACACCTAAACACTAATATACACCTGCACTTTAATATACAACTACACTTTAATATATACCTGCACTTCCAGTTAAACCAGTATTATTATCTATATTTTCTTGTTCACGTGCATCTGCACTCTTATCTGAACTTAAAGTCTGTCACACGATTTTACCAATATCTAATCCTTCTCATGTCTAAAAAAGGGCACCAGAGGAAAATATATATATAGTCAACAGGTAATCCAAGGTAACCTCCCTTGTGTACCTTACAATCTTTCTTTCCAGGCACATTTACCTGTAGATTATTCAGACTAGCTTGGACCACAGTACATCCAAGCTCATCATCATCACCACAGTCGTCGTCATCCTAACCCTCTTTACCCTTATCATAAATGGGGAAGGCAGAATCCAGGAAAAAGGAACAGAAAAACACAAAGGTACAGGGAACTATCATCAGAATGCTCAGTGAACTCGATCACCAATCCATCATCTGACAAGATATGCAACTCTCTCTCACCTCTCCAAGTCGCCGTCCCACATACATTCCTTAAAGGTGATTACTGCGACATTCCAAGATCATGTCACCTTCACACGGCCTCAACACCCCCGTCCACCACGCCCACACATACCTTCGCCAACCCTTACAACTTCAGGTGCTCATTTTTTTATTCCCGTGTGGCTACATCTCAACTTACCTTCCTCGTTCAGTCACACTCGTATACATTGCATCTCATTTGGTCGCATACCTTTTACATCTTTTTCTATACATAAGTTCACATTCCTACTGTCGTATCCATGTCCATATCCAATTTTGTATTTTGTATTACTTTTCCATGATGCAGATGACTGTCGAACTTACAAGATTATTCTAGTGATACTAACTAATTTTTTTTTGGCCAACAAGCGACAAATCAAGTAAATCATAATGCATTTGTAAGCAAAAAGTTGGGTAGAAGAGTAAAACTGTCCAGTAAATTTCACACAGAGCAGAAAACAACTAGGATGAACATGCAATCGTTGACAAGAAAATAATCATCATTTTCTTTACACTGGAGAGGTAGCAGCTGCAGGAAACTGTTGCTTACCCTCCCCCTGTCCATGACTTGTTTGATAAATATAACTGCGTAGAAAACACTTCGCCATTGCACAAAGGAAGTAAATAGAATTCTTCATCATCAACACCTACACTTTTTCCTTGACCCTAGTACACCTAAAACACTCATCTCTTTGCTACTTACAGTAGTCTTGCACATACCCTTTCCTACATTTATTTACATCTATACAGTCAATATCCCTAGTACCCTACACCTAAAAGTCCTGCTCCCGCCACCTACACCTCTACAGCCTGATCACCTACACCAGGAGATACACAGGTTGGGTGTGTGTGAGTGTGACGGCGGTGCTTCAGATGTGTCAGGGGCAGGGGGTCGAATATACCCTGCTGTGACTAGGGTTACCTTGGATGATCCCCCTCCTTGCCATACACGCCTTCAGGAATGGTATCCCCCACTCCTGCACACACACACACACACACACACACACACACACACACACACACACACACACACACACACACATGTGGGCATGTGTATGTATACGTGTATATCTATATATGTGTATATGTGTGCATGCATATGTAATGTGTAATATGTATCATGTATGTCTATATATATAATACTGGATTTTAGATTTGTGTATTTGCCTGTACTAAATCTAAGAAACAATATAACCACTATCATGTCTGCCAAGGAGCTCCGGCTCGGCAGACCGTGCCCCTTCTTACTTTGTATTGTATTGATATATGTTCTATGTTCTTATTGGCAATAAAAATATTTTTACTTTAGTTTACACACACACACACACACACACACACACACACACACACACACACACACACACACACACACACACAATGTTTACACATAAGCACAATTACGTACACAACCAAATGCAAATTCTCTCTCTCTCTCTCTCTCTCTCTCACACACACACACACACACACACACACACACACACACACACACACACACACACATATATACACACACACACATATACACACACACATATCCTATACCTCCCAGCCCCGCCCTTGTCACCCAGGACGCCTCCCCTTGATTTTTCTGTCAGGCTTATCTGAATTGACCTGATTATTCTTTATCAGTCTAGCGAAAAAAGTTCAAGATTTCTTCCATTCTTTTAACCTCCTCATAGGCGGGAATTAGGGTTCAGAAAAATGATGATGATGATGACTTGCGAGGTGTGTGTGTGTGTGTGTGTGTGTGTGTGTGTGTGTGTGTGTGTGTGTGTGTGTGTGTGTGTGTGTGTGTGTGTGTGTGTGTGTGTGTGTGTGTGTGTGTGTCTGTCTGTCTGTCTGTCTGTCTTCAGCGACTTTCACAATGATACGTAGAAAAAAAAAAAACTTTGAATCACCAG
This sequence comes from Coenobita brevimanus, assembly GCF_032717465.1. Taxonomy (NCBI): domain Eukaryota; kingdom Metazoa; phylum Arthropoda; class Malacostraca; order Decapoda; family Coenobitidae; genus Coenobita; species Coenobita brevimanus. The sequence goes on along the minus strand of NC_137046.1, from coordinate 56,846,218 downwards.
TGAGGCATCTGAGTCCTATTGCAACTGAAATTCTATGAAACGAATCCAAGTATTTCTCGGGTCGACATTTAAGTAAGCATCTGTACTCTCAGCTGTGTAGTAAAAGAACAACTGTGTCCTTGTACCACTGATATTAAGTACTTAGGCATATGTTCTACCATTGAATTTTCTCAAGTCCACTGGCAGGATACAGGAAATCAAAGAAGAGGGGTGAAAACAACTTCTTGCAGTTTCTGTGGCAAAGACAGCAATAGAAAGGGAAGAAAACTTTTTATTTCCTCTTCCTGAAACCATACTTGCTAATATATGCATCCTGAAAACTACCGCAGGAAAGATGAAGGAAAGCTAATGCTGGTGTTTGTGATGGTGAGAAGGGCAAAGATTCCTCATTACCGTGGTTCAGGAAGGGTGAGACAACACACCCTGACCTCTCACTGACCCCCAGCTGAGGTCATCCTTCACCCCCTGTCAGTACCAGCCTCCATGTTGGCACCCTCACCGCACCCTACACACGCTCACCCACTTTACCCTTCTCCATATTCATTTTTATTTGCTTCATCTTCATCACCTTCATGGAGGACCTGGTAGTGGTGTTGCTGTAAGCGCTACTGTCCCGCAACCGAGAAGTCCTGGGTTTAATTCTGGGTCGGCCATGAAATCTTTGGGCATACAAGATCATCCTTACACCAGCCCCTTTGTGTCTGGAAATGAAAAGGGGACTTGGATTGTAAATTTGACGGTTGTGCGTTGTACCTTGTGGAAAACTGGAACTTGGCAAACATTGGATGTCCCTCTTAATGATCTTGTAATCGACAGGCATTAATCTAGGCCTCCTCTTCCTCTCCCTCCTCCTCCTCCTCCTTCACGTGTGCATGTGCGTATGTACGTGTCTGCGTGTACCAGGAGGTGTAATGAAGACGTGGAAGTGTGTGAGGGAGGCGGGGACAACAAAGGGAGTTAGATGAAGTCAGCAATGTGTGTGTGTGTGTGTGTGTGTGTGTGTGTGTGTGTGTGTGTGTGTGTGTGTGTGTGTGTGTGTGTGTGTGTGTGTGTGTGTTTAGGCGTGTGCGTGTATGTGTATGTGCACCAGGAAGTGTAATGAAGACATGGAGGTGTGTGAAGGAGGAGGGGAGATGAAAGCTGAGGTGAGGTGATGAGCACGTGTGGCAGGGAAAAGTGACGATGTTGAGGGTGAGGGTAGGGTTGGGGTGGAATTGGGAATGAGGATGAAGTTGGGGCTAAGAATGAGGGTGGGGGTGAGGATGGCTGCAGGGATGGGGAGTGAGGTTGGCGGCAGGGGTGGGGGAGTGAGGTTGGCGGCAGGGGTGGGGGAGTGAGGTTGGCGGCAGGGGTGGGGGAGTGAGGTTGGCGGCAGGGGTGGGGGAGTGAGGTTGGCGGCAGGGGTGGGGGATAAGGATGGAGGCACGCATGGGGGGTAAGGATGCGGGTGTGGCTCATTAGGGTAAGGTGACCCAGGCAGTGGTGGCACCCGGGACCCACACGCGCATCTCATTACGGGACGCTGTGCCAGAGGGGGTGCCACGGTCAGGGAAGGGGGAGAAGGGAAGTGGGGAAACAGGAGACGGTAGGCAAAGTGAGGAGGGGAAAGTGGAAGGGGAAGTGGGGATAGGGAGTCAAAGAAGGTAGGATGTGAAAGAAATGGGGAAGGGGATTAGTGGGCGAGAGAGACTGTAAGGAAAGCGAGGGGAAGGCGGGGAGAGGGAAGGGGAAGGTAAGGGAAGGGAAAGGAAGTGGGAGGGCAGGGAAGTAGAGGGGAAGGAGGGAGAAGTGAGGGGAGGAGAGGGAATCGAGAGTTGGTGAGAGAGAGAACAAGGAGAATGAGGACACAGAAGCAGAGAAAAAGGGAGGAGAAAGAAACTGAGTAGAGGAAACAGCAAGGCAGAGGATCAACAGTGAAAGTGAAAAGAGGAGAACAAGGAGAGAGGAGGAATAAGGGAGAAGGAGAGAAAGGAAGGGAGAAAAGGGGGAGAAGATAAAATTGGAAGAGCAATAGAAGAATGAGTAATGAAGAGGAGAAAGAGCTGAGAGAGGCGAGTGGGAGAAGTAAGAGTAAGACTGAGAAAGAGAAAAGAACCAGAAGAGAAGGAAAACTGGAAGATGTGAAGGAAAGAAGAGATGAGCAGGAAGTGAGATGAAGAAGACGAGAAAAACGGAGGAGGAAATAAACGGGGAAGGGGAAAATGCACGACAGGGGAGGAGGAGGAGGAAAGGGAGATCAGCTCTGTCAGTCACCACCTCGGTCTGTCCCTCAGTCCTCACTTTCCATTAGGACATTAATCTTCCTGACTCAGACCACTGATACAGCGCCGCCACCGGAAATGTAATTAGCCAGTCAGTATGTTTATCAGCAAGAGTGTATCTAGCGTCTGATTGAGGTTGAAGTTCGCTATTCTCTTTAACTTATCGATAACAACCATAAAATTACAACAAATAGTTACCAAGCGTCCATTTACATAGTTTTAGTTTGCAGCAATAAAAGACAAGGCTTCCTCAATCGAGATAAACTGATATATGGCAAGGAACTGGAATCTATGCGTTGCTTTTATATTCTAGTAATTCATTAAGCTTACTACAATACCCGACTACAAACAAAAGGCATATGATTTTTGTCAGTCGTCCTGAACACAACAATTATGACACAGCTAGAAAAACGGAGAGGGGGGGGGGGTGAGGAAACAAGGCCTCCATACCCCGCCATCCTCTAGCTCCATCCTTAATCACTAACTGGTCTAGATTTCTTACCGTCATCCTTACTTAGTGTCATTTCTTTTGAAGATGTAATTTTGTTTGTCCTCTGTATTCCTAGTAATAAAACATTAACCTTCTGACTGCTGGGAGTGTTCTCTGGTGGAAATATCTGTTTGGCATTAGCCTGAATAAAATACTTAAACACGTTCATGGGTCAATCAGGATATGTTTTAACGCCTTGAATGCCTCTTAAATTTACCGCAACTACGTAAAATCGTACGGTGTTGACCTGAGTAAGGCACCAGAGATCTGATGACTGTTGATCTTTAACCGACCGCTCGTCCTCGTGATTCTGGTAGAAAGTTTTTTTTTTTTTCTCTTTTGGCGGTTTTATGTGACGTCATCGACAGCATATCTACCCTGTGAGTTCTTCGACTCCCCTCAGCTGAATAAAATCGTCTGATGTTAGCATGGTTAAGATGAGTAAATGCATCCATGTCAGGGAAAAGGGTTAGTGGACAGCTTCATAATTCTATGACTGGTTACATTTCCCCCAGAGTTGAGGAAAATCGTCCTGTGTCATCCTGAACAGCAGCGAATGGGTTTGTGAGTATTGATTTGGCCGAGTTGCTCCTCCGTGTGGTTCTGTCAGTCGATTAATTTATGCTCGCCTCTTCTGAGCTTCCAAAGTGTCGCACAAGATTTTAACTTGCCCGAGTTTCGCGCGTGGGTTGCTATGTGTCTGCAAAATTCGATACTTATGTCATAAAGTGTTGAGGAATTTCTCACTTAATGAAATATGTTGAAGTCCCTGCAGCAAGAGTTTCACCATTTTTTTCTTGTAGTTTTCGTTGTCGTCGTCATTATTACCATCATTATCATCTGTATTTTCAACATCATTAAAATCATATGCAGCAGCAGCAGCTGCAGCCAATGTTGCTCTGGTGTGGACAGGAAAAACTTTCACTCAAAAGAAAGCAAATAAAATAAAACCGTGTTCCACCTCTCTGCTCAGTCACCCCAAATCTACTCGCCACCATTAAGCTAAACCCTTCTCTTCTCCATTGCACATTTCCCCTCTCCATTAATTTCGCGTCTCTGCACCGCCGCCCCACACGTTCGCCCCTCACACTAGTATTCTGACATCCATGCCAGTCACCATCACTACACCCTTTGCAGTCACCCCACACTCTTCCCAGTCACTTCACACCGTTTTAATCACCCCACACCGTTAATAGTCACCCCAAACCATATTAGTCACCCCCACCCCACTGCAGTCGCCCTACACTCTTTCCAACCACCCACGCCCTTTCCACTTTCCCCCACATACTTTCCCCAAACTTCCCCCTCTAACCATCTGCCCATCCACAGATCATCTTTCCCTCTAAGTTTTCTTCCCTATTCTTCTTTCCTCCAAATCTTCCTCTCCCCCCCCTCTTCCCCGCCCCCCGTGCTGACGTCTTCCTTCATGACCCCGGCCCAATTTCACAGCACGTGGGTGGCGGGAGATGACGTGATTGATGACGTGATTGATGACGTATGGCTCGTGCTGGCCACGTGACCCTCCCCCAGTTGGACCGGGGCTGAAGACATATCCTATCATATCCGCATCACACACATACACACGTACATTGAGTAAATACACATTACTCTCAAGCATATCTCTTTGTCAGTCAGTATGTGGCCCAGTGCAGGCGTAATTCTTCTGAATGGAAGAGGTGACAATCAGAATTAACAGTCTTCCATACCTGTCTACGCGTGAATCGGGAGGAAGTGTCTGTGGTGAGGGCAGGGCGTGTGAAAATGAAAGTACTGGGTATTGGCTGTTTCTTTAGTGTCTATAATAAAATGTCTTCTGCACGAACTAACAGGGTGCTAAAGTTTGCAGGCATATACAAATACGTATCTGCACCTTCCAGGTCCGTCACGACTAAGTTTCGACCTCAGGCTAAGGGCATCTCCAGACAGAAAGCGAGTGTGGTAACCATCAAGCAGACATAGTTTCCACATATATACGAATATACATCACCAACGGCACCACCATCCCACTTATAAGCATAAACCGTCATCATAAATAAATACATTCATACACATAACTCTTTAACACACACACACACACACACACACACACACACACACACACACACACACACACACACACACACACGAGTGAGTAACATGTGTGTCTTTGCCAAAGGATATGTAATGATATGTAATATGATATTACAAATGAAAGTGTAAATGAAACACTACTCCACAGAACCAACAGCTATAGATAGACAGACAAATGAATACTGAAGATATTTAACTGCTGATTTACTGACCATAGATTACATAATTAGATGTTACAGATAACTTATTATTTACATTCAAGCGTATCTCTTGTCCAGCACAAAGTTTATTAAAAAAAAGCTCTTACGTCCTACATGAAACCTACATGAATACTGGTTATTTCTTACAAATCATTTCTTAACCTTACAATTATACAGGCAAAAGATCATGTGACGTAAATACGAGAGAGAGAGAGAGAGAGAGAGAGAGAGAGAGAGAGAGAGAGAGAGAGAGAGAGAGAGAGAGAGAGAGAGAGAGAGAGAGAGAGATCCAATTAATTCTAAGTAAATTTTATATATCCTACGTGTCATACGATAAAATCCCTCTTTAGGCCCACTATACACAGTTGAATCCGATTTACGAGGAACACGAGGTCACATGTGATTATAAGCATGCAAATTCTAACCCAGACTTATCGACAGAATCTACCGTAATAACCCACATTAACAAAACCCAAGACATACCATTAGCAGCAGCAGGTGGGTCCCTTGAGAATGGCCACCTCACTTCAACCACATTACCTCAGGATTAGTCCCCCCTGTGATCGCGTCTTGGAAATAAAGTTACTCTATGTGTGTGTTATTTTGTGTGGAGTTTCTGGGATGGAGGAGGAAAAGGGTTAGGATAATATTGGATAGCTGGTCTGTGTGTATTTTGGTCTCTTTTCTATGAGTCTCTATCACGATATAACTGTGCTATTTGGTACATGGATTTAACCCTCCTGTGACTGCCTTGGTAACGGAGCTACTGTATATATGTGCTAGTTTATATGGAACTTAGGAGAGAAGGCGGGGATGGGGGTTTGGATAATACTGGATAGCTGGTTTGTGTATTTTTTTTTTTATGAGTCCCCGTCACAGTATATTTCTGCTAAACCTTATATATTTTGTAAATGGTTTTGTTAAGGCTTTTCCAATTGTGAGCATGTCCTGGAAATACTATATCACTTGACGGTAAAGTTCATGATATGGGGGGTAGAATAATGCTGGGTAGCTGGCCTGTGTGTATTTTGGTTATTTGTCTGTGGGTCTATATCAAAGTATAACTGCGCTAAAGTCTGGTATATTCTGTGACTGCCTCTGGTAATGTTTTGTCTTTTCTTTGCACACGATTTATATATGGAGTTCCTCTAGATAGGCAGTTTTATGTGGAGTTTCTGGCAGAAGACCATGGGCTTAGATAATAGAGTGTATCTTTTTTTTTCCTTTATATGTGACTGTCAAGGTATAACCCCGCTAAGCCTCAAATGTTTGGTCACAGAAATTGCAGATGCTTGGTGCACCTGTGTTCGTTCCTTGAAAAAACACTTATTCTGTATATGTTAGGCTACGGTGGATTTCCGAGGAGGGGGTGATGTTGGTATTTTGAATAGGTGGCCTGAGTCTTTCTGTTCCTCCATACACTACCACTACGATATATTTCTGCAGAGCCTCGTATGTATTGTGACTAATTTTGCTAATGTTTTGCCTTCTTCTGAATGCGTCTTGAAGGATACCCTTACTCTATGTCATTTCATACTGAAGCTCGTAACTTGGTGGGGAAACTGATGAGTAAGCTGGTCTGAGTACTTCATCGCCTCTTTATGCGCCTCTATCACGATATAAACCTACTGCGTCTCGTATGTTTCGGGGTTGATTTTGATAATTCCTTCTGCTCTAGTGATCACTCATTAGAAATATTTTTGCTCAGCATAATTTTGCCGACCCTTGTATGATCTAGGACTGATTTGTCTACCCGTGAACGCCTTTTGGAGGGATATTCTTTCTCAAGGTATAGGTCATATTACTGTGGGGTTCATGGGACTGGAAGGATAATACTGGGTAGCTGCTGTATGTGTATTGCAGTTCCTTCTCTATGAGCCATTATCACGAAGTCATCCGCAGTCTCATATGTTTTGCTACTAATTTTGTTAATTCTCTGGTCCAACGTGGTCACTCTTTGGAAATCCTATTATTCTGTACGTGTCATTTTACGGTGAGGCTTGCGAGGTGGGATGAAGGATAATGTTAGGCATGGCCGGTCACTGTGTATTTTGGTTCCTTTTCTACGAGCCTCAGTCACGGCATAATCCACCGAATCTCGTACGTTTTGTGACTGATTCTGCTAATGCTTGGCTGCGACTCGGGCATTCTTGGGGACAACTTATACTCGTAACTTTTCGCAATGAGAGGTCAGATATTTTGCGGGGAGTTTTACAGGTGCGTGTTTGCGGGACGTTGGTTTCAAATGCAGAATGTGGTGGTGTGGGTGTTAGTGATGGTGGTGGGCGTGTTTGGTGGAGGGAGAGTGCATTGGTGTGGTGGTGTGAAGGTGTAAAGGTGTGGTGAGTAGAGTAGGGTGCCGGTGTGTCATGGTGTGGGTTCCTGTGACGTCGTAAGGGTCTGTAATGTGGTGAAGAGTGCGTGTGTGTGTGTGTGTGTGTGTGTGTGTGTGTGTGTGTGTGTGTGTGTGTGTGTGTGTGTGTGTGTGTGTGTTTTACTGGTGATGTGAGTACTGGTATTCTGAATGGAACAGGGAAACAATGGATAAAAATATGATGAGTAAGAGATGGTATTGGTGAGTGACGATACTGACTGGTGGCGGTGAAGTGAGAAGAGCTTGTCGTGGACTGGTTAAGTGGTGAGACGAAGTACAGGCAATTAATGGTGAAAATGGGACATACTATGATGATGTGGACTAAAGATGATGTGAAGTGGTGGTGATGAAGATGGCAAAGATGATGGAGTGTGGTAAGACTGTAAGAAGATAACTAGATGTTGTGATTGATGATGATACAGTGTGATGTTTACGAGTGATGACAGTTGCAGTGATGGAGATGGGTAAAGATGATGCAGTGTAGTGAGGCAGAAAAGTGATGAATGATATATAGAGTGATGATGATGGTGATGGGTAGAGACGATGCAGTGCGGCGATGTGTATTGTTATTGTCTGTACCGATGATTGATGGTGAGAGGAAGTGATAATACAGGAAGAGAGTAGTGTAGCAGGATGAACGCTCTGATGAATGGTACAACAACATATAGATGATTTATGTCTGTGCTGCTGGCTGGGATGATAGATTGAATAGGTGTGTGTGTGTGTGTGTGTGTGTGTGTGTGTGTGTGTGTGTGTGTGTGTGTGTGTGTGTGTGTGTAAAAATAATGACTTTAATAAAAGTTTATTTTGATATGTGGTATCTGTGTAGGTGAAGCGGCGGCAGTGTGATGTATATGTGGTTTGTGAGTGTTGATAGCTGCATACATCAAGGAATGAATATTGTGTGAATGGCAATAGTTGTTCTTTCCTCGCGCGAACAGGGGCTTGTAGTATATGTGAATGATGTGTGAATGATTGTGCTTGTGCTTTTCTCGTGTGACTGGTGTTTGTAGTATATGTAGTGAAGGCTAGAAGGAGAAAAATATTAGCCCTTTCACTCAGAGGAGTTTCTACTAATCCAAAAAAAAAAAAAAATCACCTGGCAGTAGAAAGAGTAAAACGTAAAATAAAACTTGTACTGAAGCAGCTAATGGAGATTGTATATAATTCTCAGTTCAAGGCATATCAACCAAAACTGTGAACATTATCGTCTGCCAGTATCATGATTAGCCCTTTCAGTCCGTTTACGTACTTAATATTAATCTTTGCAATCTCCAGACGGCTTTACGTGGCTGAGGAAAGACTATTCGAACCGGAGAGTTAGATAGAGCCTTCATTAAGCACTTTAGCACTAGCAGTCCCTCCTAATGCTGAATAAAATCGTCTTTTGAAGGCCTGATTAGTGTGGTAAATACGTCATCATAGTAGAAGAGCTGAGTCATAAGTAGGTCATCACATAGAAGGATGTTGGAGGCAGTGTGAGTGTGCGTAGTGCTACTTTGTGAGCTGTGAAGGTTCTATTATGAGTCGTACGTGGTGTAGTGTGACAGGTGTGAGAATATGTGAAAACCGTAGTGTGATCTGTGCCGTATTTTGCGTTGAGTGATGGCTGCAGTTATTGTTACGAGTATGTAGTGTGATCAGTGTGCCTAGAGGTGTGATGGACGCCGGTTGCCGTTAGTAGTAGTAGTAGTAGTGTGTGTGTGTGTGTGTGTGTGTGTGTGTGTGTGTGTGTGTGTGTGTGTGTGTGTGTGTGTGTGCGTGCGTGTGTGTGTGTGTGTGTGTGTGTGTGTGTGTGTGTGTGTGTGTGTGTGTGTGTGTGTGTGTGTGTGTGTATGTGTGTGTGTGTGTGTGTGTGTGTGCATTATGGTGTAATATATGTTATCGTAGTACTGTATATTCTGTGTTATTATGTTACTATTTTAACATTTTCAATACGATGATGCCCCTTTCTTTCCATGTAGTTACTGAACAGAAAAAAAGACGCAGTTTCTGGCAGATCTTTTATAGTGAAGAGGTTATTGAAGACTAACCGTTCTAGTTCGAAGAGACTCTCTCCTAAGCTGAAGCAAATTGTCAAAAAGTAGCAAAAATAAGATTTAAAAAAAAAAAAAAGTCCTTTGGGTGAAGAGGGTTGACAGAATATATTGTGATGACCCCCGCGGCACCCACCACCAGCACAGTCTAACATCCCTCACAAAAATCTAATTACCAGCTAAAAATACAAGTAAATAAGTAAATACATAAATAAAATAAAGTTGTTCAGCACCGTCAATGCTCCACTGGTTGTAATGTAAACGTGTACAAAGATGATGGAGGGAAGGTGGGTGGTGGTAAAAGAACTGGTGATTTATGATGAAGGTGGTAAATGAAATAGAGACAGTGATGAGAAAATAAGAGAGTGATTAAAGATAAAGCAGGTAATGATGGACGGAGATGATGAGGGACCTTATACTTGTTTGTGACAGAGTGTACCTCAGTGGGGATGAAATATGGCGTCTTGAAAAGCGCAAAATGATACTGAGAGATATCGAGGTGAAAATTTGATGAAAGTGAAGAAAACAAGATGATGGTATAAAAGAAGAAGTTGGTGAAGAACGATTAAGAAGACGATGCAAGTCAAAGATGGTTTAAAGACGGCCAAAAGGAATGCTGGCGACGAAAGACGATAATAATGACGAAAACTAAAGATATCTGTTTATTTAGTATGGTACAAACCAGGTACCATATTAAATAAATCTCCTAAGCTAAAGTCGTGTGTAAGATTTCATGAATATACGTTTGCCTTGGCTCATCTTGCTATTAAACACTTCACAACAAATTAGCAAAAATCAAGATGGTAAACAATCTGAAAAAATAGATAACTGTTATGGAGACTTCTTTTTTTTCCTGTTAATTGGCTATGATCCTCCTTAAATACGACCCTATACCATCTTGCACTCACAGTCCATACATCCCTCACCTCAAGGCAATGGATGAACACGGTGATGAAGAGGAGGAGGACGATTTACAGGAATATGATGATGTAAATGATGGTGAATTGAAGGTGAAGATGGGGATGACATGTAAATAGTAAAGGGAAGATAAAGATGGTGAATGGAAGACTTAGCTGGCGGAGAATTATTAAAATAATGACGAGAGACGAAAAATGATAACTTAAACAAGAACACGGTGAAAAAAATGAAAATAGCAATAAAACCTGAATAAAAACGTTCCTAGTAACGGGTGACAGAGTGACTGAAAAGACTGAAAGAATACGTTGGGGGACCAGAGCACCCACACACCAACACATCCCTCACCTCAGACTAATGGCCCGGCAAAGCACCCAGGACATCGCCCACTGTAATAACGTGGCCTAATAACTGCGTTTAGAATATGGAGGGCGGATGATGACTGTGTTCGCCGTAATGAGCTGAGGTGCCGGTCGCTGCCTTCGTGATGTATGAAGGGCTTGGGGGACCCCTCTGTCAAAATCGGCCCTCTCTCGCACAGATCTCCACCAGGTGTCATGGATTTTACTTTGACGAGCGTCTGGCGCCTTGGGATGTGGGTCCACGCGAACATTCTACTTACTACCTCATTCTGACAGACAAACCTCACATAGCTTTAAAACAAACCTAACATCGTCTTTCAAACATCACACTCTCGCACACACCTGACAGACACACACAATTTCACAGTGCCTTGCAAACCTCACAGTACCTCACAAACCTGCCTTAAAACACACCTCACAATGATTTAAAGAATATCACACTCATACGCACACCTGACGATCATACGCAATTCTCTCACAGCCTAAAAAAAACATTGCACTCTCTCAAATACTCCTTACATTGATACACAAACTTCAGGGTGCCTCACAGACCTCACACTACCCACACAAAAAGCACTGTCTCACAAACCTCACACTTAAACAAAACTGGCATACAATAAGGAGAATATCAAGGAGTCTCATGGAAAATAAATAACTAAAACCGAGAGGTGAGAGCTGTCTGAAGCCACAAAAATGCGACCTTAAATCTTGAACCATTCCACTGAAGCTTGGCACACTTTTTCTGGGGCACCTGGCCTATTTTGAAAAGAAAAGGAGAGAGAGAGAGAGAGAGAGAGAGAGAGAGAGAGAGAGATTGGGTAGACACAGAACCATAAATCCTAAAGCTAGTCAGCACCACCTCAGCCATCCCAGACCTCCCATATTGCAGTGCTGAGAATATAGTGCCGGATACGGGTGCTGTAAATCAATAACCTCCCCCCGACTCACCTCGTATCCGGCCCTCCTCGTACCTCTCGGCGGATGTCGTAAATTGCGCAGTAATCATTCCGGCGCAACACTATCTCTCTCGGTGTAGAGAAGGAGAGGTGGGGAGAGAGGGTTAGGTGGGGAGAGAGGGTTAGGTGAGGAGAGAGGCGACACATTCAGTAACTTCTCTCTCTCTCTCTCTCTCTCTCTCTCTCTCTCTTTCTCTCTCTCTCTCTCTCTCAGATGCAATGGTAACGAAGTGACTGCCATGAGCGAACTGGTAAGACGGTGCGTTAGAGTATTAATTAATCCATTCAGCCTGACGATATATTTTTCCTTTTGCTGAAGCCAGCATTAAGGTACCTTATTCAGCTTAGCGTACCTCCTTTCAGTGAATTTGCTAATGAAGGCTAAACTTATCTCATTTTGAAAAGTCCAAAGCTGAATATAGTCGACTGGAGAGAGCAAGAATATAACTGAAAAGATGTCATCGAATAGAACTGCTTTAGTTTTATGTGTTCCTAGCCAGGTGTCCAGTCTGTAAAGCTGGTGTCTATAAATTAAATCCATCCCGCCGCCTTAACACAATCAGGCATGGTGTCACTCCCTGGTATTATATTTTAATTGACACTAAACTGTTTTCTTTTTCATTCAGCTTAATGAAATCCCTGCTCCTAAAATAACTACATCTTTTCTAGCTAATTCTAAACTCTCTCTTTTATTCAGCTTGGGGAAATACGTACTCTTCAGAGGGTCACTCAGTCCCTATGTCATTATGTAAGCGAGGCAGGCGAGATCTTGTAATTTGCCTGCGTAGAGTTTTATGAGTTTCCCACCGCACCCTTATCGATTAATTTTTTTATTGTTCCAGGCGAAGCAGGGGGGATGGTGCAATGGAAAGGAACAGTATGATGAACCACACGACTTTCTTTATATACACAGCTTTAGATTTCCATGACTCAATTACATACTAAACTTTGTAGCTTCCACCATAGAGCAGTTGGGCTGTGGTACTTTTTTCTGTGTTAAAAATACAGTTAGAGGAGGTGAAGCAGTCTCCATTTTCGTGGGTGTGACGATAACACCTTTTGTATTTTACCTCAGCTACTAGCAGGCAATTTAATTCAAGGTTAGGAGGAACTTTTTGAACTGGAAGGGTTAATTATAGCCTTCATTAACCCCCTCACACCAAGAGAATCTTCCTGAGATTCATAAAATCGTCTGGTGTTAGCGGGAATAAATCAATCAGTAACGTCACCGGTTTCAAGGGCTTAAAATTAATGACAGTTCTTTACCCATTCATTCCGGTGACGAGCTTTACTGATTTATTCTTGCTTCCTCCAGACGACTTTACTTGGCTTCTCAGAGATCTGTTGTAGTGAAGAGAATAATGGAGTGTAAACAGAATCTAATCTCTCCAGTTCCAACAGTCTCTCCGACGCTGATAATATAAACTGTGATGGCAGCAAATAATAATAATAATAATAATAATAATAATAATAATAATAATAATAATAATAAATATACTTTTCTGCAATGAACGGGTTAAGAATCGTTTCATGCCTTCAGGAACACTGTTGTTTTGACCAAAGATTTATAACTCTAATTCCAACAATAGATCAACCCTGCCAGATTAAGCGGAAAAGTTCGTAAGTCAGCGGAAACCCATTTAATTCAATGACTTTCCTATTTGTTCGCATTCTTGGCGTGATCGTTCTTCGTTTGATGTGTTTCGTTTAGTCATGGATATATATGCAGTTCTGAAGAGCACTTTATTTCCTTTAGTGTATCTCCCCTTCTCTCTCTCTCTCTCTCTCTGGCAATGTGTCAAAGCAGAGTCAGTGAACAGACCTGAGTATGGCAGAACCGACAAGTGACGCGCACCGCCTCACCTGTGTCAACTAAATTACGTCCCACCTGAGTAGCGAATTTAGGACAGGCTCTATCCACGTAAGCTATCAGGGTGGAAGGGGGATAGTAGGTGGAATGAGGGAGGAGGGATGGAAGGTAGAATAAGGGAGGGAGATGGAGGGATAGGAGGATGTGCATGAGGAGTGGAGGATGAATCCTGTATTAGGGGGATGGAGGGATGGGGGCAAAGGGATGGAGGGAAAAGAGGGTGAGAGATAAGAGAAAGATAAGAGGAAGAAGTCAAGGGAGAAGGCGAGGACAAAAAGAAGGAGGGGGAAGAGGAAAAAGGGGAGGGAGAGGGAGGAGGAGGGGGAGGGGTATGGAGGGAAGCACAAAGGAAGCAAGCAAAAACAAATCTATCGGTCCTTTTGAGGCTGTGTGATGTAGAGCAAAGTATAGCTAGGGTATCTGTTCTATGATTCAAAGACAAGATTAGGAAAGCAGGACGGTCGGTTCCCCCTATGGAGAGGAAAGACAGAGGGCGGAGGGTGGAGGGAAAAGGAGAGGGATGGATAAGTAAAAAGGAGAGGGATGGAGGAGAGAAAAGGAGGAAGATGGAGGAGGGAGCAGCGAAAAGGAGGAGGAGGGAGGAGGGAAAAGAGGAGGATGGAGAAGAGAAAAAGACGGGGAATGGAGAGACAGAAAGTGATGAAGAGGGGGGAGGGGAAGAGAGGGAAAGGGAGAGAGTAAGGAGTGGGAGGGAAGGAGGTAACAGGGGTAGGGGAAAGCTGGGTGGGAGGAGGAGGGAAAGAGAAGTGGGAGTATGCAACTTGGCCGGGACATAAATTAAACGGGCGAAAGTGAGGACCCGAAGTGGCGAGAGTTGCTGGTACTATTATAACTTGGGCAGCAGGAGTTTGCTCGCACGCCCACGGAATGTCCCAGAGCACCAATGGGGGTCGACAGGCAGCGTGCATCCCTTTAAAGCGAGGACATCCTTCTTAGTTTATTCTTGGAATCACTAAGCGTTATTTATTTCAGTCTGAAGATGTTTATTGTGCGTGAGGGGTTTGAGACGGCCCCATATAAATCTCGCCACTCTTTGGGCACCAGTAATGACAAGGTTAAAGTGCTTTTCCCTCCTCAGTCCCGAATCCTGACCCATCTGATCACGACGCAGAAACATGTATCGATCATCTCAGTGTATCTTATCTCAAAGTATCAGAAAATAGTTAGTACCGTATACTGTATATGAACAAAAGCACTAAATTTTTATATAGCACACATTATGTCGGCGATTTTGCATGTACCCCTTCACGCCAGCCCTGAGGGAACAGCCGTATGATGACTCGGCTGAAAAAGACTTGGCCGAAAATCGATTATCCTCAGCATCAGAAAACTGTGAAATGAAAGGCAAAGGTAGCTGACTTTATGCATATAAGAGTGACGCTTTAACATTTCAGAGAATGAACTTTACTCGGGTGCTTTAATCTGGTGTATTGCAGACGATTTAGATTTAACCTGAGGGAAAACTGTCCTTTGAAAGGCTATGGGTACTGTTTCTACTTTAACTTGGCCTAAAACTGCTATCTCTCCATGTTGAATCTCAGCTGCGACAACAAATTGACGTTAGGATTTGATGCTGGTCACAGTGAAGTGCCATGAAAACGAAGAGCCGTTATTTTATTGTGCCACAGAGCCACAGGAAATAAGCTGTAAAATGACGAAAATCTGTGCCAAGTTAAGGACAAGCTTATAGTAAGCTGTCTCTATGTCCCTTCTTCTACTTAGCCTGATAAGGGTCGTATTCTCGTTGGTTAAGGAGGCTCCCTAGCGTCTTTTTCCTATCACCTTATCTTTATATACGGCACAATTGATATTTATGTAAAGAATGTTTGTATTATAGATATTGATATAGCATACAAAAAGAGGTAAAGGTGCAGAATGGAAAATAAATCGCTACGGAAGAGGTGTTAGAATTTTCCTCAGTTAATTGACGAGAATAGCCTACAGTCCAGGACTTAGCGGGACATAGAGTTTCCTAATGTATCAGGAACGGACTCACGAGTAACCGAATCCATACGTGTACCCCATTCACGTCACCCTTGAGAGAGGGCAGCAGTGTATCCTGACTTAGTAAAGAAGGGCATATCCGAATATTCAGTATCTTCAAGTATCATAGACATACAGTGCCGTATTCTTGATGGCAAAAAAGGCATCGTAGCAAATCTTCCTCTGAGATTTATTTTGCATATTGCACAATTTTATCTACTTGTACGTCACTGAGGGAAATGTCCATGATACTATATATATATATATATATATATATATATATATATATATAAAGGAACATACTAAATCGCTGAGGGAAAAGTGCTACGCAGTCTCCCATGCTACCGGGAATCAACCTTCAGAAGAAAAGATAACTCAGTCCTTATATTTCCGCCTCGTCAGATGTGCAGTACAGACAAGACATAATTCTTATACTCTGATAATATATCTAATGAAATTTATTACAATACACAAATGGAAAAACCATGAATCCGTCGAATTGCAAATGAAATGAAACAGGCTCCATACTGTATACAGTATATTGCTATAATCCTGAAGTGAGATTAAGACTGCAGCTGTGTGTGTGTGTGTGTGTGTGTGTGTGTGTGTGTGTGTGTGTGTGTGTGTGTGTGTGTGTGTGTGATGGAGATGAGAAACTCGAAGGTCAGGATGAGGTGTGTATTGAAGTGTGTATCATTCCTCTGAGCAGTCTGTTGATGGTCTCTCCATTTTTGCTTTCCGTTCTATATTTCTGAGTGCTCTCAGTCCCACTGAAATGGTGATGATGATGATGACTGACAACAGTGGATAATGGAAATTCTGCATCGAATAAAAAAAAAAAAAAAAAAAAGATTTAAAATGACAATACAAAATTCTAGATTATCACCTCTATTCATCACTCACTCTCTCTCTCTCTCTCTCTCTCTCTCACACACACACACACACACACACACACACACACACACACACACACACACAACCTTATTTTCTCTCTTCTGTCCTATGTATAACAAACTTTAATAATTACGGTTCACTGCATCAACCTTAGGACCGCAGTAACTGATTCTGACATGGCCACCAATTACCCTGTCCACGAGAAAAATAATGACTGAAAAAATAACAACAAAAAGCAGCAAAAAACAAGAGCGGAAGCTGTAGAAATTATTGTATAGAGCGGGAAGGGCTGTGGGCGGGTGGGTGTGGTGGGTGCGGGTGAAGGCGTGATATATGTGTTTGGCCAGCGTTAATATTGCACTGGGACTGATAAATGACTCCGGAACAGCGGGACGTCTTGCATCTGGATCTCCTCAACAGTGATTTGGACAATGTTAAGGATTCATTCGTAAAGCTGAGCCCTGATTCCCCCACCATACCCACACCCGACCCCCTTTACGGTATATTCAGTACGTTTAGCCAGGGTCAATATTGCACTGGGACTCATAAATGACCGTGGTGCAGCGGCCCATGTCTTGCACGGTATCGGCTGAACTGTGATTTGGCCACTGTTAAGGAACCATTTGTAAAATGAGTCGTCATTCCTCGTCTTACTCATATTTACTTCTATCGCTAAGAGGATTTTTTTTTTTTTTTTTTTTTTTTTAAGGCAATATCCAACCTTTCCAGTTAGAACAGCCTACCCATAGTTGAAATAAAATCGTCGAAATAGCAAATGACTACATAAAAATGCATCACCAGACTAAAGAGGTTTAGGAAGTATTAGTAAGTTCAGCGTCACTCCCTCGCCACATCGATACTTGAGGGTGACGGGGACGGAAGAGGAATATTAAAAAGTTAGAATGATTGGGGCTGAAAAATGTCCTCAGCGAATTGCTCTGTAACTGTCACTACGAAAATGACCGTCATCGTGAAACGCTTGATAACAGATTAAACCCCATATCAAAACGGGGACAGCCTATAAACTCTGCATTACAAACTGTGCAAGTTGGAGTGAGATATATAGGCTGTTTAATGAATGGTATTGTAACAAGAAAGGTATTCTGCATATAATGATATTCCTCATTATAGATAATCAGTATACATACATATCCACAGAAAATTCATATGAATATAAAAACTATGTATATATATGCACACACACTATCTATTTATATGTATATATGGATGGGTGTGCAGTACGTATTTACCTATAAACAGTAGAGAGAGAGAGAGAGAGAGAGAGAGAGACACAATATATGAGCATTACTTTACAGGTTATATCTACTCACTCATAAATGAGGTAGGTTGATAATAACCCTTTGTCGGGCATGGTTTCTCTCAGCTGAAAAAAATCGTCTGATGTTTGCCAGAATAGCCTATAACAGGTAAAAGATGGTCTACCCTATAAGAGGTTAAGTAACTGACTCCAACATAATTGCTAGGTATTGGTATGTTCGTCACCAGCTGGTCTTTTAAAGGTGTAAGAGCTCCATTTCGACCAGTGCCATTACCGGTGTGTGTGTGTGTGTGTGTGTGTGTGTGTGTGTGTGTGTGTGTGTGTGTGTGTGTGTGTGTGTGTGTGAGGGGAGGAGGGTAAAGAGGTGCTTCGTGGCCAGCAGACCTGAACGAGAGGGAGCTGAGGGGGACTCCTTGCTCTTCTGCCACTACGACACTAAATCAGGAGTCTTTTCCTCTTCACTCGCCCCTCCCTTCCTCCTTCCCCTTCCCCGCTCCGGATGTCCTGAATTATATCCCTCCCCATGAATCCTATGGGTATCTATATAAACTGCTTGTGCCAGTGATATATAGGCTTCCTTAACTTTGTTCTATGGTAATATGGTAAACCTTTGTAGTGAAATTAGCCCCTCTATAATAATTATCTGCTGTATCACACAAGTTTAACCCCTCAGTGCAAAGACGTCTTTTTTCCCTTTTAATAGCTCTCCCAACAGACATTTTTATTCAATGATGTTATGAAACACTGGTACTGGAGAGTTGATTAAAACATTATATAAAATTTCTCCGGGTCCAAAAGTCTCCCAAAAGCTGAACAAGGTTGTCCAGAAATATCAAGTATACGCTAAAAAAGACATCACCGAATTCAAGGTGTTAATTCATGTCCTTCATCACGTCTAGCACGGCCTCTCCACCCGGGGGGCCATGATGAGCGTGCGAACAAGTGGTTGTAAATGAGATGTGAGGAGCAGGAAGGCATGATGTGATGTGTGATGGGTATTTATCCTCTCCCTCACTGCCGGAGAGCCACAACACTCCTGCCCTCCTCCCTCCTCTTTTGGCCGTCCCGGAGACCGCTATTTACAGCACAGCAAGTAGCCAGCAAACTTCCTGCGAAAGGTGCCTCTACGGGAGGCGTCGCGATGATGTTAGGTTTCACTTAACTCAAATTGGCTTGGTACTGAAGGGCCGCACCTTCCTACAGGGCCTCCGTCATCCCCCATGTGTTGGTATCAGCAATTAACGCCCTCTCCTGGTGTTAGTCATCCCAAGTGCTTGTTCAAATATGCATAATGAAAGACTGGTGGACGGATCCAACAAGTGACTACCATTATTTAATACGTACTGCCGTCATAGAAGCAAGCTAACCCCTTATTTTCACGTCCAAACCGCGGTCCAGGCATTTCTGCAGTTGTAAAGAAGCTTAGTGTACGAGGTGTCCGGTAGATGGCAGTGGTTTGGGCGGGTGGGCGTGGTGGGCGGGGCTGGTGATTCAAGGGGCGGCGCAGCCGTCACTTGGAACCCTTCGGCTGCCACGATTGGCACCTGCCACCCTGAAAGCCCGACTAGCGAGGCATACCGCGCACCAGGGCGGAGCTTACCACCCCACGCCCCGCCCCACCAGCCCGCTCAGCTGCTGAGTGATAACTTGTACGAGATCAGTGTAAGTTGAGTACTTGGTCTGTCGTGAGGCAGTTGTTTGGCCCTAAGTATGGTGATTGTTTGGTCTACCTGGTAATCAGACCTGTAACCACTGTAATCACGGCGCAGTGGACTATCATTAGAGTGACCTCTCCAGTCATATTGTGACCCCTTGTGACCTAATCTTGCGATTGGTGATTTGCTTGACCATCCTGCATCAATGATGCTCACCGATCTAAATATTTCCAATCGGACGGACATTTACGCGACGGAGAAAGGAGGCCTTGTAAGTATATCAGTGTATGTGTTTGGTGGTGTCCCCTGTCCGCGGGTGAGCGCGCACCCTGGTCCCTTGGCCCAGTCCTGTGATTCCTGGCGTGCCGGGACCCACAGCAACATTGCCGCGGGTTACCCTCTCACCAGCCACCACAAGCGGAGAGCTTGCTGCCGCCCAAATTACTACCTTGGCTCCCAGATTGCAATTATAGTTACGGTGGGGATATCATATCGGCGGTGAGGGTCGAGGCTTAGTCTAGCGGCGGCTGGGCGAGTGTACGAGGTGTTTTGTTGGCAGCAGGTCCATCACAGTGACACTACCAGCTGCATTAGGGCAGCGGACCGCGTACACCCCCTGGCGCACCAGCTGAGACCTAGACACTAACCACCTGGCCATCAGAGGCGTGAGTGGTGGTAGAGTGCCGCGCGTAGTGTCGGCAGTGGTGTACTGAACACGTTGCCGGCGGCGGGCTGGCTGGGTTGCGAGGGTGGCAGCGACGCGTCAGGATGGTGGCGAGCAGTTGCTGCGTGTGCAGGCTGCAGGTCCCGGCGGCGGTGGCGGCAGTGGCCCTCCTCAGTGTCACAGTCGCCTTGTGGTGGTGATCGCTGGCGTGGTAGTGGTGGTGATGAGGCTCTGGCTAGCGGGGTGCCGGGCCTGCGCCAACAGACGGTGACCCTGTGTTGGCTCCTAGCTGCAGGACTATTCAGTCTTTAACTTCTTTTTCAACACTTAGACTGTGCCTTGCAACATTTTTTATTAAGTTTGGCTATTCACTTGCGAAAGTTTATTGGTGTTATTTTGCCAAATTAGAATACTTGAAGGATGTGTTTTTTAGTGCAGTGAACAAGGTGGCGCTGTGTGATAGTGCAAATTATCGTTGTGATTCTGAAGTCTGCCTTTGGTCAAGGTGTGCCCAGATGTGTGGTGGTTTTAAAGGAGGAACACCAACGCTGACATAACTTGTGTGACGGCGGCTCCCTGAGGGACAATTATACACCCCAGACACTTAGTTTGTGCCTCGTCCTGGCCAAGATGGACCGCAAGTCCCTGGTAGGTTCATCGCCATTGGCCTTGTACAACTTTGGGCTTCCTGGCATATTTTGTCAATCTGTTTGTTTATGGCTACCGTGCTTTTTAGGCGATATTTATGGCTTTCAGTGATGTACCATGGGAGCTTCAATCACTTTGGGAATTTTTGGCAAACTTTGTCTCATATTTTTTCCAACTACAACACAACATAACTCGGGGCACAGTGTTGCAAGTTGTGAGTGATGTTGATGGCTGTGGACCAGGACACTTACCCCAGTCGATACCAACGATGTCGACAAACACTCGTGAGACTAACCGAATGATTTCAAACGCTTGACATCAGTCACGGGACGTTTTTAGTGATGTCAAGAGATGAATTTTGATGGACTTCGGTAACTCACATGGATTTTGCAAGTCACTGTATAGGCTATGCTTTATGCTGACACTATTTTTTTTAATGTTAATGTTACCTCAATTTGTCACTTACGATTACCTGCAATTATTCTCATTCACCGTCAGTAGGAAATATTACTGTTAAGGACTATTTTTTAACATTACCTGTTATCATGTGCTAATAATATTTGTCATCAGAAGCAAAAAATGACATTCAGGTATTAACATCCGATGAATATTAGGCATTTTCTGACAGACTGACAAGATCGTTTCCTAGTGTCATTTGCGGTTCTTCACATTCTCACCAACAGGAAAAATTACTATCAAGGATTATTTGTATCTCTTTTAACAGATTTTCAAGGTGATGTCCCTGTTATCACGGGTGGATGCTGTCATAGCCTATGTGAAAAGTGACTCAAGGAATAATATTTTTTATAGATGTTCAGGGAGAAATATCATAACAGGCGAATATCCCAGTTAATCCAAAAGCAAGTGATTGTCATGGAATATTATTTTTATCGATACTCGAGGAAAGTTGCCCATCAGCGCTTGAATATTCTCACAGCCTCAGTGGAAAGAGAAATTACTATCAGGGGAAAATCAAGTTTGTTTCCGATGAATTTTGAAGATTTGATACACCAAGGTGAAATGATGAATATTCCCCCGTACCGCCAGTTGTAAAAAACGACTGTCATAGGAATATTATTTTTTCCCAATGAATACTGAATGAGAGGGTAGGGATCGGAATGGGAAATACGCTCACATATCATCGACTGTCATAGGGAAATTTATTTCTTACAGTGAATACATTTTTAATGGTAAGGGATTTATAATATCCTCACTGATCGCTCATTAAACACGGCAACTGTGAAAAGAATATCAAGTTTGCACAGGGACTACTGATGATTAAGCGATAGATCAGGGTGGCATACAGAATATTTTCCCATACCACCTACTGAAATAACGATGCTCAAAGTGATTTTTTTTTTTTAATTACCGAATGTAAAAAAAAAAATATTTTAAAATTAATATCAGTTTATTTTCCGTGAGTACTGAAGGAGAGGGATCTAAGATTCTCGCATACAGACAATAAAAAACGAAAAGAAAAAAAAACTCAGGATTATAATTTTCATCAGAGTGAATAAAGTAGGCGAGGTGACAGATCAGCGTGGGATGTAGGGTAGAATAATGTCACAAAGCAATAATAAATAAATAAGTAAAATAAATAACGACTCACGGGAATGTCGTTTTTTTTTTCTTCTTCTTGTGAATACTGAAAGCGAGGTGAGAGATCAAGGCAGCCAATGACGTGCTTACCCGGACGCCAGGTTACGTGAGGGTCGAGGAAGATCCGCTCACTGGCTGGCCATATTGGTGATAAAAGTGGACAGTAGACGGAACAAATAGCACTTTTCCTCGCACCTCTCTCTCTCTCTCTCTCTCTCTCTCTCTCTGATCTCATTCTTTTTTTTATCTTTCTTTTCTTGTCTATTCTTGCTTGGCCTTTTCCTCTTATTCTCTTATTTCCTGTATCTCACGGCCTCTCCTCTCACCTTTTCTCATTTTCTTTCTTTCTCTCTCTCTCTCTCTCTCTCTCTCTCTCTCTCTCTCTCTCTCTCTCTCTCACCTCATCTCTCCTCCCTCACCTTCTCTCCTCCTCTTACTTCCCTCTTCCTCTCTTATTTCCTTGCTATCTCTCTCACATATCCCTCTCATCTTCTCCCTCCTGCTTTCACTTCCACTCTTTTCCTTTCGCCTTCTTTCACCTCCTCTCTTCTCTCACCACTTCTCTTCCCCTACGGTCCGAGGCACTACATTCTCTGCATCTTCTCTAACCATTTCAACCTCGTCCTTGACCCTAAAATAATCATCGTAACACCTCGTCTCACCTGTGCGCAAAGTCCAACATTTCCCATAGATTTTAACACCACTTTCATCTAATCAAAGTTACCGCCCATCCCTTATCTCCTGCCTTCCTTTATCCAAGCGTTTACTTCTGTCTTTTCCTTTACTATTTTTGTCTTTATTGTTGAATCTGGTAACATTCTTTTCACCTCCTATTCATTTTCTCTGATGGACCTGGTATAATTTTCCTTCCGCTTTCCAATTTAAATATTTTTCTGTTCAGTCTCTGATTTTTCCTGATGCCCTGCACTATTTTCGTCTTTATCACTGGCTCTCATTAAATTCGCCGCTTATCTCCTATCTCATTTTCCTTCTTGGACCTGATACAGTATTCCTTTCACCTGCCATCTTAAGTGTTCATCTGTCCAGACTCTAATTTATGCTATAGCTCTTCTTGTGCCATCACCGCTGTTGATAAAAATTTCCTCTTATCCATCACCTGAAGTTCAAACTCTGATTATCCATTGCTCTTCTTGTATCACCGGCGTCTTTTCTTTTTCAGTATTAAGCTCTTATGCGATGCGAGATTATGAAATATCCTGCTACAACTTCCGAATGTGCTACTCAAGAGAAAAGGAGGTGTGAATTCTTTTACTGTGATGTATGTGATCCGCGAGTCTACCGATACCGGTACTGTGACACATCAAACTGTTCCTGATATATATACGTGTTTTGGTAATTCAAGTAATCGCGTCACTGTGCACGACTGATGCAAGCAAGGTACTTAGATTTCCATAACAGTATATACCGGCACACATTTTTTACAATTAATATTTTTGTATAATATGACCATTGATTTTAAACATAAGGATATAGTAATACTTCAGCATGTCTCACACTTCTAGTCACTGCAGTTTTAAGGAAATTCGCGAACGGTAATAGCTTTAATGAAAATAACTCCTATCAGTGCAATATCCTCGTATTGCGTGAGGATAACTTTGCCGCAAATTTCTGTATCATATTATTATCATGCTGGCGAGTTCTGCCACAGCGAACCACGTTACCGATCGACTACTCGAAAATCGGTGCGTTTACGAAATTTCCCACCTTCGTATAATACCCCGAATTTCTGTTAAACCGGCCAAAGTTACCCACAAATTACATAAAATGGGCCTATTGGGCAAAATCTCGTATTGGTGAATTTTTCCCAAGTAGCGACTGTTATCCAACCACATATGAAAAATTAGTTTCTTCTGGAGTTTTTTTTATTTTTTTATTATTATTATTATTTTTTAGTAGCTACACATTATCAGTAATCTCTACAGGTACCTCATATCGCAGCGTTAACGAAGATTACATAAATATTTGCCTCTTGACAACGTCCATTTTTACTTAACTATCTACCAATTTAACACAGCAAGCAAACGTAACCAATGATTGCACAAAATCATACCGACATAGTAACTCAAAGCTCTTTTACAACGAGCACAGTTAACCGTTAAAAAAATAAATAAAAATAAGTTTTTGGTAGTTTTACTTTATCGGCCAGTTCTGCCACAGCGTGCCACTCAAACTATGCCTACAGATTAATAATGATCACTCACTCCACCCACAGCAAGTGACACCAATCGCAGACCGACGGAGCGCTTGGTTGCATAGGTTTGCCACACCGAGTGACTCTAACCGTAATAATAAATAGTTTGTTGCATAGATCTGCCACAGAACGAGACAGCCATAGATGAAATGATCACTTTGTCGTATAGTTCTGCCATTGCAAGCGATATTAACCCTATATTAATTGACTGTATATATATCACACCTGAGTTTTGCCTGGGAATGCAACAGTAACCCTGGAGTGAAATAAAAAGCTTGTTGCATAGTATCTTAATTTACCGGCGAGTTTTGACACAGTCATGAAGTATTAACTTAGACTAAAAAAATAAAAAAAAAAGTATCGCGCAGTTTCTCATCATATCTTACGTTGCAGTGTCAGTGATGAGCGAACACCTATTATTTTTTTTTTCCACACCGATTGCGTTTTTATAAGTTTGATGTTATTTGAAACTTGCTACATCCAAACTATTTGTTGTAACACTGGAGAGACTATGGAGGGGTTAAAGATAGCCTTAATAAAAACGCATCACTACTGAGGCGGACCTTCCAAGCTGAGTAAAATCGTCTGGAGGCAGCAAGTAAAAAGTAAGAAATATGGCTTAGTAAAGAGCTTCAGGTGCGGGCGGCGATCCTGGCAACACCTGGAGAGCGCGGCGACGGCAAGGGTGCGACGCGGGGACACCTGGGTTTTGAGTTACAAAACTTATGATGAATTTCCCATCGCAACTACTATTTTTTTTTTTTTTTTTCGAGAGGGCCAACGATGCGACCGGAAGAGTACACTCTACTCTTTGCCTCAGCTTTGTTTTTGCGGGAGAGACAGAAAGTAGAATCTTGCGGAATCTTACCGTGTTTCTAGTTCATGCTGCAGTAGTTTATCTGTGATATTAGAGGAAACTGAAGATAAATTCCTTGACGTAAATAAAATTTGCTCTTGCAGGAGAGTCAAGGAATGAAGAACCGTGCTAAATCTTTTCATGCCTCTTGTCCTTGCTGTAAAAATATATCTTAGTTACGAGATTAAAATTATCGTAAGTTAATTTGTGAATCAGCCTTGACCGCAACTCTCCACATCGCTTGCCTGTCCGATCTTAACCTGTCTTCCAATACTGCATCCGTAAGTCTGTCCGTCAGTACCGCCATTTGCGCACTACATGTTCAAGACGGCTTTGCATTTACATAGCCCAGTATCTCCTGCACTGAAGAAGTCCCTCTGTTCTCAGAAAATGAAAGTGGACAGTTGGCGTTTTTTCCCTCCCACACCCGCATGTGAGATGTTGCTAGGATGCATAGGCTATGGCTGAAGGCGAGGACTGAGATACACACACAGCCTCAGATGCTACTCACGTTAAACATGCTGAAGTCGGACGGACGGAAAATTGTAGCCAATTACATGTCAGTCAGCTTGCGCGGTGCTGTGAGTTGGCCGCTGCTGATCCTTATTACCCTCAGTTAAGTCGACCAAATTACCCCCGCGACTCCCGCCACTCCACTCTTACGACTCAGTTAAGCCGCTGAGAAAATTTGTCTGATGAGGAACCCGGTGCTCGGTAAACACGGCGCTGTGAGGTGGTGGTGGTAGTTCTGGTGGTTCTATGGCACAGCACGGCGGCGGAACCTCACCGACACCTACCTCGCCGGCCTTCCTCTGTGCACGGTCATCATGCCGCAGAGAGAGAGAAAGAGAGTGTGAGCGAGCGCCTCAAGGCCGGGGACATCTCACCTTTGTCACTTTCCCGGTGGGAGTTCTTTCGGTGCGCGCTAACACTTGTAGTTTTGCTGAAAAAGCGAAATGGATGTGAAGAGCGATTAATAATAGATCACCAAGTGGAGAATGAATATGAAGGAATTGACCGGATAGCTTGACATTATATCCTGTAATAAGGATCTTCAATTCAATAGTACTGAATTTTTAGCTGAGAAGAGGTAAAACATATTATGTAAAAAATAATACACTATGTGATAATGCAAAGCATGTGCCATCGTGGGTACTTGACCTTACAAAAGTAACTGGATACAACTCTTAAGCTTATATGTAAACTGACTGTCAAGTAAAAAGGGTTCAAAGTCTTGACACATAAAGGTCATGCTTTCGAAGTCTTGGGTTGACGTAACGGAGACACAGAGAAACCAGACTAACTCCTTCCTTAATATTACATGATGAAACACCGGACACGCGGCAACTAAAATGTCTCTCGGTGAAGCAGCTCTCAGCTGTAATTACGTGAACTTCACCTCTACGCTAATTTTACGTTATAAAACTGACTTCTGAAAGACTGTGCGTTGCCTGAAACTTACCACACAAACGATAATGTGAGACAGAGTAAAGGCGACACAGACAAACTGCTACGTGGTGTCCGCTACTGCTCACCCGGTCAAAGTGTTACACAAAAATTCAATCTGATTTTTTTTTTCTTCTCTTCCGTACGTGAAGCTTTTTCCACAAATAATTATGTGAAACTGAGTAAAGACGACACAAAAACAGCTACTTGGTCATCAGGTCCCGCTCACCTAGACACAAAAAGTTTCACAAAAATCATTTTTTTTTTCTATGTTACCTGAAGCTTTTCCGACAAATAATTATATGGAACATAGGACAGATGACACTCAAAAACGGCAACTTGGTCTCCAGTATTGCTCACCCAAACACAAAAGTTATCCAAAAATCATTCCTTCCCCCCATTCACACTTTTTTTCCTCCGGCTTACTTCATGCTTTTCTGACAATTAATTATACGAAACAGAGCAAAGACGACACACAAAAACACCAACTTGGTCTTCAGGCACCGCCCACCAAGACCCAAAAGGGTCCACTAAAATTCGTTCCTTGTTTCTGACGTGCCTGAGCCGCAACGAGGCCTCAGCTCCCATGGCGGCTGGCGGGAGGAGTGATGTCTTGCATTATTAGCCAGGTGCTCACTCCGACGGTGATCGACGGGTCGTGTGCCGAGAAAACAAAACATAATTCTAAAAAGTCGATAGTGATCTTTCTCCGCTGGGTGCTTTCCATCAGGACAAAATTGTGTTTAGCGAGTTTCTTCAGAATTGTTGTATCAATGCTTCTTTATTTTTCTTTCGGCCAATTTTTGGATCACTCAATATACAAGTGCAGGTTTTGTTACACAAGACTGGATTTATAGGTGTAGTGGCCTTGGGAAAACAATCACTGAAGTGCCCAGTATCTTTTATTTTAATTATTGCATCAAAACAATAAATGTAATTAAATGGCATTATTCCTGTTTAACCGAAGTGGTGGAGGCCCTGGATCATCCGTATATCCGGTCCTGCTGTCATACTACAGTATACTATCATGTCGACGGCAGTACTGACTAAAACTGGTTAATAAAATTTTCGCGGCATGAAATTATTAAAATAAAAGACAGTGAAAGCATTTTTTTTTCTTCGCTGAGCACCTGCAACTTTCTGTGAACGTAAAAGCATATCAGTCTTTAAGGTTTCCCAAGCCAGGACTAGTTTGTTCAGTGGATTGGCCTAGATAGGTCACAGAAGGGACCCCGATCACAGTCACTTCAAGAATGCAGTCACACTCACTCCACTTTTACCGTCAATCTCGGCCGCCAGTCACTCATGTGGATGGTACTGTTATGACCGCCCGGCACGGATATCATTCCTTCTGTATTTCCCTTGGTGCCTGGTGGTCTAGTGGTTAGGACGCCCCAGTCGGAGTTACACCCCTGCATAGGTTCGATTTCCAAGAAGTGACTGGAGGTTTATCGAACATGTCATGCCATCAAGGGAAGCAGGCTGGTTATATACCCTTTACTACACTGGACTCTCACAGCTTACACTCAGGACGCTATAACTTGAAGAAGGTCAGATGAGATGAACTGTTACAGCTTCATTTCCATGAGTCCATCTTCCCTAACTGCCTGCTAGCCTATTTAACTCACGCCTCTTGGACCTAAGCGTCATTAGCTTGAAGTCACCCAGGCGCATAACAGACGATTGCGAAAGTCGAAGATTTAAAAAAAAAAAAAAAAAACTAGAGCACCATGATTTGCAGCCTTCAGACACATGCAGTTGCTCGATGTTGAGAACGTTCTGTAATGAGACAAAAATCGCTGTTTAAGGAATAATCGAAACTGTACTTACCTCACACTTTACGAGAAAATCAGATGTGTTTCAGAAAGAATGAGCATAATGGCGAAGAAATTAGTGTCAGTAAGTTTCATATTTCAGGTGAGATAGGAGTCTTTGTAGCACCTCTTCCTTAGGGATTTATTTATTTATTTGTTTATTTATTTAACAGAATAAGAATGAGCCTTCTAACCTAGGAGGGATAAGAACTTCTGAGCGACACAAAACAGTATTCTCGTTCATTAGGGAAACTCCCAAACACCTCTCCCTAAGCTATTTATTTTTCTTGTTACACCTTACTGTCCCATTCTGCGTTATATGAATCCTCCAGACACCGCCATACACAAACTAAATAATGCACAAAAGGATAATGATCAGACATATCCTAAAAAATAAGTCCCAGTGGAATAGGCGCTACGGAGCCACCTTACCTGACAAGTACACGGACCACGGACTCGAGAAGTTTAGTATTTCAGAGTTGTTCTTGCCGACATGAAGGACGTAGTTGCCATTTTAGTCATCACAACGCCTCTGCCCTTTTCAAAGACTTTACAGGCGAGATGTACAGTGTGAATATTTTCCAGAACTTTATACTTTTTGTTGTCATTCTGTTCATTTTGGCAGTTTAAAAGTGTGTTAGGCTTGGCATCGAGAATGGGAAAGTCTGTGTGTGTGTGTGTGTGTGTGTGTGTGTGTGTGTGTGTGTGTGTGTGTGTGTGTGTGTGTCTGTCTGTCTGTTTGCCTGTCTGTCTGTCTGTGTCCGTCTGTCTGTCTGTGTCTGCCTGTCTGTCAGTGGGGGAGAGGGAGGGAGGTTGATTGAGTAGTTAGTAAGTGCTGGTATTTGTTGTGTGTGTGTGTGTGTGTGTGTGTGTGTGTGTGTGTGTGTGTGTGTGTGTGTGTGTGTGTGTGTGTGTGTGTGTGTGTGTGTGTGTGTCTGTCTGTCTGTTTGCCTGTCTGTCTGTCTGTGTCCGTCTGTCTGTCTGTGTCTGCCTGTCTGTCAGTGGGGGAGAGGGAGGGAGGTTGATTGAGTAGTTAGTAAGTGCTGGTATTTGTGTGTGTGTGTGTGTGTGTGTGTGTGTGTGTGTGTGTGTGTGTGTGTGTGTGTGTGTGTGTGTGTGTGTGTGTGTGTGTGTGTGTGTGTGTGTGTCGAAGCTGAATAAAGTCGTCAAGTAGTAGCAAGGATTTTAACGAAAAAAAGGAGTGGGGAAATCATCGATGGTAAATGCTCAATCATAATTCTTGAAAACAGTAACTTCTGCGCTGACATACATAACACTACACAGTCTCAGCCCCAGGACGTATTTTACTTTATATTATTTCTACCGGGAGATAATTTTACTTTGGCTAATAAGGACCTGTACTATTGAAGGGGCTATGAAAGGCGATATCTCTCTGTAAATAAAGTCGCCAGGAGCCAGC
>NC_137046.1:56663693-56811193 GCF_032717465.1 Coenobita brevimanus | reverse complement strand
TTTTTATGCTATTTTTCCTATCTTCCGACGATTTTATTCAGCTTAAGATTTTTCGGATAAACGTAGCTCCAGACTTCTTCAACCCCCTCATAACAATTGCCTTTTCTATCTTTACTATAATCATCTTTAATTAGAATAAAATACACAAACACGTTATCAGCTTGAAGAGCATGGACAAAGGCAAGATCGAGAATGATATGTGGAAAATAATACACACCAATAAGTTAACATGAAACCATCTCTCATTCATTCTACATAATTCCATACTAGGCCTATACATTCATTAGGTATTGTGTTCATGGCTGACTATGCTTGCTTATATCCTTCCCTGGACTTCACATTCCTTAAGGACAATGTGGAACGTTGTGATGATGATGATGATGATGATGAGGATGAGGAGGAGGAGGATGAGGAGGAAGAAAGGACTAAGATTATCATGTTGTTGAAGAAGAGGACTTTGGTGATGATGATGATGATGACGATGATGATGAAGAAGAAGAGTAGAAGGAAGAGGAGTTTATTCTTGATCAGACAATTCCTGATACTGTAATAATTGAAGTCTAAAATCAGTAGCGGGTAGCTATTTTCCGTATTACCTTATATATCTTTAAAATAATTCCGAGCCCTTTCCCTATAAAACGATGTGTTGTTACCAAAGTTTCCTTCCAAAAGAAAAAAGTAATGAAATTTGTCACTTTCAAAGTTTTCATATTTAAAAACTACAAAAGGAAGTGTGTGTGTGTGTGTGTGTGTGTGTGTGTGTGTGTGTGTGTGTGTGTGTGTGTGTGTGTGTGTGTGTGTGTGTGTGTGTGTGTTTTGGCATATTATATAGAAGCCATCATGCTAAATAGCGATAAAAGTCGATGGAATCATAATTAAGTGGTCTATAGCGAGCCGCCGTTTCCTGGCCGACCATCGCTTTTACGAGTCTATTAGCCGAGTTATTGCCGGGGGGTTTGCGAGGCTCCTGGCTGGCCCCGTGTTTAGTAATCGTTATAAAAGAAAGGTTTTTAATGGTCGGGATGACTGCGTGTTGACCCCGACCCCTCACTGCATCCCTTCCCCTCCTTCACCTCCCTTGTTTTCCGTGTCTGTTCTGTTGGTGCGTCTGTGTCTGTTTGTTCTGTTGGTGCGTCTGTCTTTGTCTCTGTTGCTGCGTCCGCGTCTGTGTTTGTATGCTGAGGGGACGATGGCATGCTGACCCTGACCCTTCTCTGACTACCCCTTGTCTTCACCTCTCTGACTCCCCTCTTTCAGTGTTTGTCTGTTGCTGCATCCGCCTCTGTGTATGTCTAATGGTGTCTGTCTGCGTGTAAGCCTCCACATCTCAATTTCCCTTCCTGTCTGTCCGTCTGTCTGTCTGTATTTCCTTTTCCTGCCTGTCAATCTGTTTATGTTCTCTGTGTCTGTATGTCTGTTATCTGATTAGTTGTTTGTCAGATGGTTTTTCCTTTGCCTTCCTTTCTGTCTGTTTACTATCGTTCTATCTTATTTGTCTGACTCTTTATGTGACTATATTTTTTCCTGTGTGTCTGTCTCTATGTTTTGTTTATGCCAATCTATGCAATCTTATCTGAGTGCTTATTTTTCTGCCCGCCTGTTATCGTCTATCCATTTTGTAGTTCCTTTTATATTGCCTGACTTTCCCTTGCAGTTCTTTTTGCCCTGACCGCACAGACTCGTCTGTCTGTCTGTCTCTCTGTCTATATCTCTCTCTGTCTCTCTCTTTGTCTGTCTGTCTGTCTATCTGTCTGTCTGTCTGTCTGTTTGTCTGTCTGTCTATCTGTCTGTCTGTCTGTCTGTCTGTCTCTCTCTCTCTCGAAAAAAAAGAAAAAAAAAAAAAGAGACTATACCAATCTTTCTGTGAGTGATAGGATCGACAGCTTAAAAACATATATCAACAACATAGCCTACACAGGGAGATAGACGAGTAACCAAGGACATAGCCTCTCTCTCTCTCTCTCTCTCTCTCTCCACAGGTGTTCCAAGTTATCCGTGTAATTTTAGGGATAGTATGGCCACCAGATCCGTTCATTTCACTTCACCTGCGACACAACCGGGGAACCTGGCAAGGTGTCGTGTGTGTGTGTGTGTGTGTGTGTGTGTATTAGCCAGATAAGCAAAGATATACACAAACAGACTGACAGGAGACACCGCATCACCGACACGAGAACCAAGCATTATTACACTTCCCACGTTCGTCTCACAAAGCCAAAAAGGAGAAATAATGACACTTGGAACCCGCGGCTTTCTCACCTGGAGCGTGTCTGGGCGTCTGACGCGGGGGAGGTTAAGTGTTTTACGGCGTCTCGAGGAACCACACACTTCCTGGGGGCTCCCTTGATGTTGCTGTTGCTGCTGCTACTTGGCGACCGGCGTTACTGAGGACTTAGCGCCATTAAAGTTGACAAGGTAGCGACGAGAAGTAATTTTTTAGTTTAATGTTTACGGCTACTAATGATCCTGCTTGACGACTGGCGTAAAAACTGATCAGGTACCAACGACGGAGAAAATTCTGAGGACGAGTTTTTCTGTACCGGTATATCGTGCTTTTTTCAAGCGGTTATATTCAGCTTAGGAATAGCTAAAGGAAAAGACACCTCCGACTCCAAGAAGTTAATGTCTGTCCTTGGCGATCTGTGCAATTGAAGGCAGTGTAAAATGTATATAAGTGTAGCAGTGGAGGAGTTAAAACTGAGGTTTAATGTCGATACTGTAGACTTTGAGACGTAAAATGGACAAGGTAGCAACGAAGGACCAGACATCTGAGAAACAAGTATCATTCACGAAGAAATAAAATGTTCCTTGGTTGCTGAAATTACCGAGAAGAGCGTCATACCGACAGAAAATAGATATGTAGGGCTATGACAATGTGGTGACCAAAAATAAAATACTGTGCAAAAAACTGCAGGAATATTCAACATAGAAGAATGTGGAAAAAGAAGAAAAAGCCAGGATTATCAGCATAGGTACAATCACCATTATTATTATTATTATTATTATTATTATTATTATTACCATGTGAGATAGAACGATATGTACAAGTAAGAAGGAAGTAGCAGAGTAATACAAGATTATTTAGAAAGTAAATCATTATTACTCATAAAACAAGTAAAAGCTGTTTTATATCTGTCGAAATAATAATAATGATAATAATAATAATAATAATAATAATAATAATAATGATAATAATAAAATTAATAATAATAACAAAACGATGGTTATAAACAAAAGCATATAGACCTAAATGACATTGTTATTTAAGGAGGCATAACACAGAAACAGACAAAACATAAATTATTCAGAGGATAAGACAAGGATAGGACTGTCAGAGACGGAAATGCGAGAGAAAGTAAAATAGAACCAAGTGACAGTAAATAAATGATCACAGGAAATCATCCGACACAGGGATTAACCTAATATTAAAATGTAAAAATAGACCCGGCAAAAAATTTTCCAGATGGGATTACTCAGATGGGATTATTTAAGGGATTACCCGAGACTGGAGGATGGATAAATAGACTAAACACAGAATTATTCAGATGGGGTCAAGTGTGAATATTGTGGGGATTACATGGAAATGAAACACGTATTTATAGATCCAGGATAAAATTATTCACTTGGGGAGGAAGTGTGATTGTCCTAGAGACTTAACATGAGACTGAAAGATGAACAAATTGACCCAGTTCTTTTTTTTTTTTTTCCTTAAGAAGGGGGCCAAGTGTGATTATCTAAGGGTTTACACAGAGAATAGTAATGTATAAATAATGTATAAATAAAATTGCAGGATACAGTAAGGAAAATTATAGAAGACACAATTTCTCCACGAAAAAGAAAGTTATATTTTCAGAGACACCAAGGTAAACAAGCTTTCGAACACTGACAAAAAAAATAAATAAATACGTTATAATGCGGATTACCTGGGAATGAAGGATAAACATAGACCTGACACGTGATTACTCTAAAGCCAAGAAGGTGGGATTATTAGAGACGCCAAGACGAATAAACAGGCAGAACGAAGTGACTAAATTATCTCAGCAAGCATCATGACAACGCGGGATTATACTCGACTTGCAAGGATTTATGGAAGACAAATGGACTTGGCTAAAAATTAATAAAAACCAGAAAAGAAATGGATTACGGGAAACGCCACCCCCTCCCCCAAAAAAAAACAGAAGGAAAGAAAGAAAAGAACAACATATACTAACGAACGAATAATAGTAGACTGATATGATTATGAAGTAAAAAATATAAGGGGGGGGGGGCGACTTAAAAACGCCAGTGTAAATAAAAACACAGACCAAGGCGACATAGTAATCCAAAACACGGCCATGGATTTCAACTTGCGTTCTAGGATTTATAAGTGGCAAAGCATCTAATAAAAACTGAAATAAAGATAGGAATACAAGAAACGCCAGTGGGTGAATTAAAAGCAGACAGAACAAAGTTAAAAAAAAACGATGCAAAACCGATACCACAATCTTGAAGGACATCCAAATCAAAGATAAACAAACCCCGCCATATTTTCCCCCCCAAACGAGTCACCACCACCACCACCAACGACTGACACTGAGACGGACGCGGTGATAGGCTAATACCAAAGACCTCATATATTTTCCTTGGGGTCCCAGCAAGAGTTTACCCCAGTTAGTCTACATTACGGGGATCCTAACCACGGGTCTGTGCGCTCTCCCGGTGCGGCTAAGAACGAGAAAACCGCGGGAAAGCCATAGATCCTGACATTAGTACGGTCGTCTGTCTTTCTCAGCATTTAGTACACGACACAACGACCGGGCAACACGACACCCTCTCTCTCTCTCTCTGTTTCACCCCCTTCACTACGATAACATACTTTATTCATTATCTTTACCTTTTGCTGTTTCATTACGATTTTATTCAGTTAACAAGATCTTACTAAGGCGGAGAAAACGAACTAAGGACTATCTGTATACAAATATGAGAAAAATATCCCAAAGCTTGGATAAATATAAATGAAGGTGAGAAAAAGTAATGAGGAATATGAGTAAAAAGACGAAAATAAATCATGTAAAGAAGAAAAGCTAGAAAATAGTGCTAAAATGTAGGTGGAGAACTATGTATATCTGGTGAAGAAGAAGAAGGAGGAAGAGGAGGAGGAGGAGGAGAAAAAAAGAAGAGCAGAAGAAAAGAAGAGAAAAGAAGAAGAACTAAAACAAGGGCGTTAAAAAAAAGTGGGTTCCAGAGAGAGAAATAATTGTTGTTATGGAGGAGAAGGAGGAGAGAATTGACATCGACCAAAATTATGAAACAAATGAAGAGATTATGTCAAGATGAAGAACAAAAACTAAAACAGTGAAGATAAAAAAAAGGAAAAAAAAAATGCTTACCAGAGAGAAAGAGAGAGAGAGAGAGAGAGAAATCGGCGCGTCGATCTCTGCCGGCGGTGGGGCGGAAATAGAATGTTTTTAATTAGGTTATTACGACAATTTTCCGGCAGGGGCCTCGGTGGACGTGATGCCCGGCGTTACTGTCCCTTCCCGCCAGTTTATGGGCCACAGACTGCATGGCGCCCCTCCAGATTCGGTATGGCGTGGAGTCGGGGCTTGATACAGCAAAATTGGGCGTCCTAGGGGCTCGACATGGCAAAACTGGGCGTCCTAGGGGCTTGATAGAGCAAAACTGGGCTTACTGGAGGATCGATATAGCACGAGTTAGGGAGATGAAGAATCTATATAGCGGAATAGCAGTGCTGGAAACTTGATATAGCGGAATTAGGAGGATCGTGGTTACATGGCGTCCTGAAGACACGGTGTGGCATGGAGCTGAGGCGCTGGACGCTCAATATGGCAAGAGTCGGGGCGTTAGAAACCAGATATTGCAGAGCTAGATGTATTAACGACTCAAAATTAACGTAAATGGTGTCCTGGATGCTCGATACAACAGCGATGGGTGCTATAGACGCGATACAGCGGCAGAATTTGCGCCCCTGGAGAGTCAGCATATCGTGAAGTTGAATTCCTGGATTTAGCAGAAATGGGGTGCTTTTGGGTTCAGCTTTGCGTTGTATAGAGGATGCTGAAGGCTCGATGAAGCTGAACTGGGGTGTTGCAAATTCAGCCTTGTAGAACTAAAGTGCTGTTGGCCATATCAGATTTTCAACATACAACCCTTTCGCTGCTAGTGTTGCTCTTACGTACTTTCATCACTCTAATCCCGGGGGATTCTGCTTATCTGAACGAAATTCAAGAGTTAATTTATAAGAACAGGAAATGCATGTTTCAATACTACATCTACATTCAGATTTCAAATTTTCTGTTATTACTCCTCGTCAATGGATCGACAGGTGGTGATCTTTCACCTAACAAATTACAACAGACTGAGTTTCCTTGGTAAGAAAATTAGAAGTGATGATGGAAGAGCCATATTTGATCTTTTCCTAACCCCCATTCTACGAGTGAGCACTTTTCTTTTTTATTAGACTACTACTCGGCGATTTTACTCAAATTAGGAGAGACACTTCGGACAGCAGAATTAAATAAGGCTTTCATCAATCCCCTTACTACTTGAACCCTCTCCTTACCTGGTTAAAATCGTCCGCAGTTAGTAAGAATATTAGTTAAAAAATAAGTCACCGCATCGCTAAGAAAAAAGAGCAACGAAGCCTATACTGAGGCTTAAAATACGTCTTTTAATCTCAAGTCTTCACTCCTTTACGCAACACACTGAATAACGTCACCAGCAGCCGAAAGCGTTACTGAGAAGGGTTTACGTAACGACTGAAGACGTATAGCGGCTGATCTGTGACGCAGGGACTGAGGCGGAGGAAGGGGGGAGAGAGGGGACACTCATTCTGTTCTCAGGGAAAGGACAGTAAGCTGACAGATTTCGTGACGTTCAGGATACCAAGAAAAAATCGCTGAGGAAGAAGTGCTACGAAGTCTACGCAAGAGAGATATTTGAGAATTCACGAGGAAACACACACACACACACACACACACACACACACACACACACACACACACACACACACACACACACACACACACACACACACACACACACACACACACACACACACACACACACACACACACACACACACACACACACACACACACACACACACACACACACACACACACACACACACACACACACACACACACACACACACACACACACACACACACACACACACACACACACACACACACACACACACACACACACACACACACACACACACACACACACACACACACACACACACACACACACACACACACACACACACACACACACACACACACACACACACACACACACACACACACACACACACACACACACACACACACACACACACACACACACACACACACACACACACACACACACACACACACACACACACACACACACACACACACACACACACACACACACACACACACACACATCACAGCTGGGGTATTCAGGGAAGAGGCATATTTCTATAATGAAAAATATTTCTGCATCGCACCCTCACCTTTCTCTTCCCAGTATGATTGCCCTTATTTTAATTACCCAAACCGTAACAAAACCTTACGAGACCAGAATAACGTCGTTTGATTAAACCTAGCCTGATCTAAACCAAACGCAGACCTTCCTGGCAAAGAAAACGTACTTAAATCGATAACACTAGCCCTTAACACTAACTAAACCTAACCACGCCCAACTTAACCAAACCGAACTTGGAAAACAGAGAGTAGTCAAATCGTCTACAGTTGAGAAATTTAGTGGTAGGTGGAGGAGAAGGACAAGCAAAAAGTTCCCTGGGGCGACAAGTCAACTCTGCCTCAGCGCCATCGATCACTCCACTCTTCCACCACTGCTTCCACCACTAATATTAGCCTTCCTAGCAACCACACAAGCATCTTCCACCATAAGTACCTGCGCTACAACTGCCTCCACAGCCGCCACAAACAGCTGTCCTCATAACTACACAAGCACCTTAAACCATATATATTTTCACTACAAATGCCCCACTAACGTCACATTCAGCTCTCGCCTGAACCACACAAACACTTTTGCCAATAAACAGATTATATTCACCATCATTTCTCCACCACCACCATTACGAACAGAATCATTTTTTTTAATTACATGAACATACTGCACTATACTTCAACATCGTCACATCCAGCATTCCTCTCACCCAAACAGACACCTTCACCATCAAATGTCTCCACTTTTCAGCCATCTTCACAGTCACACAATACGGTATCTCTCAAAATGCACTAACAGCTTTCTTAACCAAACAACATCACAACATATATCCCCTTTACATCCACTTTTAGTCTCCCTCACACACACACAAATCTTCTCAAAAGCACACTGACAGCCTTTCTCTCGGCCACACAAAGACCCTCGCCACAAACACCACTACTACCTCTGATAACTTGCCTCGTAACCACACAAACATCCATCAAAACCATCCCCTACAGCCTTTCTTTCTGCTACACAAACACCTTCACCACAGATACTGCCACTGCTGTCACTGTTTATTTTTCTCATAGCCACAACTCACATTTCTAAAGCACACCGACAGCCTCTCTCTCGACCATATCAACATGTTTACAGTTCAATCAATCCTCAATAAATAAATAAATAGAAGACTCTGCAGCTTCTTAACCTTCTTTACAGCCTAACAAGCACCTCCATCAAGAACGTTAACAGCATTCCTGTCAAATATACAAACACATCAAGAATCACAAGCAACCTCTTAAAAACAAAGACCTTCTAAAACCCGCCTCACTAACACGCCCATCAAGCATGCTCTTCCTCTCAAACATACAAGCATCTATCTTAATCACACAAAATCCTTCACCAAAAGTACCTCTTCTTCCTTCTATCCCCCAAGACGTAACGAGCACATCCATCAAAAACTACTTCCACTACCAGGCTTCCTCCCAACCACACAAGCACCTTCATCAAAACTACGTCCACCACAAACTGACTACCTCCACCATCACC
This sequence comes from Coenobita brevimanus, assembly GCF_032717465.1. Taxonomy (NCBI): domain Eukaryota; kingdom Metazoa; phylum Arthropoda; class Malacostraca; order Decapoda; family Coenobitidae; genus Coenobita; species Coenobita brevimanus. The sequence goes on along the minus strand of NC_137046.1, from coordinate 56,802,199 downwards.
ACTATTAGCCTTCCACACACTGGCACTTCCCACAAGCACCACCTTCACCACAACTACCCTGCCCCCACCACTAAAATCCGTCCACCTTAACTTGGCTTAGTTTTCTTCCTTTTTGCTGTTTATTTCAAGTAGGTCCATGGCAGAATGAGACAATATTATGGCTCTATATCCTTTTGCGTAACACCATGACTAGCACCTTACTCTAGTGTTGGTCTCTTGTTTCAGCTCAGAATTCAAGGTGGAGGGATGAGAGTTTTAAGCCAAGTTAGAGTGAACAGAGAATATAAACAGCCTTCCTTGCAAGTACCTCCGCCACAAGCAGTCTCTCATGAACTCTCTACGTGCACCCTCACCACATACAAGCTATTAATCTGATCACCACAAACACCACCTCCACAACACGCATTTTCACCACCATTCCACCATTACCTTCGCCATAAACATCACCACAGACATTATCACCACAAGCACTTCCACCACAATCACCATCACAATCACCTACACCCAGAAACCAGCTCTTATGAATCTCCACCTCAAAGACGACCATAGGCAATCTCACAAGCACCCTTCAGAGTACTTCCATCACAAACATCTCCATCACAAGACATCTCTATTACATTCATCACCACTAAATGCATCTTCTCTTCAAACACCTGCATCACAACTACAGCAACAACTATCCTCACAGCTAATATCAAACAAACGATGTACAGAGGCTAGTGGATGGGGTATAAGTGATGGTGGACATATGGTGTGGATAGTAAATAAATGGTGAATAAATGGTGATGGATTGTGGATATACAGTATAGTGAAAAACACTGGGTAGAAATTTTTGCATAATCGTTGGATAACAGTGAATTGTAAATACGTACTGGATAGTGGTGTGTGGCAGAGAAGCGAGTGGATAATTGTGGAAAATAGGTGACTGACAAATTGTGTGGAGTAATGGATAACGAATGAGTAATGGAGACAGTGGATGCCGGATTATTAATTGGTATCAGTAAATAAGTTGGCTATCGCAGTCACCGGCTTGCATACGCTTTCTTCAGGGACAGGCAGCACTGTTTTGCCGTTCAAGCCTTTCCAAAAGACCAAGGGACACCCGTGCACAGCAAACGAGTATAGATTAGGGCGGCTTGGGAATGTTGGGTTAAAAGCACTTGTGAACGCCCAAATTTTCTTGGAGTGGTTGTCGTTCTATGCTAAATTCTGTATACATCAACGAAGCAACCTGAGCAGTAGGCGAGTACATAGCAACAGGTAAAAGTACGTACATATAAACGCACTGATAATCAGACTGGGATCAAAACCAAGTCAAGATGAGCACCAGGCAGGCTCCGGAGGATGATGGCAGATAGCAGAAATCAGGAGATACGGATCAAGCAGACAAAAAACGCCCTAGCAGTGACGGCGTGGATGACGCACTGCCTCTAGAAGCTGGCATGGGAGGGAGGAAGGTCGGGGGAGAAGGGTGGGGGTCGGCTAGCGAGGTCGTGCGGTGATGTTGGGAGAGATAAAGAGGGCGTGTTTCTGTGTGATAGCGGTGATAAGGTGCGACGCGTGATGGGGACGGGGGGCGGGGTCCTGTATATATATCACCACAGCGCCCCGCATACACCGGCTCAGCGAAATTTATGCTGACCGAGACAATGTGCTTGAGAAGTTGATGTGTGCATGGTGGAAAACAGTGGCCAGAATATCTCATGTGAGCTTGTAATTACGAAGTCCTGACCCTGCTATTGTTACTGTTTGTGAGTCCATTTGAGAAGCTGCAGACAGACACTTTGTACACTGCTCGAGAAGTTGATCCATGTGCATGCAAAACGGTAGCTATGTTTCAAGGACGCTCGTTGTTCTCAAGTTCAAATATCACTTCTCTTATCTTTTCTAGGGACGGACTGCAGGAGTGTGCTTGAGATTCTGATGGGAAATGCAAATACAGCAACCCACCCCCATGAGAGAGAGAGAGAGAGAGAGAGAGAGAGAGAGAGAGAGAGAGAGAGAGAGAGAGAGAGAGAGAGAGAGAGAGAGAGAGAGAGAGAGAGAGAGAGAGAGAGAGAGAGAGAGAGAGAGAGAGAGAGAGAGAGAGAGAGAGAGAGAGAGAATCCGATTTTTTGTTGGTGCCAGGATACATACGTGCATGCATAACAGGAAAAGTATTTATATCAATTAACATTCATAGGTGTTGATGTCATTGTTAGTGTTTTTTGTGAGTTATATTAAAAAAAAAAGTAAAAAAAGGACTGGGTGACGGAAAAAGACAAAGAAGTAGGAAGGGATGAGGAAGGTAGGGAGGAGAATGAAGGGAAGGGAAGATTTGCAACGAGGGAGGGGGAGGAAAGAAGGAAGGACACGAGAAAGGGGAGGATGAGGGGAGGGGGAAATGGAAGGACATGGAAGAATACAGTGGATAAAATGGAATGGAAAGAGAGGAAAATGAGGGGACGGAAAGGGATAAGCAACAAGAAAGATGGATGAAGAGGATAAGATAAAATATACAAATCAATCTAGTATATTGAGCATTTACTTAAGTCTTTCTCAACCTAAAGTACCAACCAGACGAAGGGTAATTCTCTCTCTCTCTCTCTCTCTCTCTCTCTCTCTCTCATATCGGCCAACACTGCGCTCGTCCTGTGTGTGTGGGCCTCGTCTGAGATTGCGCATTCATTATTCGTGATTATCGACGGATCTTGTGATTTTGAAGAGCTCGGCGCTATTACAGCTGTCTCCGGATGTCGGGGGAATGAAGGGAGGGAGGAAAGAGGAAAAAATGGAGGAAGAACACGAGAGGATGAAGGAAGAAGGGCGGGAGGGAGGAGGACGAGGAGAGGAAGGAAGAAATAATAAGGGGGATAGGTTGGAGGAAAGGAAATGGGAAGGAGGAAGAGGAGGAGAGTAAGAGAAAGGAAAGAGAAAGAGGAGGAGAGTAAGAGAGAAGAGAGGGAGAGAGATGACATGGAGGATGAGAAGGAGAGGAAGCGATAAGGGAAAGAGGAATGAAAGAAGAGAAAAGGGAATGGGAAAAATGAGAAGTGCAATGTAGCAAGAAACAGACAAGCGGGGGGGGGGAGAAAGAGAGAAAGAGAGAGAGAGGGAGGGAGGGAGACGTGGATATCGGTACGCCGTCAAGCCAAATCATTAACCAACTGACTGCGATGGTGTTTTCTCTTCCTTATTCTATCTATTCACCTTGCTTTCGAAGAGGAGGAGTTAGATATAGTTCTCATTAACTTTTCGAAAAGCCCCCCCATGTGCTGAATAAAATCGTCCGTGACAAGCAAGAATAAACTAAGAAAATCATACTAAAGAGGCTAATGCATTTTTATCAACCAATCTAGACACTTCATTAATACACAAGAGCTGTCGTTCAAACTTTATGCTTTATAAAAGGAACTATGGTACATACTAACATTCCTTCACTACGATGGGTCCTACATAAAATCATATAACGGTGCCAGTATTGAAATAAAGACGCCGTCGTAGTGAATGGGTAAATTTAACTTTGCACCCCAGCCTCATTTACCCCATTCCCGTGAGTAAAGCTCCACGCGGTACTCACTGACCCATTCACGACTCCACACACGACTCCATTCATTGTCCCGAGAGTTTTCACACAAAGTTCAGCCAGTTTAGGGTAACAAGGCGAGAGACACAATGCTGCCGGTAATTGTAAATGAATGCTTGTGGCTTGTGGTTACCGCAAAGGTCGCTCCAAAGAGATTGCTTTTAGGTCTTTAGTGTGACCTTAAAACTCTTAATGGGTGATAAAGGCTTCTCTTCAGCACCGGCAAGACTTAGAAAAATGCAAGAGAGGAACATTTCACTAACCTTAGGAGTAGAAAAATGTGAAATACATAGTTATAAATATTAACGAATATTCCAGTGCATATAGTGAATAAACTGGTAAACTCGTCCCACAAGGAAGACTTTCAAAAATGCAATGGAGGAACTTTTCATTAATCTTCTTTGAAATACAAGAATATGAAGTACTTAGTCATAACTGTTGGGAGAGAAAAATCTACTGCAGATATAGATTCTTCCTATAAAATCGTGTCCCCGTTTGGTGCAGTGTGGGGCATGGCTGGTGTTGGTCTTTGTGAGCGCCACACTCTAAATGTTATGAGAGGGTCGGGTCGCGTGACGAATCCCGGTGTCGCACCAGGTTTGTGAAGGGGAAGCGGTGGGTTGGCCCACACACCACACCACCTGCATCACTACCTAGACGAGGGGTGGAGTAGTTTTATATCTACCAGCCTACCTACTTACCTGTGAATCAGTCTATCCATTTACCTGCCTATCAGTCTATCAGTTTCTCTGCGTTGCTTTCAAATCGATACCTGCATAAGTGTGCATTGCCGTACTATCAAGCTGCCTGATACTGGAATTTGCCGACACCATTTTTTGACGTTTCAGTGATCGTCTCAGGCAACTGCTCAGGCTATGGCGGCTGGGGCTCTAATATATACGACTACTCTGCGACATCCAGAGGGCAGCATTTAAAGGATAATTAATTAGGGCTGTCGTGTGGTGAGGTAGTGAGGCTTTGTGGCCATGTCGTCGAGGGTGCTCAGTGAGGCGGACGAGGACCAACACGGATGGTCTTTTCACGCGGCGATTCCTCCTCCCCCCCCCCTCTCTCTCTCTCTCTCTCTCTCTCTCTCTCTCTCACACACGCACACACACACAGACCGCGCCCTTCAACCTCATTCACTCTTATTCCCATCGGCTTAGGAGCTTTCTTAACGCCTACCCTTGACCGATTTATTTTGCCTCTTACAAATTACCATCCTCTTCGATGCTACTCATTCATTATTGCTATATCAAACAAATTACTAGGATACAAGAGATACCCAAGGTGTGGCATGCAAAATAAATCGCCAAGGAAGAAGAGCTACGGAATCTCCCTTGGTCAAGAGAACACGATCCATTGACGGGGCTTGTGTGTCGGAAACCACTGAGCCCCGATGAGTAAACACTTGAGGGCCCTTGAGGGGGAGGGGGGTGGGGCACTTGAGGGGGGGCACTTGACGGCAACACACGCACCACCAGTCTCATTCACGGTGAGGCTGGAGTTGGCTAATAAGGGAACAAAGGTGGAGGGGCAGAGGGTGAGAGGAGGAAGAATGGAGGAGGAGGAGGAGGAAGAGGAGGAGAAGGTAGGAGGTGGAGAAAGAGGAGGAGGAGGAGGAGTTAAAACGAGAAGAGAAGATTAAAAGCAACAAATAATGGAAAGGGGAAGAAGAGCTGGGAGAAATGGGTAAATTTTCCCTGACAATCATTTGTATTCAATTCTTTCTACAGCCAGTCAGTTTAATCATCATGGTGGGAGGCCTTTCCTAGCTAAGGGGTCAAGTATGTTTTCATGTGTACAGTATAAATTACCCTAACACGTCACAGGTGTACAAAGTCAACATCCAAACAGATTCGAAGCTCTTAGTGTTCTTGATTCTCTCTTTCTTTACATCGTTCTCTCTTGCATCTCTTTCTGTTCTAACGCTAACACCCTGATAACTGTTCGTCTTACTCTGCTAGTATCCTTTGCCTTTTAGGAAGGGCACGCAGCACCCGTCTAGCTACACATTCGCACCCATTGTCTGTTCAGTTGCCTTATTCTTGCAAAACTTAACTGGTACTATAATATCATCATATACACATCTAGTCAACTCCGCAACTGTTCTCCTCAGTCTGTTTCTCCCTCTGCCTATGACCTCCAGTCTTTTAAAGACAGTATGTCCAGGATTTTTTAAAAGAATGGACTTTGATTTTTTCTTCCTTTGGAGTGGAGGACTTCACTGGCCTGTAGCTTTTGGTTCTTGCTTGCATGCATTAAAAAACACCACACCCATGATTCCTACCTCTCACTCCATGCCTCCTCCTAGACTATACTTCTTAATTCCAACCTCTCATCTCCTTCCTCCCTTAATATGCATGAATTTGAACCTCTCACTTTCTGCCTCCTCCCTCCCGCACCCTACACTTACCCATGAATTCGAATCCCTCCCTCCCTCTACCACACCAGTGAATTCCTATCTCCCACTGCCCACCTACCTCCCTCTCCCTACACCTTGCTGATGAAATTTATATGAGACGTCGGTAGGAACACAGGCGAAGACAGCCCTGCCCAAAAATCAATTGCAAAGTTGCCTACCTCGCCCAGGTGCAACGTGGGTAATTACACAGGTAGGGGAAGAGGGGTGCTGGGGAGGGGTTGCTGGTGGTAAGGGAGGTGGTGAGGGCAGAGTATGTGGTGACAGGGTAGGGGGGTTGGTGGGGTAGAGCTGATGGTGACAGGGTAGGATAACGGTGGACCAGTGTACAATAATTCATAAAACTATGCTGTCGTGGGTTTAGGAGGCTTTCAAACATCTCTAAGCCAATTATTTTGCATATAACAATTAATTGTCCTTATGTATAAGGGTTACGTCTTCGAGGTATGATCATAGACTGCGTAAGTACAGATAAGTTTTATAATACCGCGTCGTATGGAGAGATAAGACTGAGATAAGACTTACGGAGAGACAATGGGGATCCTCCTACGACTACGAGAAAGCAGTCTCGATGTAAGGAGGTCAGGCGGGTTGCAACATCTCCTCCCTCAGGTGGTGTAGAATTAGGAGGTCTATTCTTTCCTTATAGGTCCGGTTCACCTCCCGTCACTGAGTCATGCAGGTGAGAGTCTGAAGAACTCCTGCAGTACCATGACGAGTTTTGTGATTTTCTTGCTACCTCTAGTTGGCCTTAAGAGATCTTTGAAGGGGGTTAACAAGATGAAAGGATATGATTGTTATGTAGAAGGTCACTGCTGAGAATGTTCACGCAGTAAAGACACATGGGGTGGTTATAAAAAAAAAAAATGAATCTGGAACGTTAGGTTTGTTTTATTCTAAGACAGATGACACTCGTTGACTTCGGAGATTACCTGGCACGTCTTTCTGAGCGAGAATGGAAAAATACACTCAAATCCCAAGAAACGTTGCGAAGGGAAAAATGCAGATAGGCTGGGAGAAAGAGAATCTAGTGATGAACAGGAAACTCAGATACATGCAGATACGCTATGAGAAAAAGCGAGAAAACCAATAAGGACAGATTATCTAGAGAGGGAAAAAATATATATACAGTATTTAGAAATGTTAAGAGGAACAGAAAGGAGATTCAGATGTAACTAGAGAGAGGAAATAAGCAAAGAGAGACAGAAAGCAACAAAATATATCAAGACGTAGAGCGAAAGGCAAAATCAGAGTTGTCTCTTGTTCTGGCCCACATCGCACTGCAGTAGCGGGTGAGAGCGGAAGTTCAGGGGTGTCTGGCGGTCGGTAGAGATGAAGCTAACTAAAAGTATGTATGTATGTATATGTTACTTTCGTCCTGTATCGCAGAGCAGTAGTGGGGGAAGTCTTTAGTATCTGCAAGTCATTTACTGCAGAGAGAGAAAAATCATCAATAACTGACCAAGCATTCCACAAAAAGTCAGAATTAGATCCGTTCGCATCGTACTGCTGTGAGGACGCTGATGAAATCAAGTAGTAGCTGACAGTCACCAGTAGCGAGGGCGCAAAAAGAAGAGAGAGCGAAATAAACACTGATAAGTAAAGAAAAAACGTCAATAAATGCCTCGATATTTAGCGAAAAATTCCGTCTCAGTCCCGTCCGCATCGCACTGCAGTAGCTGGGCAGCGGGGGAAGCCAAGTAGTATCTGGCAGTGATCAGAGGCGAGGGCGGCAAAAGTATCGCCTGTTTCATGGACGTGAGATCCGTTATCGACCGCGGTCACGGCCACGATTCCCGCCGCTGGAGAGGCTGATCATGCACGCTAATTGGCGGGTGAAGCAGTCCTGGCGCCGTATTTACGAAGTTTCTTGAGCTTGTCTGTGAGATTGCTTGCCTGCGTTTCTTGAAGCCATATTTACGAAGTTTCTTGAGCTTGAAGTTGTGAGATTGTTTACTTATACTTTCCTGGGACCGTAATTACGAAGAGTCCTGAGCCTGACGTTTTGTGAGATGCCTTGTTTACATCCCTGCCTTATTCTTGAAATTAATTGGTGGATTAGGGAGACGATTTACATTTACTGTCTTTCTTGAGCTTAAGTTGTATATGAGATTGCTTTTCCATGCTAGTCGGGGCCATATTTACGAAGTTGCTTGAGTTTACAGTTCTGTGCGATTGTTTATTCATATTTTTTCTTAGTCTCGCAGCTGATTTGTGGTAAGAGGAAAAGAGTCATATTTACAAATTCTCTTGAGCTTATGTCTTATGTTCGCTTGCTTTGTTCATATCTTTGTCTTCACCCATACATCTATCATACTTCACAACAATACTAGAGTGAATATTCTTGAACTTAAGTTGCAATATTGATTGTTCATATTTTTGTCCTCATTCTACAGGTACTATACACTTCACAGCCAAATTAGAATGCATAATAATAGAAAAAAAGAAGGCTGAAAACGTAAGCTTCCAGGCGGGCTTTTTATCTTGAGAATCAATGAATATCCCTAATAAAAAAAGAGCCTGTACGTCCTGCCATCGGGCCAGTCAGTGCTGTTGCCAGGGTCCTTCTCTGCCTGGCGGTGGTCACGTAAGCTGCAGTTAACAGCTGTATAAAGTCATTAAAATTGGCGATACCAGACCAAGGTTATCTCAGAGCTGTGCCTTTTCCCTTCTCTGTTGCGTGTGGAGGATATATACATTCTGGTCTACGCTCCTCCCCACACAAGCACTGGTGGTATGGTAGGAGGGATGTCTTTGTGTGTGTGTGTGTGTGTGTGTGTGTGTGTGTGTGTGTGTGTGTGTGTGTGTGTGTGTGTGTGTGTGTGTGTGCGTGTTTCTGTGGAGATCAGCTACAGATTTTTCCCTCAAGCGTCAGAAACAGGGGTATATCTGTGTTGTTCCTGTTTCTTTTCGTTGTATGTAAAGGATTGCTAACTTACATATTGCTGGTCACACAAACACTGCTGGATTTAGGAGAGCAGGGTATTCCTAATTCTTTTTTTCCTTGACGTTTGCGCTGAAGGATGATCTATACATGCTAGCCACTTTGGAAACACAAGGACAGGGATATGTAACTGCTGTTCTTTTTACCACCTTTCTTGCGTGGAGGGGATTACACACATTTAGGCAGACGCTTCTCTATACTCAAATATTGGCGACATGAGGGCAGGGCTTAGTATTGTTCTGTTTTCCTACTCTGTTCCTTGAAGAGGATAACTTTACATTTTAGTGTAAGTTCCTCGTCACACAAACGTTAGTGGTATGAAGGCAGAGGTATATCATTGTTGTTCCTGTTGGTCCGTAGAGAAGAGAGTTCAATAAATGAGGTCTCCATCACATAAACATTGGTGATACAGGGGTTGTGGTGTCTCAGTGCTGTTATTTTTCCCGCTCTGTTGTATGGAGACGGCCTCACTCATTTTGGAGGAACTTCTTCAGCACACAAACACTAACGATATTTGGGCGTGTTATCACGATGTTGCTCCTCTCCCTTCATTGTTACGCCTCTAAATCCGCAAACGTATAATGGACGTCCTTGGGTTGGAAAAAAAGGTCAGGATGATGATGATGATGACAATGGCTTTCCTGTGCTATAATCCGAGGACAGACAACATTCCTTACTCATGAGGTGTTTTGAATGGCCCTCCAGACTCAATGCCCCTAAATTCCCAAAATACCCCATCAGAATATTCATGCGCGGGGGGCATTGTGGGCACGGGTTGGGGCATTGTGAGGGCATGTTAGCGGCCGCGGGGGTGCCTTGTTAACATTGTGGTGCGCCCCGGGGAGCCCAACCCGCGGACAGCTACTCTCCGAAGGGGTTGGCTGCTGAGTTGCCGTAAGTTAGCGTTTATATATTTATTTACTTCTTCGTTATGTCGGGAGATATTCACTTTCATATAGCGACAATCCGTAACGTCCAGCGACCAAAAATCTAGGTGGATTATTACCAAGTTAGATGTTTCCTCTAGATCAGCACATGCTTCTATTTAGCGACAGTCTTTAACATCTATTTGTTTCAGAGTTAATAAGTTAGCGTTTGTAGCTATATCTGGATTTTCTTATTTATTTGGCGACAACGTTTATCAACCAGATATCGAGCGGTGCAATAATCTTCGGCATATGTTGCTGTTCTGTTTATGCTTTTAGTTCTAGGTTAGTCTCTTAAGGTTAGGTTAGTCTGATAGGGCTAAGTTAGATCACTGTTAGGGTTAAGGTAAGGGTTGTTAGGTTAGTCTGTTACGCTGAGGGTATGCTAGGACAGGTTAGCCTGGTAAGTTCAGGGTCGGTAAGGTTAGATAAAGTTAAGTTAGGTTAATCTGTTAGTAAGGCTAGGCTATGTTAGTCTCTTACGGTTAACTAAAGTCAAGTTAGTCTGAGATAATTAGCTTAAAATACCGGTACATAAAGTCAGAGAGCGATCATCCGGCGATAATAATACATAACGGGAGGTTCTGGAAGGGTTATTAAAAAGGAAATCAGCCACCGGGTTCCCTGCAGGAGGTGCCCAGGGAGAGAAGAGGACGCCATTACAACTTCCGTGCAGCTGAATCACTTAGTTTTAGCGCCTTTGTTAGATCGGATCCTTCCATATCGCTTTATTCAGAGGCAGTTAACCCCTTGGCGAGATCTCCACTGAGCTGAATGTCCTCGCCTGGTGGAAGCCAAGTTGTGAATTAAAAAGGAATTAAGAAAAAAAGAAAATAGATTACATAGATTTTCTGTGACGCGAGGATTGGGATTATTTTTATCTACACCTTACAAAATTTCCTCTAGGCTGAATAAAGTAGTCTAAACACAGCAAGAATAACGCTGCATGTATCTCATTGAGCTGAGGGAGTTAAAGCAAAATAAAGCGGCGGACACGTGAGACTTACGAATCAAGATTTACGATTATTGTGCGAGTCAACAGGGTCGGCTAAATCACTGAATCGTAGACTTCCTCGATTACCGCCCACACCAGCTACTCAACTCGTAACAAGCAGGCACACATTACTGGGTTACTGGGGATTACGTGGAGGGTTAGCTGATGTTAGGCCACCAAGGGTATAGGTTGGTCAACTACCCTTTTCACATGTACTGTTCAGGGGTACTGTGGGTTAGACTGTTACCTGTAGTGTTACCGTTTGATGATGTTTTCGATATATTTCCCACCTCCAATATCCTTAGCAGATATCCGGATCCCCTCTCTCTCTCTCTCTCTCTCTCTCTCTCTCTCTCTCAGCCATCACTGCGGGCCCCCGGGGTAGAGCCACGTGCTGTAGCCCCAAAGAGCCCCAGGGTAGTTGGGGTAAACGGCTCCTCGTGGGTGCCAGCGGGGGGCCTTTTAGCACCTACGGGGGAGGAAGGGGGAAGAAAAGCTTCAAGGCAGAGGGGGGGGGGGCGGTTCTCAGTCTGAGCGAAAGGGGGGAGAGGAAAAGTTTAGAGGTGGGGGGTTCTCAGTGTGACCGGAGCTAACCCACAGATGGAGACGATACCGGGCTGATCACAGAGCTTGATTTTGATAACGAACATTTATTCTAATAGTTCTTATTAAATCTTCACTTTTTCACTCTTTACCTAACTCCTTTATTCCACTGCGACAGTGTTTTACGATCTAACAACACCATTACCACTGACAGAGATGATGCTGGACTGATCACATTGAGACTAATAACGACCACATGTTCTGTCTAATCTTTTCACATCCCAGCTTTAACTTTACTACTTTATTTATTTCATTATTTTTACATTCTAACATCATCACTCTCCTCGACCCACTGGAGGATATGATGTCACGCTCATATGTATGAAAATGATTGCGACCACATTTTCCATCAATCCTTATCGAGTCTGCACACATTTTTATCGGTCTCCTTGACTCCACAGCCAGCAGTCTTTTTACATGCTAACATAATTACCTTCATTCTCCTCTACCCACTGTTGAGGATGATACTTTTGTTAGCAGGTACCTTGTTATTCAGATTGACAAAGACTTCCTCTGCTTTCAACCCCTACCCCGTATTTCAACAGCCCTTTCTTATGCTGACATCGCTTCTTATTTCGACAGTCCATTCTTATTCTGACATCCTTGCTGTCTTCACCACAACATTTTTTATCCACGGAGGAAGACGATGCATAACTGACCCTGTTAAAGACTGATAACTGCTTTGCCTACTATCAGCTTTATCTAGTCCCTTCCTTCCTAACTAAACATTCCCTTCTCTTGCCAATATCTTTCACCACGGCACTTCTTTCATCCGCTGACCAAAGATGACCCACAACTTACCTCAATAAAGAGCCTGATAACCATGATTCACCTACGTTCACCTTTATCTCCTTTACTTCCTACACCAGCCGTCCTTTCTAATGCTAACCTTCTCCTTATCACGGCCACAACTCCGGCTTATCGCCCTCCATCAGGCAGCTTACCTTTCCTCGCATCAATGGCGCTCCCTCCACTACACAAAACATCACAGGATAAAGATACAGGGGGACCACAAGCGAAGGAAGGCCACCACAACCCCCCCTCCATTCTCTCTCTCTCTCTCTCTCTCTCTCTCTCTCTCTCACACACACACACACACACACACACACACACACACACACACACACACACACACACACACACACACACACACACACACACACACACACACACACACACACACACACACACACACACACACACACACACACACACACACACACACACACACACACACACACACACACACACACACACACACACACACACACACACACACACACACACACACACACACACACACACACACACACACACACACACACACACACACACACACACACACACACACACACACACACACACACACACACACACACACACACACACACACACACACACACACACACACACACACACAGACTCCCCTCGCCATGGCCCCGGTTCCGCATATTTCTCTGTCCGCCACCCCTCCTCCCAGCCACATTCACTTCCCATGGCTCTCTCTCGCCCCCCTCCGCCTTCCACCCTAGCTCATCCATTTTGCAAGTCTCCCACCTCTTTCTGGCCCTTTCCCACTCCTTTTCCTGCTTTTATTTCCCTCGTGTTCCATTTACCCTCAGATCTCTCTCTCTCTCTCTCTCTCTCTCTCTCTCTCTCTCTCTCTCTCTCTCTCTCTCTCTCTCTCGATCTGCCATGTGTGTGTGTGTGTGTGTGTGTGTGTGTGTGAATTCCCTTTTACTTCAGATTCTCTATTGTTTTGTTCGGCATTCAGGTCATCCCTTCTCCATCTCTTTAATGATCCACAACCTCTCCCATTCCTAAAACCTTTTCCAACCCCCCATTTCTTCCTGTTTTCTCTCCCATCTCCCTTATTTCCCAACGTTGCCCTTGTCCACCATTTTCTCACCCTTTCCTCGTTTCTTTCACCATCCCCAGTCTGTGCGAGATCCGTATCCCTTTCAATCTCCACTTCTTTTTCCTCTGTCTTTTCTATCTCACATATTGTTCCTTGTCCTCCAGTCTTCTTTCCCTTTTTTCCCTTTCTCCACGATCCTGAACAGCCCTATCACCTTTCTATTATTTCTCCTGTCTATCAAAATTGTCCATATCAATCCCTTTTCTCACCTGGTCCTAAGCTCAGCCACATATCCTCATTTTTACTTTTACCCTGACATGAGCATAAATCTCATTCAGGTCTTGTTTCACCCTGGCCTTCAGTTTATCCACAGTCTCTTAATTGTTTTGCTGGACATGGTGACGAGTAGAACTGTACACAAGCAAACCCACTGTGTTCGCTGCCCACTTAGTGTTTGAACTGACTATTCTGGTCTCCTGTGACAGAACTGTACTGAATATACTGGCTATGAAACGAGGTGCAATAAAACAAAACACATCAGTATGTAATTCCCTCCTATATTTTCATCTAGCCACCAATTTCTCTCTTTCCATATCTTTTCTTCTTCCCAGTCCTTCAGCATTCAGTCGCCCTTTCACCTCCTCCAGCCCATCAGTTCTTTGCCTCGAACTCACACAGGTCCTCTTTCCCCAGCCTAGTTTAGCAGCTCTACTTGGTCTCCACTGCTCGTATTGCTTCTCCTCTCATATCCTTATTAAGCTTTCCCTGTCCATAATATCTCCCCAGTTTCCTCAGCTTATCTATACACCTAGTTCTTCCTAGCCCTCCATCCTCATTGTAACCGACGAAGTTCCTTTAATTCAACTGCTGCTCCTTTTCCTCTGACCGCCACATAGACCATTCCAGATAATTCTTGAGAGACCATCAAGAGGGTAGCTCCCACTTATCCTCTGAACCTACTCCCACTGGTCATTTCGGTTCCCCATCATTACCCTTACCAGCCGTCTGTAGTCTCAATAACGCACTTCCAAGTATCCCTTCAATCCACTCCTTTTCGCCCCTAGAGGACTTGAAGAAAAAGTAGTCCACACTCCTGTTCTTCCTCCTCCTCTTTTTCTTCTTCTTCTTCCTCTTTCTCCTCATCCTCCTCTTCCTCTTCTTCCTCCTCCTCTTCCTCTTCTTCCTTCTCCTCTTCCTCTTCTTCCTTCTCCTCTTCCTCTTCTTCCTCCTCCTCTTCCTCTTCTTCCTCCTCCTCCTCCTCCTCCTCCCCCTCCTCCTCAGCACCCCACAACCTCATCCTCTAGGTCGATAATGTCACGCTTCCCCACAACAACGTCCGTTCATATCGTCCTTCATAATCGCCATAATTCACACTGATCTAACTAACTTCTCTTCCTTCTCTTTCTCCTTAACATCTTTTCCCTCTTTCTCTTCTTCTTCTACGCTCTTCCTCTCCCTCGTTTTCCTTCTCTTCCTTCTCCTCCTCCTCCTCCTCCTCCTCCGCACCCCACACCCATGCTCCAGGTCGATAATGTCACGCTCCGCCACAACATCCCCCAGACCCACCAATGAAATTTTCCGCCCTGTTGGTTCTGAGGTGACGGGGCCAGCTGGTGTGACGCTTGTGTGTGTGTGTGTGTGTGTGTGTGTGTGTGTGTGTGTGTGTGTGTGTGTGTGTGTGTGTGTGTGTGTGTGTGTGTTTGTGTGTGTGTGTCAGAGAATGTGTGGGGGAAAGAATATTATGGGAGAACTTGCGTTTGTACAAAAGTGTTCAGTATGCACGAACGCATGTGTGTGTGTGTGTGTGTGTGTGTGTGTGTGTGTGTGTGTGTGTGTATACTTAAGTGCCTGTATGAGTATAGCCTATGCGTGCGAGTTCATGCGCCTGTATATTTCTATGAGACAAAAGGAAAATGAGATTGATGTATAAATGCGTGTGTTGCGTGTTCCTATATAATTTTTGCCTAAGTATGCTCGCCTTGTTTAGCTAATGACATCACAAAGACACAAAGAGTATCAGCTGAGGAGTGAAGTGGGTATGAGGTTAAACGACTGATGACTTCAAGAGGAGCCACTGTTTGCGGGATGGTGGCAGCCTTGGGGTTTACAATGCATATAATACCTGTATCAGAATTCTAACGGTTTAACAATGAAAATAATTACAACAGCAAAAACAGCAAACTAGAGACAATTGTAAGAGGGGACGTCACGTTAGCAAGGCATTCGACAACAATAGCAAACCACCATTAATTACTACTACTATTACTACTACTACTACTACTACCACTGACGAAAATGAAAATCCAACAAGGCCTACCTCTGTACCTCTCTGTATCCACCTAGTACCTTTGTAATAATGAACTTT
This sequence comes from Coenobita brevimanus, assembly GCF_032717465.1. Lineage (NCBI taxonomy): Eukaryota > Metazoa > Arthropoda > Malacostraca > Decapoda > Coenobitidae > Coenobita > Coenobita brevimanus. The sequence goes on along the minus strand of NC_137046.1, from coordinate 56,786,522 downwards.
AGAATTAAGAAAGTTATGATATTCGGACCTTGATTGCTTCCATTTTCTGCCTTTGTTATTTTCTTTTATAATTACGTACAAATTTCTCCTCCTCCTCCTCCTCCTCCTCCTCCAACTAGGTATACTACTACTACTACTACTGCTACTACTCCCTTCACGCACCTAGTACACTTAAGAAACTGTAACATAAAAGAGGTGCAGTATCCTTGAATGCATTTTCTTTTTGTTGGGTCTTGTCATTACTGTAATACATGCACAAGTTATTATCCTATCCACCACCACTACTACCACCACCATTACTACTACTACTACTACTACTACATTTTTTTAGTGGCGATTACCAAAAAACCTAGATCCATTTGGAACTGCATTGTGAAAAGCATATGGCATCTTTCCATAATATAGTCAATGAACCCCAAACATGCCAAGATCTGTGATCACACCCTTCTTTACCGAGTCACTTTGCCTATTACAAATTAATCACTGCCATACTATTACCGACACCTAGCTTAATATGCACATTTATAGTCATTGTAAGCATTCACGTGAGCCAACTATTACTACTGCTATTATTTCTACTGCTACAACTACTACTAATACAACCGGTAAGCTATTTACTTTTGCTACCATTAGAAATACAGTTCAGGGAGTAGGCTAACCCAAACATCTGGCATCATTACCTCTAATCATTTCCTCCCAGTTTAAGATAAGACCGAGTAATTATTGGTAAAATTGCAACGCCCAATTAAACTCTCTCTCTCTCTCTCTCTCTCTCTCTCTCTCTCTCTCTCTCTCTCTCTCTCTCTCTCTCAGTGCCATGAAATTTTATTGACCTCGATGTTTCATAAATCTTTGCTACCCTCTCTGCCTCTTCCCCTACCCCAGCGGTCGCCCCTCTCTCTCTTTTCTTTCAGACGCACATGGAGGCCCTCCCAGCACACACACATACGCACACTGGAGCCCATCCGTACACAAAAATACCTCAGAAATACATACATTCATATTACAACACACACACACACACACACACACACACACACACACACACACACACACACACACACACACACACACCACAGTGCACCTAGTATTCAAAGGAGAGAGAGACAGATAGAAAGACAGACAACACAGGCAACCAGAAATTCCTTTGTCATGAATTTCTAGTTATTTTCTGAATCCCGTTTTCCTCTCTCTCTCTCTCTCTCTCTCTCTCTCTCTCTCTCTCTCTCGGTGCTTCCCAACTGAGCTATTAAACTCCCGTTCCTTTTCGTTTATTATTCCTCGCATGTGCTTTTGTTTTTACGGGCAATTGCTTCCCTCGCTAATTTGCTCTTTAATTGCCGTTTCCTGCTTATCCACGTTATTGCCTCTCCACCATTTACGTATTTCAGTAAATATTCTTCTTCCTCCTTATTCTTATCTGCTGTTATTTTGCTTCTGTTACAATTTATTCTTCGTTTTACTCCTGTTCTTTTGTTCATTCCGTTTTTCTTGGTTCTCCTTTCGGTCTTTAATTTGTTTCGTCCTTTATTTATTTATTTTTTTCAGGTATATGGTCTTATTTTATTTCGCCTTCTTTTTAGGTGCAGTATTTTGAACTTATCATTTTTTCAGTAACTTGATTTACACGGCGTTCTTACTTTTTACTTTCACGCAGTCACCCTTGAAGATTCGTAAAATGCCAGTAGTCATTCGAGGTACAGTTGCGCAAAGGGCCCGTGTTTCCGTGGGTTGAGAAAGCTCCTTAACACCTTCTCCTAAGCGATTCATTTTGTTTATTACTCCCTACTGTCCTCCTCTGTGTTACATACATCCTTGCAATATCGCCATACTCTGCATAAATAACGTACAAAATAATACTAACCAGCCATATCCAAAAATAAATAGGTTAGGATGAGGTGTTAGGGAGCTTCCTCAACCGAAGAGAATACGGACCTCTTCTTCCGTGATTTATTTTACCTGTTACATTTTAATATCCTCAAGTATGTCACTAATACAATTTTATAGTAATTAAACTCTTATAAAAATCATGGGAGGATATTGAGACGAAGAAGACAAAATAAATGGCTAAGAAAGAGGTGTCACGAAGCTTTCACTGGCATCTAGCGTACGACCCCGTGTGGTGATGATGATGATGATGATGATGATGATGATGATGATAATGATGGTTTCGGATATTACTATTTTTCATGGCTTTCCGTTTATTCTCAGCGGGGTTCCTAATACGTTTAACTCTTCCCTTTACACATCCCTTTATATTCTCCCTTTGTCCACCCTTCACAATGGAACCCTTCCCTCTCACTACTATCCTTTACTTCCTTCATCGCTTCCTTCCCTCGTCCTTCCTTTCAGCTGCATCTTCTCTCTTCTCTAATTTCTCTCTCTCTCTCTCTCTCTCTCTCTCTCTCTCTCTCTCACCCCAGGCCTGCCCCAGCTGCCCTTTGTGGCGGCGCGGTGTGAAATAAGGGAATAAAGAAACATAATAGGGATAATGCCAATAGCCTCCGCCACCTCCAGGGCCCCAGGGAGAAGGAAGGAGGTAGGGGGAAGGAAGGAGGGAGGGACAGGGAGAGAGGGAGGGAGAAAAAGGAAAATATGTGAAGGAAAAAGCAGGAGAGACAAATAAAAGAGGTGAAGGAAATTGAAATAAAGTGAGGTGAAGGAGGGAATGAGGAGTAAGGATGGGAAGAGAAGGAAAGAGGAAAGAAGGGGGAAGGAGGGCAGGGGGAGGGAGGAATAGAGAGCTAGAAGGGGGCTGGGTAGAAGAGAGGGGAGGGAGAAAGTGGGAACTGGGGAGGAGAATGAGGGAGAGAAATGAGAAAGGATAGGAGATCAGGAAGGAAGGAGAGAGACATCAAGACAGAAACCTGAAAGGATAGGAAAAAAAAGTAGGGAATGGACAGTATAAGGATGGTTAGATATAGGGAAGGAGGGAGGAAAGGATTAACGTGAGAGCAGGAGAGGAAGCAGATGAGACAGTGGAGAATGGAGGAGAAAAAATGAAAGGAGGAAAAGACATAGACTGGGGGGAGCAGGAGAGGAGGAAAGGGTATGAAAGAGGGATAGGGAGGCAGATGATAGGGACAGGAGGGCAGAGGGGAGGGATAGGAAGGCAAGAGAGTGGAAGAGGGATATGAAATAGGGAAGGGAGATGAAGCTAACAGGAGGAATATGGAGGAGAGAGAGAGAGAGAGAGAGAGAGAGAGAGAGAGAGAGAACCAGGAAGTAGGGAGAGATAGAGAGGAATATGAAGGAGGGGAAGAAGGGGCGCGGAAGATGGATTTGCCCCGCTCTTCCCTTCATTGACTTTTTATTAACGATGGGGCTCCTGGTTGTGTGTGTGTGTGTGTGTGTGTGTGTGTGTGTGTGTGTGTGTGTGTGTGTGTGTGTGTGTGTGTGTGTGTGTGTGTGTGTGTGTGTGTGTGTGTGTGTGTGTGTGTTTTGTCACTTCACTCTTTTGCTGTCATTTAAAAATATACTTATAGAACTGCACAAAATCGCTGATGTTAAAAGCAGAGCCATATATTCTATTCAGTGTCACCATATTCTCCCATAAGTGCACGTAGAATATAAATATGTGCATTTTATCATTTATCTACCTTATATTTACCTGCTTATTCATTTAGAGTTCCCGAAACCCCCGGGAAAGACTGCAATAATATCAACTGCGCGACCCGTAATTAATTTTTATAACTCAATCGCTAAAGATACCTCTCCCATACTTAATACCGGTACTTATCTCCGGGTTGCATTCTTAATAGCACACATTTCGGGCTTAATCACACTCATTTGCATGGATGATATAATTGTGTCCCACTTCCCCCCAAGACAGTCCGGGTGTCTTGCAAGATAATTCTACGGAAGGAAAGTGTCATTTACGATGGAGAGCGTTGGGAGTGTGAGCTGTGAGAGAGAGAGAGAGAGAGAGAGAGAGAGAGAGAGAGAGAGAGAGAGAGAGAGAGAGAGAGAGAGAGAGAGAGAGAGAGAGAGAGAGAACAGTGAAATAACCTGCTAATGAAAATACTAAAACAGACAGTAAGCAAGATAAAGAAAAATATTGTAACGTAAGAAAGAAACAGGGAGAAGAATCACACGTAAGACGGACCAAAATAAACAGAGAAAGAGAGAAGAGAAGGAGAGAAGAGGAGAGAGAAGCGCAAAAGAAAAAGAGAAACAGAAGGAGAAAGAACGCAGCATCAGAAGTAAAGTACCGATGCATATCTGGGTTCGGCCCCCTCTTCCCCAAAATTCGTCTTCAATGGGCCGAGGTTGTCGCGGTGGAGGGCTAATCCGCCATGATCGATGTTTACATTTTGCGGCGATCCAGTGGTCTGACCAGCTGGTGCCATGATTCTCTCTCTCTCTCTCACACACACACACACACACACACGATCACCTGGAGGAAAAAAAATATTCTTTCCTCTTTCGCTTCCTGGAGGAGACGAAAGGAAAATCAGCCTACCCACCCTCACAGCCTTCAAAAATCCCCAGGCGGCCTCCCCTTTCAAGTGTCACAATCGGCGAAAATGACAAAAGGAAAAGCAACAAGGCACATATTGGTGTAAAACTGCGACTGTGTATACCCTTGGCCTTCCAGATGCAGCGGGGACGACAAAAGACTGCTGTGAAGAGTAATCCCCCCTCTTCGCACTCCATCCCCCCTTCCCCCCACTTCCCCATCCCCTCTCAGCTTCCATACAGACCCTCTTCCCCTCCTCACACACACTTTTTCTCCTCATACATTCTTTTTCCCCACTCAACTTCTCCACACACCCTCTTCCCTTCTTTATAAACTGTTCCCTTTCCTCACACGTATTTTTCCACTAAGCCTCCTCATACATCCTTTTCCCCTGTCCTGTTGTACCCTCTCTTATATCTTCTAATGCATCCTCTTTCCCCACTACTTATGCACACTCTCTCACTCCCTCATACACCACTTCTTCCCTCTCAGCGAACCATTCCCCTACTCACACACTCTCTTTCCCTTACTCACACACCGTCTTTCTCTGTCCCACACACTCCTATCCCAACTCCCCACCCCTCAACCTTCTCACACACCCTGTCTCAAAAACCTGACCCCTCTTCCCCACCCACAGACCTTGTTTCCCTCATCATAAATCCCCCGCCCTCTCCGCACACCCTCTTTCCTCACCTAATTCTCCGTCCCCCCTCTCTCTCTCATCTCCCACCCCCTCATACTCTATCCTCTCCCCACACACCCTCTCCTCTCTTCCCCAGCTTCCCCTGCTCGGTCATCCTCCCTACCCTCTCGCCCTCTCCCCTCCTAACCTCCTTTCCCGTGCCGGCTTGACCATTCACGGGGCCAAAGACAACTCTATTGTGACCCTACAAAGCCGACACTCCTTCAAACGCACCGAACTGTTGACAAGCCGGGGTTTCCGTCGCCTCTGTGTCCTTCTTACACACACACACACACACACACACACCGCGGAACCGAAATATGCCTAGTTACCAAATATCCACGCGCGGAGTGTAGCACGAGTTTGGCGTTCATTGTTGGGTAGGACACTGTTGCCTTGCCAGTATTTTTCACCATACTATTTCACTCGTCTTTATCATTTCTTACCCTCTCACACACTGACATGTGATCGTATTCTCGTCAGATTAGAGGAAAATTTCTAGAACCTTTTCCATAGCGATTTAGTATGCATACTACGTCATAATAATAATACACGTTATTTACAGTTTAACTCTTCCATATAGACTTAAATCACACATAACAACTTACAGGGGAATATCAACGTGCCAAATACAGTATATATTAAACGGATATAGAAGGAAGAGGTGCTAGAAAGTCTGCTAAACCCACGAGAATATAATCCATGGGCTGAACACTTTCCACGTTCTATAACTAGCCACAATGAACACTAATTAGCTCCCTAAGTGGTCCTAAAACTACCACAGAGCACAAAGCCTGGAACAACAATTATCCCTCAAGTCCCCCCATCCACACACAGCCTCTTTTGAACAACTGGTAACTACCCTTCCGCAGACCACTGTGTTCCCTGATGAGCCTAAGCAGGACACAAGAGGGTCAGCCACAAATGAGCACGACATACAGACGGCCATTCAGGGTTAGGGCAGCATCCTGGTGGTTTGGGGACGTTCATGGCACCTTATATCTATTTATTTTGCATGTTAAGCCTTCACATTAACTTGTATAATATTTTCATCAATCCAATATGGACACGTTTTGCACTAAAAAACATACAAAACAGTATTAATACGCCAGATGTAGTAGTAAAAATGAAGTAGTAGGTAGCTCACAGTGCCCACAAGAATTCGGCTTTTAGTGGTGAAGTTGTCAGCCTTAAACTTGTGTGTGCTCAGTGGGACATCTCTTCTCACGCCATTCACATGAACCCGGCTTTCGTGCTGAAGAGGCCTGGACGGACAAATGACCCCGTGTTCCGAGGGAAGAAGGTGGATGTGGAAAGAGGCATTGACTGGTTTATAGCTCGTGGGAAACTGGGACTGTCGGTCTTTCTTCGTCGCTAAATACAGAATGAAAGACATTGAGAATAGCCTGTTGCTGGTCTCCTTAAACTGTGTCCGAAAGATCGCTGGGGAAAAGTATTACTGACCTACACGGAATATACTGTAAGAAAGAAAAATTTTATCCGTTCTTCGCCCTAATTGCTATATGACAATGAGAAAAATTATATCTATTCTCGCAAACTCTCATGAGAAAGATCTTTAAGGGAAAAGACTATTGTTCTGCTATTATATATATATATATATATATATATATATATATATATATATATCGCAATGTGTGTGTGTGTGTGTGTGTGTGTTTTATACTGGTATTCTGAATGAAAGATTAAGGAAATATTACTTTTTAAACCGAAAGTAATGGGTGTAAACAGAGAAAAAATATATATCCTTGCCCTCTGATTAATTACTAAGGGTGGTAAACAGGGCCTTATTGTCTACTTCTCAAAGACTGTAAACTTTCCTTTTTGTGTCGCGTTAATACATCTCAATTTTGATTTCCAAATATAAATGAAAGATGAGAATATGATCTAACGAAGGTGTTTGTTTTCGTATGTACAGGACGTAAAATGAATGAGCTCTTTAGCATCAAAGAGTTAATTATATGCAAAGTGCTCAGGCAAGCAGACACAGATCTCAACTGGATGTATATAAAAGACAAACATAAGTGCAAACCATGACAATTAAGAACAATGCAGACAAGAACCAAACCGATGAGTAAAATCTGAAAACAAAAACAAGAACGCAGGCACAGCCAAAATATACAAATACCACTCACATAACACAGACAAAATCACAAGACGAAGATAAATGAAAATATAATGATCGTAAGCACCGTAAACACAAAAAGGTAAAAGAACGCTGATCTAACACAAAGGATAGCACGAACGCAAAGCAAAATGAGAATATAAACAAGCATCACAGGTAAAGTTAACAATAAGACGAACATGCACATGTGTGATCATAAACATATCAAACCGTATTCTCGATGGCGTAGGAGCTTTCGTTCCTCGGGGATTATTTTTCGTGTTACGCCTCAGTACGCTCTTGTGTGTTACCAGTGCATTTAATGTCTCTATAAAAACGAAATAAATAAAGTACAAGGGGACACTAAAACGTAGTATGCAGCTCGTACTGTTTGGGAGGAAGAGGCACGAAGTTTTCTATGCCATCGAGATTAGGTTATTTATATCCGTTATAAATCATACTGTATTTACGTACCTTCAACCCAGGACGATGACCTAACGTGTGGATGACAGACAAAACAACACGGTAATACAGTACATAGAACAGATTTTCAGACACTTTCGATGATTTCGCTTAGTGTTTCGTTTAAGTACATTTTTTTTTTTTATCTCTTCGCTAGGTGGAGTTTCGTTGGTTAATTTCCTGTGCTTTTACATCATGTACAAACGTTACTTGGATTACGCAAGGAATAATAAAAAATGGAAGATTTATTTGACAGCAAAAATGACTCCACTTTCAAATTAACAAAAAAATTCTCAGACCTCGTCAGAATTGTAGGTAAGTTAGCCAAAATTGTTGCAAAAATCGGCGAAAGTGATCCGAACCACAATCAAACAATCAATGGCACTTACCACCTCACGCCGAGTCCCATCCCAAGGCAAGTACGGCATCGGGTATTTACGTACAGTTCATCACGGACGCAGCGGACTTACGGACGATTCAGAGTGGACACAACAGCTTGATATGTATTCCAGCACGAACACATCAGCTCGGCATCACGTACAGATCACTACAGACACCTCAGGGTCACGTACAGCTCATCACAGACACCAGTCTCACGTACAGCTAATCACGAACACATTAACTTCACAAAAACAGAAGTATTACGGACATATTACTTTCTCTAATCGGTTGCATGAACACACTAATTTCACTGATCTTAAATCACTGAGTTTCATGGACACAGTATCATGGACAGTTTCACTAAAATCGGTTTCATGAACGTACTAGTTTCTCTGACAGTTTCACAGACACCTAAGCATAATGTACACTTTGTACAGTACAACTCGCCACGAACATGAACAGCCTCAAGTACAGCTCGCCAGAGTTCTTCCTCAGTAAAGTATCACACTCAAACAAGTACTTATTTCACCGCAACATACACAACATTCAATCAGAACTTATTTCGACTTATTTTATCTTCACAGCAGTTATATCAACCAATCGGTACGCCTCTATATTAAAATCATTTCAACGATGCAACTCGACTCTCGTTTTTTCCAAAAGATGAATAAGTTCGATCTCCCTTATCACACGCACACAAGCACTCAACATGGATGCGACTGCAATGTAGAGAAGCTTAGAGTCACAGCCTCGCCTCAACGCTTAAAGGTTTTGAAGCCTGAATCCGCATATCGAATCCTTTACAATATCCTCCTCCGACAACAAACTTACGGTTTAAATAAGTATGAGAGGTTGCTCAGGGTAACTTCACACATAGCACTATTCTTGATAAGAAGCTTGCAGCCTTCGATAATGATGAAAAAGTGTTGAAACTGAGAAACAAACACGAGATGCACAACTTCTTCCTCTCTACGGCCAGTTTCAGCACTCGTCCCAATCTGCGCATTAGGGAACTCGTTTTACTTACTAATTCATCCCCCTCCCACTTTTTTCTTCAACAAATAAAAAAATAACGATTGCATTAATATCGCCTCACTTCTGTTTTCCTTGCCCCAGTTTTCTGTTTTCGGGGTACCTACAAGATTCAGGCATTTTTGGGCACGTTTGTAGACACATGACTCCATCTCGCAGAAGTTCGTACGCGTGCTGGCTGAGAAGGCATTCCAACACTTCTTCCTTTATTTATTTAGTTATTTATTTTTTTGCTTGTTGCAGATACTGGCTTGTATGTTACCAATGCACATTATCTGGATATTAAAAGTACATGAATTAAATACAGTCGAAGATTAGGTGTAATATGGAAAAATTAATGACCAAGAAGGAAATGCCACGAAGTTTCCTACCACAACGAGAATACGACCTCAAAATTATTCCTCACTGACTGTAGACGCACTGAGGCCAATTATGTACTATGCTCACAATGAACGAGGAGCAATACATACTAAACAGACGCTCTAGAAAAAACATGTGGTTGATATGAGCTGAAAACTGCTTTACAAGTTTGTGTATAAAGTAAAAGATGAGAATTTTTCCAGTCGTTAAATGCGATGATTGCCGTAATGCATCCGTCGCGTCAGTATCTCTCATGGTTTATTCTCTCAGTTCATACAGATACTAACCCAACCGTGATACCGTGAAAATATCCAATGCAAATTGTGTTGACTATTATCATCATCACCATCACCATCAGGATCGTCATCATCATCATCATCATCTTCAATTGCACCCCTCACTGAACTGTTTCATAATGATAATAATAAAAATAATAATAATAATGATAATAATAATAATAAATCATAGTTTGGTGGTTATTCACATCATGCACCAGTATTCTGAGTCATGAGTATACTAATGGAAAATCATAATCTGAACGCCACCCATAAGTCAAGGTAAAATTATAGAAGGCCAAATTATACAAATCATGATCCAGTATATTGAATCCCTAGGTATGATATTGCAAATCATAACAGTCAGAGTACCAGTTGAACCCTCATGTCGGTGAGACTTAAAAAAAAAAGACATGAATTAATTTTAAGGTTATTCAGAAATATTTCCTCGCGTTCCGACCCTCTTCATCTTCAAAATTCCCCACGTCTCCCAGCGCCTCTTCTCCCCCTCTCCCCCGCCCCTTATTCCTTCCTCGGTCCTCCCTCTTTCCTCCCCCCCCTTGTTATTCCTGGATTTAGCAAGGCGAGGCGATATAAAATAGTTTTCTGTGTGTGTGTGTGTGTGTGTGTGTGTGTGTGTGTGTGTGTGTGTGTGTGTGTGTGTGTGTGTGTGTGTTGCCAAAATATCGAAAATGTTGTGGACGAATTTCCACCAAACCTTCAGTAAATAGCAACTATGTGGATGAGTAGAAGCTAATTACATTTGGTGAGGATTTGTTCAAAGACGACCAAATGCCAGCCGCCATGTATCATTAAATATGGATTGATTTTTGTGAAATGTGATGACTGAATGCCGTAGAGTTTTGCGAAATGTCTTCAAATTTGGTTTGTAGGTAACTTGTACCGTAGCTAACAACATATTTTTGCTGGCGATTAGCATTCGGCCCCCAAATGCTTTTGTTTCATCCGTATTTATCCAGCAGTACAGCTGGGGACCTGGGTATAACATCAACGGTTGCAGATCGTATTTTATGGAAAGATTTCGGTACTGAGTTGTGAGTTTGAGATATTAACCTTTGTGAATGGGTGTTTAAGTGTGAATGAACTGTCAAGTGTTGAGTCATCTGCATATGAATGGATAGGATTATGGGTGACAGATAAGAGATCATCAATATGATTTAGGAAATGGGTGGGAGCCAGAACTGATCCTTGTGGTATGCCGGCTTGCACAGTATATACAGATATAGAAGCTGGCTGGGGACCTGGAAATAACATCGATGGTTACAGGTCATCTTTTAGGGAAGGTTTAGACTGAACAAATGTAAGTATGAAGTGTTTACCTTGAATCCCTTCGTGCACTCGATAGGCATTGATTTAAATCTTCTTTCCCCCACGTTTCTCCCCCCCTCTCTAACCCCCCGCCATCGTCCCCTCTCAATCCCTTCCTTTTCCATCTTCTTTCCTTTCGCTGCCACATCCTTCCCCCAGGCTTCCTTCTCCCGTGATCCTCTCCCTTGCTCCTTTATTTCTCAATATTTTCTATATCCCCTACTCCCTCCCTCATTGCATCCACCCCACCCTCTCCCTCACTTCACTTCCTTCCCCCACACCTTACTTCCTTCCTCACCTCTGCACACACACACACACACACACACACACACACACACACACACACACACACACACACACACACACACACACACACACACACACACACACACACCGGAAGCCCCCATTTCACGAGCAGCACCCCAGCCGTCAATGAGCTTTATCCCCGCATCCACGACAACAAAACGAGATCTGATTACACGAAGAGGCAAGTCGGGGGCGTCAACTGCCTCCACTTATAGTCTTCCATCCGCTTACGCTCCTCCATCCACTTCCACATCCTCCACCCTCGGAAACTGAGCGAGAATAAAACAGGAAAACGAACATAAAAACCCCAGGAACTGACGATTATCCTGTCCACTTCATAATGCGAATGGGCGAGGAGTGTGAAAATCGGGGGCATTGAAGATTAGGAACTTTTTGAGAGCGAATTTACACTTATATTTACTTAATCTTAAAAGAGCCGCATTGAAAAAAAGCACCCGCATGAGACTGCAAATAGAGGTGAATTTGGATGTGTTCTGATAACTTGTTACAGATGGAATGAAGTGTTTAAAAAATGGGTAAGAACTTGATAACGCTGATTACGAAGACTGGGAGAGATAAGAAGTCACGTTCTCATCTTTAAGGGATTACTGTCATGTCACATAATAGAGAACTTGTTAGGACATTAGTATTATAGTATTAGTGTGGTGTCAAAAGCTTTTCGCCTCACCACCTCTCCTCCTCGTACTGACTCCCTTCGACCTCTCTATCTTCGCCGCACTATTGCATCTTTACCTCTTTGCTGTCGTTACTGCAATGGTCTCACCTCTTCTGAACCGTTTGTTTGCATCCCTCCTCCATTACGGCGGACACGTAGCACCTGTCTGTCATTGCACTCTCACCCTATTTATGTCCAGTGGAAGAGTTTACCGATAGCCCCAGTCTTTCAAGCATACAACAGGTCGAGTACGAATATATGGGCTCTAAAAACTATTTGCCTCTACGTTTAGCCCATTTACTTGCATTATATTAACAGCAGCGATTACAACCACCACCATTACATCAGTCACAACAGTTACCACTACTGTTGACTCACTCCACTGTCAGTTGGTCTAAAAACTATCATCCCTCCATCGTGATTGCAGAGCTGTAATAAGAGGCTAGCACTAGATGATACTAGTAACGAAGAAGTGCTATGGGAAGGATGAAGTGCCGTATTACTGAGCGAAGGGAAGATAGAAAATGACGAAACCTCTGCCAAGCTAATGTGAACAAACTATAACACATTTTTTTTTTATATTGTTATTACTGTTATTACCACGATTATTACAACTGCACGGATTCTTCATCTTAAAATGACTGGCACGAGGAAAATAACCTATACAAGATTACCCGGGTGGCTGCTGAGAGAGAGAGAGAGAGAGAGAGAGAGAGAGAGAGAGAGTAGGAGGAGGATAAAATGTGAATAAAAATGGAAGGAAGGGCAATGAAGATGGAACTAAACATGAAAAGAAGGATGGATCAGTAACAAAGAGGGATAGTTTTTACATATAAAAGAATGTAAGAAAAGAATGACAAATATTATAAAATGGCTTATCTGTAATAAATGTAGAAAGAATGAGGAAGGGAGAAGGTAAAGAATGAAAAAGGAGAACAGGGGTTGTTGAAGAAAAGAATGCAGGAGAGAGAGAGTGAGAGGGAGAGAAAGAAAAAAGAAAAGCAGGCATGTGGTAATGGAACGAAATAAGAAAAACAGAAGGAAGGACTGGAATAATGGAGAGAAGAATGCAAGGGGATAAACCAGTGGAGGAGAGGAGCTTAGGCAAGGGGACAAAGGCAAGGAAAATTAAGGGATGAACGAAGGGAGGGAGGAAAAGAGAGGAAAGAATGTTAGACTCGCAAGGGTCGCATTCTCGTAGACTAAGGTTGTTCCCTAAATTCTCTTCCTCACTCGTTTTATATTTATTTATTTATTTATGGTTACTGAAAACTTCCAATGTATGTAAAACTATGTGGGTATTAAAAACATTATATATCTAAACTGCCACTGAAGAGACATTAGGGATTCTACCAAGCCCACGAAAATCCGGACATACAAAGATGAAGACAACTGGAAAAGGAGGGGACTGCAGCGCTTGATGAAATATTACGAGAGAGAGAGAGAGAGAGAGAGAGAGAGAGAAGGGGGGGGTACCGTCCATGCCACCCTCTCCCCCCTCCCCACTCTCACATCTGCATTGTTACTCCGTGTTAGCCTTTGTCGTCACCACCGTCTGTTTGTTTACCATCGCCATTCTTCCCTCGTCCCCCTTCCAGCAGCCCGTCTCGTGCCCTTCTCCCTATCTTATCCTTATCTAAAACTCCTTATTATCTTGAACATCATTATTTTTCTTTCTTACGCTTATCTAGAAATCTTTATTATTAGACCTTATCTTTCCATCTTTATGTGATTTGGAACTCCTTAATAAATAGATATCTTCAGCTTCCTATATTACGCATTATATAGAACTGAACTACTAGACATTATCTTTCTATTTAATATTACCTAGAACTCCTTACCACTTAGGCATACTTGTCTTTCTAATTTACTCCTATCTAGAAAGCTTTATAATACCTAGCCATCCTCCTCCTCCTCCTCCTCCTCATCATCATCATCATCATCATCACATAAGGGTGGGAAAGATCCTGAAATAGGGCCGTGGAAAACACAAAGTAGGCGACCTATCTTTAGACTACCCAGTGAAATTGATTACACCTCCATTCACACTTCATTCAGTCCCTCAAAGTTAACCAGAAGGTGATATAAGTATGATTAAAGGAATATTATTAGTTTCTCACATAACAGCTTGATAATATATAGCGAGGTCCTGCTTTCCTGATTCTTATTTCTTTTGTGAATTCATCTTGTCTTTGTTTTGCCTTATTTTTCGTTCTGTGTGTCCATGATTCTTCCTTTTTTTATATGTTTGTGTTTACTGTTTTTCTTTGTTTATTGCTTATTATTTCATTTTAATGAGCATTACTCCTCACCGTTCTTGATTTTTTAGTGAATATTATTTGCACTCTACCTGTCTTGCCATACTCTCTTCGTTGCTTTAAACTGTTTTCTCCAATGTATTTTCGTTTTCCTCTCTCTCTCTCTCTCTCTCTCTCTTTCCCACGCGCTCCTTTCTGCCAGTTCACGGGGTCTCTCATCTTCATCGGATTAGCATTTTCCTTTCATTCCTCCCTCCCTTCTCCCACTTTCGTCCTCCTTTCTTTGTTTTCCTTCTATTCTCTCTCTCTCTCTCTCTCTCTCTCTCTCTCTCTCTCTCTCTCTCACACACACACACACACACACACACACACACACACACACACACACACACTTGTACTTTCCTATCTCTGCCTCTTCCCCTTTACTCCTCTCAGTTCTCTTGCTCTTCTCTTTTACCCTCTCTGGTTCTCTCACTCTCTTCTTCCTTACTTTATCGTCTCCCTGTCTAATTCTTCTCTCTTTTCCTCTCTTATCTCTTTCCTCTTCTCCTTCTCAACCAATATATCCCTCCCTCCTCTCCCTACATCGATTCCTTTGTTTTCCTTTCTCCCTTCCCTTCCTTTCTTCCCTTCCTCTCCCTCTCATCCCTTATTATCTCCGCATTTCTTTCTTCCCTTTCTGTTTCCCCTCCATTCTCGGTTTCTTTCATTTCTTTCTCTCTCTTTTTTTCCCCTTCCTGTTTCGGTATCATTATCTCTTATTCATGGCATAGTTACGTTAGTTACACCTTCATTATAACAAACAGCATTGAAAGGACCAGTGCGTCAACTGTCGTCATACTTTCCCTTGTACTCTTTTGTAATCCATTTTTGCTCCCTCTTCTCTTCTCTTACTTTCCTTTTTCTCCTCCCTTCCCTCCTCTTCCCTTCTTTCACTTCCCCTGCTTCCCTCCCTCTTCTCCCATCTCCCCATCTCCCATCCACTGCAGGCCTCGTGACCATAACATAGCATCAATCATGGTTATATCAATTCTTCTGGTGTGGTGCTGGACATTATTGACTGGCTTACTCCCTGTCTTAATATGTGGCTTGTCTGGGGCCTACTGTTTGTGGTGTTCGTTTGGATGTGGTCCTGTGTTGTTTAGGCGTTCACTCTGGGGTATTCGTTTGGGATGGACAGACTGTGTTAGTGTTCGTGGTAACTGATTCGTGGTTGTTCGCTCGGTGTTGCTCGGGGTACATCGTTCTGGGTCGGCTGTTTCTCGAGCGTTCTTTTATCACTAAAAGCTCCCACGTTAATCTTTCCTTAGCCCAGTAAAACCGTCTGTTGATAGCAAGAACGAAATCGGAAAATTATTATAGTAGAGAAACTGAGGGGGAGCTGCTATTAATTTCTGAAGATGAAGACGCTTTTCTTGAGCTGAATTAAGTCGTCCAGAGGTAGCCAGAATAAAACAAAATGGTACCATCGTACTGAAAGGGTTAATCATCATAATCTGACTGTTGCAAAAATACACCCGGTAGTTGGGGAAGACTGCTGGGCTAGTTGTGAAGACTCTCTCACCCGACAAAGAACAAATTTGCTATAGTTTTCTCTTCAATTTCACTCAGGACGGCAATTTAGCGTAACGTAAAGAAATTCTGGTTAGGAAATTCTCGCCGCGCTGGAATAAAAGGCATAAAGTCATAGCGGAACACGACATGATTGTAAGTAAAATATTTGACTTGCTTATACTCCATTAGTGTCCCTTTGTCAACATGGCCCCCACCCCAACACACTCTCCCCTCCCTACCCCTTCACCACCACTCTCCTCTCCCCACTTCCTTCCCTCCACCCAGTCTCTCCCCAACCCTTCCTCCTCCACCCTCCACGCCCATTCCCTTCCCTCCATTCCTACCACTCAACCCATTCCCTTCCCCTCCATCTTTCCCATCCATCCGTCCTCCCCCTTCCCCACCCTGCGTACTCCATCCTACCCCTTCCCCTACCTCTATTCATTTTCTCTCTTTCCCTTTGCCCTTCTCATTCATCCCCTCCCTCCCTTCCCTCTCAATCCCTCTTTTCCCTCTGTCCTTCCCCTCTGCTTTACCACATTTCCACCCCCTTCCCTGACCCCTTTCTCACACTATCCCTTCCCCACAAGCCATTATTCATTCCACCTCTTCCCCTCCAACCTTCCCCTCCATCTCACCCATTCCCCTACCCCCCTTACCACTCCATCCTTTTTCGCCCCACCCTTCTCACTCTACCCCTCCCTTCCACCCTTGTCACTCCACCCTTCACCTCTACCCTGCTTACCCTATAACTCACTCCCTATCCACTCCGCCCTTCTCACCCCACTCTTCCCTGGCCACTCCACCCTATTTCATACACCCTGCATACCCCGACCTTTCCCTTGCTCTCTTCTCTCTCTATCCTTCTTTCTCTTCATCTTTACACTCTTCTCATCCCATCCTTTACCGTCCATCTCGTCAACCCCATCCTTCCCTTCCATCCCTTCCCCTGCACCATCATTCTACTCACCCCACATTACCCTTTCTCCCTTTCACCTCTTCATACGCCATTCTGCACCCTCTCCCTCCACCCTCCTACCCATCACTATGTCTCTTCCCGCCATCCTCCTCCCCTACTTCACACCACTACTCTTTTTCCTCTTCCCCTACATTCCACACTCTCCTTCCCTCCACTTTATTCCTTCATTCTCTCTCGTTTCTCTTCATAAATCCTGCTGTTTTCTCTCCCTCCACCTCTATATACTGTACTCTCCTCCACCTCCAATTCTGCAAAGCTTTACTCTCCTCTCCCTCTCTCCTTTTCCACCTCTCTCCCTCTCCTCCACTCTCCCTCCCTCTCCCCCTTCTCTTCCTCCATCACCTCACTCTTTCATTAGTTTCCACCACGTCTCAGGCGCCACTGATGGGGTGTGTGGGGCGTGGCCGGAGGGGAGGGCTGATGATGAGTTCTGATGGCCAGTGAGAGAGAGAGAGAGAGAGAGAGAGAGAGAGAGAGAGAGAGAGAGAGAGAGAGTGGGAGAGAGAGAGTGGGAGAGAGAGAGAGAGATTGTAATCCCCAAGGTAGGAAAAGTTTACTACAAGCTGAATAAAATCGTGTGGAGATAGCAGAAATGAAATACAAAGTGCCTCAGAGGATTGAAGGGATGAATACCTTGCTTGCCTAATCAGGAACAGCCACAAGGGTTGGAAATTTCAGCTTATTAGATCGAAACTATTAAAATGTAAAGGGACTTGTGACTGGTACTCATCGTTTGATGCTGTTTGTGTTTCTTTCTCTTTTTCTATCGTGTTTTTGAGGGGAGTCGATGCTCGGGCCTTTGTCTTCCCTCGATACCGGGTCTCTGTCTTCACTCAATAGCTTTTTAATGAGGCTGTCGTCAGTGGAAGCAAAAGTACCCATGGCTGCCGAATAAATAAATGAGCTGTAGTGACTTCTGACGCAGTGTGGGATGCGTCATTTACCCTTCCACTCCCTTTCTCTCTCGCAGAAACGCCGATCCAAAATCGTAGTTGTGGCTTAGAGAATGTCAGCAAATAATACGCGGAAGTACACCTTGTTCGTAAATGAGTGAAAGAGCTGTAATGACTTGTGAAGCAATGTGTGGGCTGTTCTTCAATCTCATTTTTGCCGGCTTTCCTCTGGCGGAAGCAGTGGTTTAACTATACGCAATTGAGGTAAGAGGACTATCATGGAAGTGCGTGCGGAAATACTAGTTTTTCCTGAATGAGTAAATGAGCCTCAACTCGTGACGTACTGTGGAAGGTCGACGCATGTTTTTCCACTCTCTGCGGAAATACTGTTGACTACTGGATGAAAGACTAGACTATGATGACTAGCGACTGTCATTTGCTTTTGTACTTTTTTAACACATATTTTCGTGGTGCAAACGGCGATCTGAAAGCACAGTCATGGTCTGAAGGTTGCCAACAAAGAGCATGCGGTCAGAGAATCACAGGTGGCAAGCGGCAGGGGCACGAGTTGAAAGCATCCTGTTATAATATTTTGGGGCTGTATTTTCGGGAGCTTGGGAGGCTTTCTGACACTTCTTCCTTAGTTATTTATTTTGCATATTTGTCATTTAATTCAGTAATGCCATTGTTTGATATTCCTGCTGCCTTCAGACTAGTTTATTTAGTTTAAGAGGGATATTCTCAAACGGGTGAGGACATTACCTGAAAATAAATGGAAAATATCCTTGGGTTGAAGGAGTAAAGCAATATTTTCCTCTTGCTTGTAATGTATGTCTCTTTGATATCGACACTGATAAAAATGGAGAGAATATTAATGTCCATAATGTAAAAAATAGATTAATGAGGAAAAAGTGTTCGACAACCTACCACGCTGGCGAGAATACGGCCATTTGTCATGTTTACATTTTATCCCGTAAGCAGGTCATCTTTTTGGCATGGCACTTTGTCTCATGGTACAAATATACTTCCCACATTGTCCCTGAACTGGAATCACAGCCTGTATCCCTCTACTACCTCCTCCTCCTCCCACAGAAGGTATAATTTTGGTACCGGCAGCTCAGTGATGTAAACAAAAGCATGCCCCGCCGAGCCAAATATCCCCCTGAATAATAGTTTCTTTCCCACATGAACGCGACCGTCTTTTGTTTCAGCACCAGAGTGTGATCCCTCAGCAGGCTAAGGTAGAGTGCGTTACCTGACTCTTCTCTCTTCCTCTTGCACCCTTAGTTCTCTCATTTATTCACTGACACACACACACACACACACACACACACACACACACACACACACACACACACACACACACACACACACACACACACACACACACACACACACACACACACACACACACACACACACACACACACACACACACGTTCACCTTTCCCCTCTCAAACCTCACATCACACTGTTTTCCGTGTGTATTTAGATGATGATGATGATGATGATGATGCAGCTCCTGATTTTTACTTGGAAGTCAGCGAGCCGCCTTGAAGGAGCACTAGAAAGGAACACCATCAACGGAACCTGAATTAAATCCTGTTGTTTCCCTTTTCTTCTTTCTTTAGCGGAATTCTCATTTGGGAGGGAATGCGTAACCTCAGTATTTTTGTATAACCTCGTCACAAAACTCCATCTATAATGTATTTGTTTGGTCTATGTCTTTTATAGTTTTTTAATGAATATCCTGACTGTTAATATGATGATGAAATGGTAATGAAAAGGGGCAAAGTAAAAGTAATGCAAATATTCCTATGGATCTCAGAAACGGTAATCAGACTTGAAAACCACCTAGAGTAATGGGAGTTTGATAAATGGAGGTGGTTGGTGGGGGAAGGCAGGGAGGGGGGGGGGGTCAGCGGCTGTTGGGAGGGTAGAGGGATGGTTCTAGGGGAGGGAGAGGTGAGTGGTTACTGGGAGGGAAGGTGGGGTGGTAATAGAGGGAGAGAGAGTGGATGATGGCAGCGTGGGAGGAGAGGCTGAAGGAGGGGGCGGAAAGGAGAGTATACAGTTGATGGCTCTCGAAAAGAATGTGTAGCTGAATAATTGTTGAGGGAGATGATGGACTCTGAAGTGGCAAGGGAGAGTGGGCGATGGTGACGAAGGGAAGCTGTGAGGCAATTTGCGTGGTACAAAGGAAAACAGACAGCAGCAGATCTACTAGACATTTCGAGGGCACTCGTTAAAGAGGAAAAAATATGACAGTGTGATCAATGGTATCTATTGTATGAGGTTGAAGGTGGGGATGTGATTGCCGTTAACAGGTGAGAGGAAGTTGAGAGAGATTTTGAGGGAGAGGGGGAAGGTGAGAGTGTGATGTGGGGGAGTAGTGGGAGGGTAAACGTGGGGGCAGCGGAGGGTGGTGAGGGGTTAGGAAGTGGGAGGGTAATCCGTGGCGGCGAGATGAGAGGCGGCTTGTGGTGGCCCGTGCGGGGAAGCCTTCATTAATCCTGGTAAATCCGCCACCACATGCTGAGTGACCGTCATCTCTCCCTCCATCTATCCTTACCTCCCTCTCTCCTTGCCTCCTGCTCTAATTTCTCTCCCCACCCCTCCTCTTCCCAACTCTC
Source organism: Coenobita brevimanus (assembly GCF_032717465.1). Taxonomy (NCBI): domain Eukaryota; kingdom Metazoa; phylum Arthropoda; class Malacostraca; order Decapoda; family Coenobitidae; genus Coenobita; species Coenobita brevimanus. Next base: position 56,766,121 of record NC_137046.1, on the reverse strand, counting down.
ATTCCCTCCTTACTCAAGCTCCAGTTTCTCTCCCCTCATCTCTCTCCCTTCTTACCTCCTACTCTTCATTTCTCTGGCCAGAATTACACTCATAATATATTTTTTTTTTTTAGATAAGTTTCAGCGCTACCTTAATCCTCTTTCTGAACTGGACTTTTCTCTCTCCTTTCCCAACCTGTCCTTCCTTCCCTCTTTCCTTCCTTTCAGCTTTTTCCTTCCTTCCTTCCTTCCTTCCTCCTTTCCCCTCTTTCAGCCTTTTCCTTCCTTCCTTCCTTCCTTCTTTGTTTTTATTTTATCCTTTTCGTTCTGCATGAGTGAATGGATATTATTGTCATTCATGTCATTCACTGATTATTTCTTGGTTCTCTTTTCCTTGTAACTTTCCTTCTTCCAAGTCGGACCTAAACCTTTGCAACTCACTTCTGCCCTATCTGTTGACGATCTAATTACTTTTCCATCTCTTTCTCTCTCTCTCTCTCTCTCTCTCTCTCTCTCTCTCTCATCTGCTTTTGTTTATCCCAACCCCTCACCCCCTTTGCCTTCCCTTTCTGTTCCTTCCCCTTCTTTCTCTTTTCCCCTCTTTCTTCTTTCTTTCTTTCCCTTACTCTCTCGTACTTCTCCGCTTATATTAATCTCCAGTCATCTTCTTTCCTCCTCCTCCTCCTCTCTTAATGTCTCTCCTCCTTTTTTTCGCCAGTATCTTCCCTTTTCCTCAAAATTCTCTTAGCCAGTTTCTAATATTCATGGCTAATTTACTATTCTGTGATTAACTACTCACCAGGTCCCTCCAAGACTGTTCCATCGATCTCCTTGCTGTGTGTGTGTGTGTGTGTGTGTGTGTGTGTGTGTGTGTGTGTGTGTGCAGAGATAGTATAAATTGTCATATACGCTTACTTTCTTCTGTTCACTTCTTTTCCCCATTCCCCAATTTTTTGTCCCCTCTTTCATTCTCACTTATTTTCATTCTTATTTCGTTCCTTAATTTCCTTACATTTCTTCAAACGTTTCCTGTCCTCACCTTTCGCCTCCTTCCAGTTCCCTTCCTTCCTAGTCTCATTTCCATACCACTGCCCTCCCTGCCCCTCCCCTTATCAGCTACTTTCCTCCCCTTTCCTACCACTTTTCTCCGCCTCCCTGTCTTGCTACTTCCCTCCCCTCCCCTGCCTTTTTCCTCTACTTCCTTCCCCTCTCGTCTCTTAGCACTTCCCTCCCCGCCGTCTTCCCCTGCCAACTCCCTCCCCTCACATGCCTCCCTCCCCTACTATATCTCTCCCCTCCCCTGTCTGTTTCTCTTAGTTCCTTCCCCTCTCGTCTCTTTGGACTTCCCTCTTCCGCCGTCTTCCCCTGCCGGTGTCCTCCCTCCCCTACCTCCTTCTACTCTCACTTCCCTCCCTCCTCACCTCGCCCGCTGAGAAGGCCCCCTGGAGAGAACCATGAGTGCCTCTGATCTGTTTGCGACTCCACCTCCTCCCACCTCTCTGCCGCCTCTCTGTCTCCTTCCTATTACCTTTCGGATCCGCCTTTTTCCTCCTCTTCCTCTCCACACCCCAGGACACCCCATTTTGTGTGTGTGTGTGTGTGTGTGTGTGTGTGTGTGTGTGTGTGTGTGTGTGTGTGTGAGAGAGAGAGAGAGAGAGAGAGAGAGAGAGAGAGATTATCCCTACGTATTTAGGTTTCTAAGGTAAGCATGAAACAGAGGACGGTGAAGTATCCACTCAGCGCAAATAGAAATACGTTTATTTATCTTTGAATGTGAGTAGAAAAACACACATTCAATTCCCAGCGACAAAAATGGCCACCGTTATATGTTTGTCCAGAACTATTGACATAATCCATTGTCTCCTTCATCCTGGACAAATCTCAACAGCTGTTTTGTGTGGCTTTGTATTCCAATTAGCCTGGTGTGAGATTAGCCGCCTGACCCCTCCTAACTTGACCCCAGCGGCGGCGTGTCCTCGGGGTCAGGTCGGGTATTATTGGCTCAGCACTATTGTTCGCGGTAATTGATGTTAAAGGTGGGCAGCGAGGGGGACGTCCTGGCGCGTGGAAGGGAGGAAGGAAAGGAGGTCCACTGGCAGGTCATTTGTATTGTGGGATGATCGTGGGTGACCTGAGATTGTGGGTGACCTGAGATTGTGGGTGACCTGAGACTGTGGATGACGTGAGACTGTGGATGACCCGAGATTGTGGATGACCTGTGACTGTGGCCGACCTGAGATTATGGATGACCTAAGACTGTGGGTGACTTGAAACTGTGAGCGACCTGAGAATGTGACTGACCCGTGACCGCAGCTACCATATCAGGTCACCAGAGGAACACAAAGGAAAGCAAACAACAGCAACAACAGACGTATTGATCTTTACGAGGCTGTTGTTATAAGGCAGGATAAGACTATGATCTCTGTTAGTTACGGTGATAGTTTTGCCATAAGTGAGTTTAGTCGGAAACCGAATTACGTTTCTCTAACTCATCCTGCTCGGTTCAGTAACTAATTCCTTTATTTCTGCTACCGCCAGACAATTTTATTCAACATTAGTAGTGAAAGAGCCAAATGAAAGTTACATCAAACCTTTCCATTTCAAAAAAGCCTCTTCAGCCGAATTTAATAGACGATTTTATTCAGTTTAGGATAGACCTGTAGCAGTGAAGGGGTTAATGAAGGGTATATTTAATTCCTTCCATTTAAAAGGTCTCTCTAATATAGCAAATAATGGTAAAAAATGGCAGGAGTAAAATTTTTAAATGTGCCATCAAATTCAAGAGGTTAATGAGTTTCCAGAGCACACAAACCGGCACATAAAGAGTCGCACTTAATATCGCTCGGAAATTGAACCCCAGATCTGAACTACACTAGCTCTTTGTGGTCCAGTGGTAATGCACTCGTCTCTCATCTGAAGGGCTTAACTCCTTCAACCAGAGGAAGCAATGGTCATTCTGTTCTTGCTTCCTCCAGACGATTTTACTTAGCAGAGGGTAGACTGGAGAAGCGCAGGGTTTAGATATAGCCTTCATTAACTCCTTCATTACTAGGGAACCCTCATTAACTAAAAGAAAGCACCGAGTATTAAGCAAGAATTAAATACAAATTGCCTCCTCAAGATAAATAATTAAGTTTAACTCCAGGGTATTTAATTAGGGATCATAATTGGGTTAAGTTTATATGTTCCTGTGGAGATCAGGAGAAAGACAGTAATGACGTGAGATCTGGCAAAAAGTAAGGATGACATCTTCAAAAACAATTTTTTCACTCATTCAGTAACGTATTTAAACAAGTGTATCTCATAACATGCACTTCCTCCCGCTTGCACAATAGTGATCAGAGTATCAGTGGATCATATGACCGTGAAACAAGTGGTGAAGATACCCCCCACATGTAGTCTTTAAATTGGCATCAAATATAAAAACTATGCATATGATTTTTTTTTTTTTTATTGTAGTAGCCACCAGGGCAATAATATATTTTGTTATAATAAATAAAGAATTATCACCAAACCTAACATGTCCTCAAAATATCCATGTATAATATATACAGAATAATCAAATATTGCAGTAGGTGTCATTGTATTAGTAGGTTATATTACAATGAGAAAAAAACATGAGCAGACCTAGCATATCCTCAAAATGACCTCCAAATACAGTATACCCACCACGAGGGAGGCAGGCGGTGTTGTGACTGAGGTTATTTGTTTGTGTCGGCCTGGAGCGGGTCCGGGTGGCGGCCTGGTGGCATTGTGTGGCCCACAAATTAAATTATCCCGTAAACCAGTCATTACATGGGGATCCTCCTAACAAATTACAATGTCGCTAATGTAAAAAGAAAATGTCTCCTCTCATGTTGCAGTTCTGGCCTTGAGTTTGAGCCGCGCCGAAGCCAGATCCATCTATCAGTGCTTTGCTTGATGTGTCCTACGAGGAGTGGCCTCGAAAAGCGGACCTCAAGGCATCTCTGTCCCACCCCAGAAACGACCTCTCCTCCCATGACACACAAACACTTGCTCATATACTCCCCCGTCTTGTCGCTTTGAGTTGGTGTTTCTCAATCTCATCTTTCTCCCCCAAACTCCATTTCTGTTTTGGAATATGAGATCTAGACATTGTAATATATATATATATATATATATATATATATATATATATATATATATATATATATATATATATATATATATATATATATATATATATATACTGCATGTCTGCAGGTCAGATTATGTGATATAATGCTAAGAAACGGGAAGCATTCATTCATTTATTTACTCTCTCTCTCTCTCTCTCTCTCTCTCTCTCTTAGTCTCGGTACTATTGATTAACTCTGAGACACACTAAGCGTCAAACAAATTGCAAAGTCAGAAAGCGACTCACGAAACCAGCGATTATTCCCTCAAAAAGAACTGTGGCTTGGATCATGCTGTGACGACGAAAATGACAGGAGTGAAAGACAAGGTGTGCAGAGCTGGAAGGGGGACGGAGGGGGAGTAGAGAAGGGAGGAGACGAGTATGAGGAGATAGATGGGATGAGGAGAGAAGGGTACGGAAGGAGAAGGGAGAAGGGAGGGGGAGAAGGACGAGAAGAGGGGAGGGGTGAGGTAGAAAGAAAAGAAGAGGGGAGGGCAAGAGTAAAGAGACACAGACAAGACATAGACATCTGATGGGCAAGTGGTGATGGTGCTGATGATTTTGTGCGGGTCATGTAAAATGGGAGGCAGTGAAGAGGGGCACATGTGGGATATACTGTACTTGAAGAACTGTAACATCAACACAGCCGAGAGAGAGAGAGAGAGAGAGAGAGAGAGAGAGAGAGAGAGAGAGAGAGAGAGAGAGAGAGAGAGAGCTATAGGGGACCCCATCAGATGTTGTGTGTAAATCATTCCCCCCTCCCGTTGAAATTAATCCCCTTTCTGTGCCACTGATCCCAAATAACTTGTTTCTCTACACAAGACAGGAATTTGTATAGTTCTGGTATCGATCCCACGAGACTGGTGGTATTACTAGTCTATTGTTTTCCTCAGTGGGTGAACAGAGAGAGAGAGAGAGAGAGAGAGAGAGATTAGGATCAATGACTGATTTTATTCGCTCAGGGGAGACCTTTCGAACTGAAGGGGTAAGATATGGATTTCACTAACCCTTTCACAGTAAATGACTCTATTATCCTTAATGATATTGTTTGGTTGTAGCAAGAATCTGCTGTAATTGATGTCCTCAGAATATATATATATATATATATATATATATATATATATATATATATATATATATATATATATATACGGGTTTGGTAAAGCACTATTTCTATCACAAGTGTTGGTGCGGGGGTAATTGCTTTCCCAGCACCAGATAATGACATCACCTGAATTGACTCCAGTGCGGAAGTTCAGCAAGGGTTATATTGGTAAATAAGAATACCTGTACATGGAAATTGTGTTTTAGGGGAAAATACAGCTGTTTCGCCAAGACCTGGACTTCGAATCTATTTTATTCTTACTTTCTATTGGCATAGTTTATTTGAATCCCTTAACAACTCTCTCTCTCTTTCTCTCTCTCTCTCTCTCTATCTCACTCTCTCAATATATATTCTGCAGAGGGCATACATATATTCCATTCCAGTTACACTACTGATAAAACTTTTTTTTTTTTTCCAGTTCCATGACCTCTCTCTCTCTCTCTCTCTCTCTCTCTCTCTCTCTGTCTCCCTTCCCCACTTCATTATTCCTCTCTTGTCCTCTCCCCTGCGTCCCCCTCCATCTCACCCACAGCCCCCCACAGAGTTGAAAGGAAGTAGAACATATCAGTGCGCGCTGCAGAGACAAAGGTTAATCAATGCAGTGGCTCTGAGCTGAGACCTAGAGTTTCTGTGACACCGAAAAGTCTTACTGAATAAAACGCAGCTGTTTGCTTGTATTTTGGGTGCAGAAGGTCAGCGTGGTGGTCGATTTCTCATGGATATTAATACACGTCCAAAAGTCTTTTTATGTCTGTGTTAAAGCTATCACTCTTTCTTTTGGGAGGAATATGAATCATCGTCATCATTATAACCGAGCTTGAGACATAATGTTATAAAAGTGCTTTGGACTAGGGCTCTGGGGGAAGAGTGTGTGACAGGAGTTGTGTAACAGTTTCATTTGAGAAACTCAGCCACGATTTTTATTTATTTAAGACAACTGCTTCACGTCCCACTGGTTGGGAGTCCACTGTGCTACTGATCCCTATCCCAAGGCCGAGAGTGTGGGAGCGAGCCACGGGGTGAGCACGCCCTGGCCACATTTCGCTAACGTTTGACTAACTAGTAAATACTCAGATCTAGTCACAGCAACTACCTCATGCATCAATTTTACATCAAAGCATATACGTTATCATAAAACTAGATATATATAAAGATATACACGTTACAGCTCTTTTCATCTCCAGACATGAAACGGGAAAAAGATTATGAAGAGATGATTGAAATACTAAAATATTATTGAAAATGTAAGTGGATAGTAAAAAGATGATATAAGGTACGATCCATAAGCTTTGAAAGGGGAAGAGGAATTAATACTCGTCATCATCATCATCATCATCATCATCATCATTATCTTTTAAAAGAGAGAATAAGGAAGGATCCATTAGCAAAGAGAAAGAAGAAATATGGAAGTATCAAACAGCATATACTAAAACAAAATATTTTAGTCTGTATACCAAGTTATCAAAATCACGTATCCTTGTGTAGCAACATTAATACACTCCAAAAATCTTATACCTGTAGCATGAAATTATCTTCTTTCGTGTATGATGCACATTAATACACTAAAATGCTTCTTATCCCGAAATAATCCCAACAGTATTTGTGATATTTCTAATACATAAGAAATATAAATTAAAATGGTGTCTGTGTTCACGGATATCAGCTTCCCAGAACTATCTTATCTGTGACCTGCAGTTGTTAAAATTACGTGGATGACAGTAATGTGTATGAGAAATTATTTAGTATATCCGAAATGCACTCCATATCACTCTCGCTATTTCCATTTCCTTTGCTCTTCCTGTTCTCGTTCACACACACACACACACACACACACACACACACACACACACACACACACATCAAATCACTGTAATACTGTATCCTCGTGTGACCATTGTCAATAATCCTCTTACTGGAGAGAAAGAGAGAGAGAGAGAGAGAGAGAGAGAGAGAGAGAGAGAGAGAGAGAGAGAGAGAGAGAAGGGTGGGGGGAGGGAGGATTAAACATGATCACTGGAATTCAGGGCTCCCGTCACAAACATTTCTCCTACTTTTTCAGCTAAATTCGACGACTGTTCTTGGTATAGTCGCTCCTGGTCAGATGCTGAGAAAAGAAAATTAAGCTCACCTTTTCTACTCTACTTTTTTAGACTGTCACTATGCTTTATTCCCACTGACACTGAGACCTCGCCACACCCTTTCCTCAGCGTTTTATTTTCCTTTTGGCATTCTGATATTCTCCTGTGTGTTATGTAAATCTTTTTAATATCGATACGGGTTACATCATGAACGCACAAGAGGGTATTGAATTGCTTAGGCAAAATAAATCGCCGAGGAAGAGTTGTTACGAAACTTCCACGGCAGCTTGTGAATTCTTAAGGGGCGTTGTGTTAGTAAATCTTGTCTTATACCTGTGCGAAGCCAAATACGAAGACTTTTGTAACCATAATCTGTGTGACTTTAAAGGATGGCACTATAATGCTGTGAGGTTTGCTGCTAGTCGGAAGAAAGGAGAGGTACAGAGGAAGAATTAGTTGGTAAGGAAGTGAATGTCAGGGGAAGGAACTTGTGTCGGGGCTTAACCCATTAACTGCGGGAAGTATGTTGTGGTCAGAAAATAAACATAAACACATTCAGGTAGATACAGAGCCATAGGGACGGTTATATAAACATTGAATTCTTGTACAGTAGTCCACACATGGGAGAAGGTTACACAACATCTTCACACACACACACACACACACACACACACACACACACACACACACACACACACACACACACTTACAAGCATTACTCCAAGCATCCCACCATCACCGTTCACAAGGAAGAAGACGGGATCAATTTTTCTCGCGTTTTTATCTGCGACGTTCGGAGGCACACCAGGTGCACGGACAGTCTCCCACCCGCATTTTTCGACCTCAAATTACGTAGCCCGGACTGAAGATTTGAACCACTTTGCTTCTCTCGCACAGTTTCATGGACGTCCAAGTTTAAACAACACTAGTGCTAACGACAGAAAGTTGTCGAAACAAAAGCCTTCCCCACGGACAGGTACAGCGGTAATCATCCTGCCAGGCAATTTGGAGTTGGTGATACGCATTGATGAAAAGGTCGGCACTTTAAACTTCGCACGCAATGCATACTAAACTTTTTTTCAGTGTGTGGGGGGATGTAAATTGGCTTGAAATGTCTTGGTCAGTCTAAAACAACATTTTTCCATTTCTAGTGGGAGTGAAAGCTGTCAGGGGAGGTAGAATTGGACCAAGACAAGCCCTGCTGGACTGGCGGAGGAGGAGGAGGAGGAGGAGGAGAGAAAAGAGAGGGAGGGAGATAGATAGATAGAGAGATTGATTGATTGGCAGGTATATAGATAGATAGATGGATGGATAGATAGATTGTTGACTGATTGACTGACTGACATAGGTAGGTAAATAAACAGACGTAGAAAAACACATACACAGATACACGGACACAGATTAATAGACTAATAGGCAGATAGATAAACAGAGAGAGAGAGAGAGAGAGAGAGAGAGAGAGAGAGAGAGAGAAAACCATTATCACTAAAACATACAAGAGTAAAGGTGAATCTGTCCAGCAACCCATTTGCATTTTAGAATTTACAGAACTAATAGAGGAAATCAATTGCCATCAAGCCTCCCCTCCCCCACCCACGAGGGGAGTGACCGCCCTTCCAGAACGATTAGCATTTGTAAGTAGACAGGATACCTGGTTATAGAGCTCAGTAACTACAGGATTAGCAAAGGAACGTGGAACTGGGTAGCAAGGTTAGGTGGCGTTTGGTTGAGTAAGGTTAAGCCGAGTTAGATGAAGTGAGGCTGGATGGGGAGTGAGTGGGTTATGATTGTGTGTGTGTGTGTGTGTGTGTGTGTGTGTGTGTGTGTGTGTGTGTGTGTGTGTGTGTGAGAGAGAGAGAGAGAGAGAGTGTGTGTGCATAAAGAAAAAAACAAAGACCGAAAATTTGCCGCCGTAGTCCCTCCGAAAGCAAGCTGAATAAAAGAAACTCGAAATCATGACCCACTATTTCGAGATGCCAGGACACATTCCATTTAAAATACTGAAAGTCATAGTCAGGAGGAAAAACAAACTGAGATAGATAGTTTTTAGAGACGAGTAGTTGTGGAAATGAAAGTATGTGGATGCAGGTTAAATTATGTGAAGGGAGGTGAGATTTTGTTGAGAATGCTTAGGAAGGTCATGTTAGATTAGGCTGGGTTAGTAGAGGTTAAGCTGTGTTAGATTAGGGAAGGCAAGCTCTTGGATCTCGAAATACAAAGATGGGCTGAGCTGTGTTAGGAGAGATAATGTTATTTTGGTTTAGGCATTCCTGTCTTTGGCTAGATCACGCTATACGGAGATGACCTAAGACAAGGGTACTGATAGCAATAGATAAGCAGTCACACAGACACAGACACACAGACACAGACACACACACACACACACACACACACACACACACACACACACACACACACACACACACACACACACACATTTCTAGTCACAGTGTCAACAATTCTCGTTCTAATTGATCACACTGTTCATATTAATTTCTCTCTCTCTCTCTCTCTCTCTCTCTCTCTCTCTCTCTCTCTCTCTCTCTCTCTCTCTCTCTCTCTCTCTCTCTCTCTCTCTCTCTCTCTCTCTCTCAAGCAAGAAAGCAGCGCTGAGAAAACAAAGTCATTACCGAGGCAAGCGGACAATTGAACGGAAGTGCATCTTTTTACTTGCGACAAGAAGCTACATTACGCTTCCAATTACACACCTGTCTTACTTGCTCTAATGGGAGACAGTGGTGGTGGTGGTGGAGGGGGAGTAGTGGAGCAGACCTGGGGGGGGGGGGATGAACTGTGGTAGGGAGTGTGGTGGTGGGTTATTTCAGCAAGGGAAAGGTAGGGTTAGGAGTGTGATAATGAAGCGGGTGATGGGAGTGGTGATTGTGGTGGAGGTGATGGTTATTGGGTGGTGAGCGTTTGTGGAAGAGAAACAGAATAGAAAAAGGTGGTAGGGAGTGTGGTGGTGAGGTGTTATAGCAAATAAGAGGGAGTGGTAGGGAGCGTGATGTTGGGATGCAGGGTGGAAGGGTAATTGTGATGGTGGTGATAGTTGGGGAGTGATGGGAACTGGAGGAGAAGATAAATGAGGAAGTAGGCTAATGGGAAGTGGAGTGATGGAATGTATTAGGGCTGGGAGTCAGAGAGTGGGAGTATGGAAATAAGGTATTGTAAGAATAGGAGTACGGAAAGGAAGGAATGTGGGACAGGTGGTGGTGAGGAGTGTGTAGGTGGGAAGATGGAGTTAGAGAGTACTGGGAAAGAGTGTGTGGGTGGAGGAGAAGAGATATGAAGTGTGAGAGTGAAGAGTGTGTGAAGTGAAGAGTGTTTGGGTGTGGAGTTTGAGAATGATTGAGTGTAGGAGGGATAAGGGAGTGGTGGAGTGTAAATAAGTGGGGAGTATGTGATGGATTTTATTAAAGATAGGGAATATGAGAACGAAGAAGTGTAAGAAGAGAGAGAGAGAGAGAGAGAGAGAGAGAGAGAGAGAGAGAGAGAGAGAGAGAGAGAGAGAGAGAGAGAGAGAGAGAGAGAGAGAGAGAGAGAGAGAGGTGAAGTATGTTTGGGTTTTGGTGTGTGAGTAGAGAGTTTGAGGGTGAACAGTATAAAAAAACAAACTACAGAAGGGCAATAGTGAATGCAAAGGCGGGTGGGTGAGACATATACGACCGCTAACGAGCCCGCTACTTGAATAACGAAAAAATCTACTATCGCTAAATGAAGACAACTGTGGATATACAACTGCTGAATATTTAATTTCAGTCATTATCGGTATTTTGTTTTATTTATTGTCCACGAACATCTGTCGCAAAACCAGATTTACTCGTTTTCAGTGTTCATATAGGGCATTGAGTCATCGCCGTAATTTACACTTATTGTTATTTATATTTCCTCTGCTTCATCCTCCCTCTTCCAGCTCTTCACTACGATAACGTCCTCTTTATAATTCTGCTAACACCACCAGGCAATTAATTTCATCTCGGGGAAAATCTGTCTTAGTGCAATGGTTAATGAAATCTATATTGAACCCCGCCATCTCAAAAAATTTCTCTTTAGCTGAGTAGAATCGTGATAAGGTGAAAAATAACGTCACTCTGTTGAAGTGGTGATCACTCTCTATGGCAAGTATTCACATTAGTTAAGAAAGCTCCCTCTCACCTCTTCCTATGCGACTTATTTTGCTTCTTACGCCTTCCTGTACCTCTTCGTGTGACATAAATCTTTCTGTTATCGCCAGTCTCTGCATGATAACGTGCAAAAGGATATTAACCAGCCATATCCATAAATAAATCGCTAAGGAAGAGGTGTTAGGGAGCCTCCTTATCTAACGAGATTAAGGGTCTATATCTATTAGACTATATTGTTATTATCTCCCATGCACGCCCTTCTCTGTCCACACCTTTCTTTATGTAGCTGCCTGTTAACATTTTTTTTTTTTTGTAGCCACATTTATCGATAGTAACCCTTTCAACACGATTATTTGTTAACTTTATTTTTGTGTCTCCTGATTACTTTGTTCAGTTCAGCCTAGGATATTGAAATCGCCAGCGTTCTGAAGGGGTTGGTTTACTTTTTCCCTCTCTTTTCCGTTCCCTTCTCATTATTAAGTCTTTCCTAGTCGGCCTTCTTCGTCTTTCCTTTCGTATCCTTAAAAAACATTGCTCAAGCCAATTATCTTGTTTTTCCTTTCCCTTCCCATTCTTACACAGTTCTTTAAATAATCTCCTTTCTTTTGTCATCATTACATACTTCCTAAACCAATCTTTCTCGTCTTTCTTTCCATTCCGATCATTAAATATTTCGCACGTATTTTATTCAAGCCTTCCCATCCTTTTCTGGTTCCTAACACATTGCATCAACCTCTCATTTCCTTCTCTCTCCATAAACTTCAAGAACTTACATATTCACGATCAAATAATTCCTCTCCCATCCACTTCCTCTTATTACATATCCATCAAAATCTCTTCCATCCCGTGCTCTTCCTGACTCATTTCATCAACAAAGCCTTCAGTCCTCTTTCACTCACATTGCTCAGACTAATGTTGTTCCTCCTATTTCACAAAGTTTTGTCAGTAAATTTCTCTTTCCCTCACCATCAACACTTTTCCTCCTTCTGTTCTCCCCCCCCTTTTTTTTTGGGGGGGGGGACCGGGGTTGCTCTTCCCTAACACTTCCTTTCCATTCCTTTCTTATTTTGTCACATTTTGTCATGCCCTTGTCTTCATACCCATACCACACATTTTCCCGGCTCATCAACACCCATCCACCTACTCCTTCCTTTCCGCAGCGTCGCTCCATCACCTTTCCTTCCCATTCCACAGTTTCTCTGCCCAACACCTACTGTACTATCCTCCTATCCCCACGTGCTATAGCGTCGCTTTTCCATCTGCATCCTTTCCCATTCCCTTTTTGTCTATCATTCCCATCTCTCTCATGCCCATTTCACAACCTAATCTTTCATTTCCCATGCCATTCCTCGTCCATCAGCACCCATCCTCCTCCCATCCCTCCCTTCAAACAGCGTCGGTCTGATTGATAGGTCTTTCCTTTACCAGCATTTGCTTACCTATCCCCTTATCATCCTTGCACATTTCATCATCCTCTCATGAACATTCCACAGTTGATCTATCTTTCCCTATCCCACACAATCAACTGCATTTTTCTTGTCTTTCTTTCCATCCTCTCCTTAATGCGCACTTTGCAAACCAACCTTCCACTTATCCCACGCAGTTTCCTTCCCCATCGGCAGCCACCCTCCTCCTATCCCCACTTCCCACAGCGTCGCCCTGATGGATAGCCCTCTCCTCCATCACCATTTGCATACACCCATCCCGCCTTACCTACTACCCCCGCCTAACTAAGCGCCACCGTATAGCGCTACCGGTTGTCGTAACTTAGGCGGGGTTAAGCGGACAACATTTCTTCGGTCATTATACGCCGGTCCCACTTACGAGAAGGAGAGAGAGAGAGGAAGGTTGTGGAGTGAACCGAGGGACTCTTGGGTTGCTCAGGGAATTAAGTAAACGACGTGAAATTAAGCTGGAGTTGTAAAGCAGACCTCGAAGGTGCGCTGCAAAACATGAGGGGTTTGAGAAAGGTTTTGTATCCGTGTTAATATGACTGTGTGATTGTATTTATAATAATGTAAGGTAAATTGGTTACTTTCTAAACTATGTCACATCGTACAAGAAGGTGGAAGATAGAAATAAGTGTACAGTACCAAGCAGCGTTTTTCTCAATCCCTAAAAAAAGAAAAAAAAATTATGCAGAATATTATTATACTTTACAGAATTCTTGCCTTTACTTAATTGAGTGTTCAGGCTCTAAAGCATAACACATTGATTCATTATTATATTTATTAATAATGTCATTTTTATAGAAGTAAGTAAGGTTTCTCTTAAATATATATGACTAAAATTTAACTCGGGAAATAGCTTACTGTTATGGACTCGGAGAAAGTCTTTTGCCATTGCTTTATAGCAATATATTTTTTTGTCGTAATGGGAAGAAAGGAAGAGGAAAAGGATAAGGAGGAGGAGGAGGAAGAAGAAGAAGAAGATGGGCGGTATAATGAAGGAGAGAAAAGTGAGGATGAGAAAGAAAAAGAGAAGGAGGAGGAGGAGGAGGAGGAGGAGGAGGAGGAGGAAGAGGGGGAAAATGATGAAGAAAGATGAGGAGAAGGAAAGTGGACAGGTAGCCAGAAAGAGGAGGAGGACGAGGAGGAGGGTATACAGGAAGCATATGAAGGAGGAGATGGACGAGGAGGGGGGAGCGGAGTACATGTTTAGTTTTGGTGGTGGTTGGGATAATTGTCCGGGGGTGTAGCTGTGCTGGTTGTGGCAATGTTCCTCGTTACATGTGTGGGTTTTTCGCGGGATTAGTGGACTCACAAGAAATGGGCAGGTGACTCGCAAGAACTGGGACTCTCTCGGGATTGCTGACTTGTAGAAAGGGCCGTTGATTCGTTGGAAATGGACTGTTTCTTGGGGTTAGTGACTGATACGAAAGGGACTGACTTGTATATGCTAAATTTTAAGAATGGGAACGACTCTTACGAAAGGGGTCGATCGGTATACGAATGGGATCGTAAGTAAGAGAGGGTTATGCTCATACGAAACGAGCCAAATCGTAAGAAGGAGGCCAGTTTTTACCAAAGAAACCAGCTGATGAGAATGGGACTATTTCGTTGAAAAGGAACCAACTAGTAAGAAAAGGATCGACTTATAAAAAAGGAGGTCTACTCGTAAGGTGGAGAAGTGTACGTACGGAGTTTCGAGAGTGGTGGCTTGAATGATTTCCCGGTTTCGTTTTCTAACTTGGTGGAGATTCTTACCCTTTTGCAGTTTATATCCCGTAGCTTAGTGGCAGATTAAGAAAATATTACCATTCGTGACCGGCACCATTTCATAATATTTTTATCTTGCTTCAACACAACATGGAAAGTGGAGAAATGGTAGTTTTAAATCAAATTTTAGCGGACAGAATATAGGAAGACCATTTCATTTAAACCACCAAATTCAGGTGACGTCTTTTTTCGTTTATTCATCCCGCCACCAGACGATTTTAAAGTTAGGCAAGGCCACTCGTACTGAAGGGGTTTGTTAAGTCTAGGCTATATCTAATCCCTCCAGTTCGAGAAGTCAGTCCAGAGCTGAAAAAAATCGTCTGTTATGAACATTTTAAGAAATAGTTTCCCTGCCGTAAATTTTAGGATTATCTTTACCAACGATTTCAGAATAGGATCTTTTTTCAACTTCAAGGATCGTGTGCCGGACCCTCTGTGCTCGAATATTGTTTACAAGTTCACTTGTCCTAGTTGTCAGGCTAGGTATGTGGGGTGCTCCAGTAGGGCATTCCGAATACGAGTATTCGAGCACATTGGGAAAAGTTACAGGTCTGGAAAGTTTTTGCATAAGATGTCCTTCTCTGCTGTTAGGGATCATTCACTGAACAATGATCACCCTTTCACGCTGAATGATTTTCAAATTATTGGTAGGTTTGGGACTCACGGGGATGCATTATTGGGAGAAAAACTGTTAATTAAAAAGCTTGTTCCGGAACTAAATATTGTAAACAATACTTAGTGGTTTGATGAGGTTTCTGTTTCTGCTTCAGTGTTCACTACTCTTTGTTACGTTGCCGATGTCTGACCTGTCATTTGACATAGTTGTACCAGTTCCTTACGAGCTCTATTCAGCTTAGTGTCTTGGGGGCTTTACTTCCGATTGGTGAGCTTTATATTTTTTGTGCATTCCTTTTGTGTATTGATTTTATATGTGCATTTTTGCTGTAGTTAGTTAGTTAGTTGTTTTCCGGGGAGGGGCACTAGCCCTCCGCCAACCCTTTTAGTCGCCTTTTACGACAAGCAGGGATACTGGGGGAGTATTCTTGAAAACCCCCCTACCCCCAGGGTGAATGTAGGGAAGAGTAAAGTGATGGTCTTTGAGAGAGGTGAAGTCAGTGAATGTATAGCGAGGTTGGATGGTGAGGAATTGGAAAATGTGAGTACGTTTAAGTATTTGGGTAGTGTGATGAGTAAGGATGGAGGTTTGGAGGGTGAAGTGCTTGAAAGGGTACAGCAGGGAAGAAAGGTTGCTGGTTCCTTGAAAGCAGTGATAAGAAACAGGGAAGTGAGCATGGAAGTAAAAAAGTTACTACATGACAGTATTGTGATACCAACTCTAACGTACGGAAGTGAAGCTTGGACGTTGTTGGAAGGACACAAGTCAAGAGTGAGAGCAGTGGAAATGAGTTATTTAAGAGGAGCTTGTGGAGTCACGTGGAGAGACAGGCTGACGAATGAGGATATAAAGGAGCGTTGTGGTGTTGATGTGGATGTGATAGGAAGCGTTGTGAGGAACACACTGAGGTGGTTTGGCCATGTGGAGAGGATGGAGGGTGAAAGACTGACGAAGAGAGTGTATGTGAGCGAGGTGGAGGGTGGAAGAGGGAGGGGGAGACCGAGGATGAGATGGAGGGATGGGGTGGAGAGGTATATGAGAGAGGGGGGTGTGAGTTGGGAGCAGGGTAGTGAAATGGCGGGGGACAGGGCGACTTGGAGGCGATTTGTTTGTGGCCACCCCAAACGGGATTGAGGCGTCTGGCAATAGATAGATAGATAGATTTTTGCTGTAGTTTCCTTTTCTTATCTTTATTTATACTATACGAAGACTATAGATTTGATAAGTTTGGTTTATGTTAGTTTATATATATATATATATTTTTTTCATGTTCTTCATTTTAATAATACATATACAGTATATAGAAAATGATTAACTTTAGATCCATATATGTTGTAGTACAACGAGTACGAGTATTGCTCTTTGGTAGGATCCCACATATGTACCCTGATGATGGCCACGTGAATTGTCCGAAAATTCGGAGAAATATATTGAAAGAAAATGCTGGCGGGTGTCATCTCCATCCTTATTTGTCTGTTATATATATATATATATATATATATATATATATATATATATATATATATATATATTTATATATATATATATATATATCTGTTAACCAAACGATTATATTCGACTTTGGAGATACCAGAAGCTTTTCATTTAAGGCACTGACGGTGGCCTTACCTCTACAGTACGAGATGTCTTTCCTTAGTTTAATTCATCCTTTTGGAGACACTAACAATAAACTAAAGACAGACGTCATCGTCATTAAGGGGCGATTAAAGATTATACCTAGCCAGTTTAGTTCATTGCGTCTATCATAAACTGAATAAAACCTTAATAAGTTAACAAAAACATACTAAAACGGGATGTTGCCAAACTGAAGAGGGATATAGAGAATGTTGGTGGTCACTTTAGTTCAGTGGGTTTCTCATGAGCTCAACAAAATCATTTGGAATGAAGAGCATTAAGCAAAGAAAAGAGGTACCCCCGTGTTGAAAGAGATGATAATTACTTTCCATCATCTGTGCCATTAAAGCTATAGTGCACGACATGTTTCTTTACACACACACACACACACACACACGTACTATATATATATATATATATATATATATATATATCCGAAGCTGTTTATAACTGTATGAAATTTGTATGAAAACAGCAAGAAAGAAATGTTAAATGACGCCTCAACCCTGCAGGAACAGAAAAATAATAACAATCACAGATTGTTTACTACCTCTCAAGTGCAGAAATGTGCAGTAAGATAAAGATAATATTTCCCAGCAACCCGAAGTATATAATATTCGTTAAGTGGCCCTGGAAAATAGTCAGGCAGTCCTCAAATTACCAGTCTAGGCTGGAAAAAAATATACATGAATTCCGGCAATTTAGCAGCCAGAGAGAAACACATAGAGAAACGAGAGAGAAAAAAAATCCTGCCAGACTTTTTTTTTTCTCTCTTTCTCTGCCCAGTTATGGTACGAAGTTTGAAAGCCAGAGCTGACGAGCGGTATTCATCGGTCTCCAAGCGCCGGGTTCTTTCAAGAGTGCAGGAATTAAGTCATTAGGACGGGACACATTAATGAGGGAATTTGCCTGACATCAAAAGCCCTGACTCACCCCGCTGCGAATTCGTCGAGGCTTACAATGTCACCCCTCTCCAGTTTTTTTTTCCTCTCCCTCTCGCAATTTGTCTCGTCCCTGTTTTTCTTTTATTTCTCCGGCTGATGCTGACTGTTGGCCTAGAACCGTATATATGAGCGTGTGAGTGCTTACCTGGATTTCGGAATGGATGCGCACGTGCTTGTATTTGCGTTACAAGTTCACAGCATTTATTTTGAGAAGTGATTCTTTGTTAGGATGAAAAAATATATGACTTACAAAGGCTGACATATTTGGACTAATAAATATTGTATACAGATAGAAACATACAACCTCACCAACATCTGGAACGTGAGAATGGGGAAGGGGGGGTTAGTGTGTGTGTGTGTGTGTGTGCGTGTGTGTGTGTAGGCCGAGCTAGCGAGGCTCCAGGGGCAGAGGAAGGACACGTGAGGGAGGAAAGGGAGAGAAACTGGAACACCGAGAATAAAGAGCACGTTAGAAAAATGAGACAAGGATATAGGGAAGACAGGCGATATTATTTACTTGTGATTTTATTTATTTATTTATTTAATTTTATGGACGTGGAAGAGACAAGGGAGGTTATTATTTTTAGCTGTCGTTACTAGAGTACTGAAGCAAAGTTAATTTTTTTGTAATTTTTGTAATATGATTTGTTGCAGTTGAAGAAGTGCTAGTGGAAATATAACGTTTGTCGCAGGTAAGACAGTGAATATGCAATCGACATTTTTGCTGTTTTAATCAGGCTTTTAATGTAGTGAAGAAGTGATAGATTAAAATAAGTATACTGAGGTGTCGTTTGTCAGGAAGTGAAGGAGCCACAAGATTGCTTATTATGTCCTGTTTTTCGGGCAGTAAAGACGTGATAGTCGATATATGAAGAAGTGATGTCATATATTACGTACTAAAAGGGAGACAGAGAATATATTAGCTTGCGATGTGTATTAAATTGTGATGGAGCGATGGTCGATTTATTTGTGTTGCCAGTTGTTAAATACTGAAGAGAAGGATGATACTCTTTTCTATCGCTACTTTAATGGTCACTCCTCCTCTGAACTGTCTACATGCATTCCTCCACCTCTACGACGGGCGCGAAGCACCCGTCTGGCAGCAAACGCTCATCCCTTTTCTGTCCAACTCTCTAATGCAAGAGTTAACCGTTGCTCCCAGTCTTTCATTTATGCAACAGGTCAGCTCTGGAACTGTCTCCCTCTGTCTGTATTTCCTGCTGCCTATGATCTCCAGTCTTTCAAACGCAGTGTGTCCAGGCATCTCAAAATGATCGGATCTTGAATTTGGCTCTCTATTGTATTTTGTTTTTCTCTTGGAGGGAACTGTTACTGCGGGCTCATGGCCTTTGGTTCCTCCTTCCTCGCATTAAAAAAAAAAAAAAAAAAGACAGTGACAAAATGACAAACTCTATTATGTTATGTGATGTCGTTGATTGTGCAATGAATCAGAGACAGACGGTACGATACATTACGATATCCTTTGTCAGGTAAAAAAAAAAAAAACGAAAGAAAGAGAAGTGTCAAGTGATAAAACAGTTTGTGATTTTGTTTGTTTAATAATGAAAAGGCGAGAAACTAAGAAATATACTATAAGCTCTGCACAGTAAACAGAAAGCGACGGACTACATTATGCCTCTTTTTTTTTTTTTTTTTTTTTTTTTTTTTTTGTGAGGCATTGACGACAAAGAAAATCATATTTTATGGTGTTTGTTAAGCAATTAGAAAGCGTCAAACGATAATATTTAGTGTGATGAAGTTAATACACAACAAATAATATTACACTTCGAGATGTCATTTGTTAGGGAGGAAAACCAAATTATACTCAGTGATATCGTTTGTTACAGTGAGCTATGATGACAAGACTACGGTGCTATACATACAGTCACACTGCTACTGTGATTTACGGTGTGCCACGTATTGAAATCGATGCCACTGCGGTGAACGTTGTCGGACTAAACACTAAAAATATTTAATTCATTCAGTCCGGAAACTTATCTATTATCCTTGCCGTTACCATACGATTTTATTCAACATGGAAGAGACTCATAGCAGTGAAGGGATTGCTGAAGGTTACACAAACTCTACAGTGTGAAAACTTCAGTCTCTCCTGACCTATATCAAGTTTCTTTGGAGGCATCGTGGTGAAGGGGTTAACTTATACAGAGCGACTCAGTCTGGCCCTTAAACAGGTGGTCAAGTGTGATTCTCTCTCTCTCTCTCTTTGATACACAGGTGGTGGTCTACCTGTGTGGTCGTGGTCCCAAGCCTCACCTGTAACAATGGGCACACGGGGCACTAATGAACCCCCCTCAACCCCACCCTCACCTGCACCTACACCTACACAGGACAAACTCACCCTCAGTCTCCCTCTCTTTATGGGTGGGAGCTGCCTGGCCCACACCCCTCCTTGCACGCCCTCGTCAATTACAAATCTGGTGGGTTGTCGAGCTGATGGAGGCTTGTTGCGTTGCGGTGGCCATGGTTGGTGACGGCTGTTTCCGCACCCTTACCCGTACCTTCCCTCCTCCTGTCTTCCTCTTTCACCCTTGCTCCTCTCACTCTATGTTTCACCTTTCTCACTTTGCCTCCCACCCACTTCGTCTCTCTCTCTCTCTCTCTCTCTCCCCAAAAACCAACTCAAACCAATTAATCATGTCCACCATCATACCTACACGCAAATCGTTCCAAGAGACTGATGGAAAATTTCTGGAAGCGTGTTAGCCTTGTTTCATCCCAGGTAATGGTTTATTTAGGAGGGCACAAAGTCAACAGTAATTTATTCTGAAAAGCCACGATGAAAAAAAAAAAGAGAATTCATCTCGACATGGTCCCTGTTCGCCCTAATTCAATCTTGACCAATGTGTTATAACGTCGTGTTGTGTTGTGAGGGAAGTGGAGTCGAGAGGTGGTGGCGTGTGTGTGTGTGTGTGTGTGTGTTGGGGGTCTTGTGGAGTGAGGTCAGGGCTGTGTTGATTAGCAGTGAGAGGCGATGAAATGAGAAAGAGGGCGAGAGGGGTGTAAGGGAAAACTGAACTTACTCTACCTCTACCAGCAAAATCTACCACCATCGTTAATATCGTCGCCTACCACCATTACTTACTTTACCGTCGCAATATACATCCCTTCCTTTTCCTCAGTATCTCATTGTACCACCATCAGTACCACTATCACCAGTATCTATTACCATCGCTTTCTCTACCAATGCTACCTATCACCTTCGCCTCCTATAGTATGAGAGTCTACCACCATCCCATCCTGCACCACATCAGTCTACCATCATCGCGCTGCATCTTTTCCTGTCATTAGTATCTATCACTATTCCGTTTTCTACAGCCATGTCCTACCACCACTTCTTTCTCTATCATCAATAACTATCAGTTGAACCATATTTTCACACCTCACCTCTAATTGATATTTCCACCTGGTCTTGCCATTAACCTGTGCTACCATAAATTCCTACCATCAGAAGTAGACTCACAGCGACCACCACATTCAACACTACATCTACCACCAGCACCAACAACAATCACATCCACTAAATACACAGCCACCATAATATCTCCCTATTATAATCACAACCATCATCACCACGTACCTATAACTACTTTTATATCCTGCTCCACCACCACCACAGTCACCGTCACCACCTCTGCATCCACTACTAGCACCATATTCACCACCACAATAACAACATCCACAGCTGCCAACATATCCGCCACCACTACCGTCACCACCACCACCACGACCTCTTCCACCTCTCATCACCATCACCGCCACGACCACCCAACCTTGTGACCTCCACCCAGAATGTTGTCCGCGGACCTCATTACGTTATATTGTTAATAAAGTTGATTAAATCACTAATTACATTTGTGTCACATACCGCCTGGCGTCCCTCTGGCCACTGCTTTGACCACCACCACCACCACCACCACCACCACTATCGCAGAACAAAGTAATAAAAATAAAATAAAGGCTTAGGACTCATGCCTATAGCCTTCACGGGGTCATCAAGGTCGACAGTCAATTTTGTTTATGACACGCAGCCGTTGCTTTATATCTAGGTCCCTATTTTAGCTCTAGGTACGAAAAGATTAAGGAAAAGAAAACCTTGCCCAAAGATCTCGTGGTCGGCCCGGAAATCGAGCCCTGGTTCTTTCCCTTGTGAGCGGAGTATGATCAAGAATGAAATAAAATAGTATGTCATCACACTGAAGATCTGAAACCTTTGCAGCGCGAATTATTTATTTATTTATTGTTCCGACTACCGACAAACATTCTATTTGCTCGGTCGTTTGCTGAGTTCACTAACATCACAGACGTTTTTCTCCGTCGACTGTGTTCTTCTGTCGACGCAATCCAATACAGACTTCGCTAATGTCGTCATAAAGTTCTTGTCTAATTAAACCGTCTAATAGCTTTCCTGGTTCTTCAGTGTTCATGTCCTGTCTGTATGGTTCTGTCTGCGAGGTTGTGTGTGTAGCTCACTAATATCAGTGTCAAATACTTTCTGTCTTCTTAATTCCACTGCTTCGTGAACTATTCGTGTGTTTTGCAAATGTCACCGTTCAGCTGTCGGTTATATACCTCCTCCTACCTGTCCATGAGACTTCCACTATGTCGTCTACGTATTTATGCAATTCGCTGGTACCACCTCTGATATTTCTGTTCACTTGGCTTTTCTATCGAGTCATCCTTATGCGTATTTCGATAATGTATCTGTGCAGTATGTTTTTTTTTTTTTCCATTTCTCTGTTGATCTTCTGTATAAAAAAAAAAAAAACATTCATGCTTAGCCAGTGTATGTCTTACCCATATACTCGTTCTTTTGTATGGGTCGCTTGAATCACCGTCACCGCTTCGTTTTTTCCGTCGACTCAGGAACAATATCGCTCTATATCGCTGTCCATTTGCCTTACAGTCCTATCTATCCGTAGCATAACCAGCGTTGGCGTTTGTATCTACTCATTCATTTGTGTGGTTTCCCAATATCATTAACCTAATATAACTACTTCTGTCCGCTTGGTTCTTGTGCTAACTCAGCCGCATGTATTTATCGTAAAATGTCACCACCCAGTCGGTTATACTCCTGTCTGTCAGAGAGATATCCAGTGTTTGAGATTCTTTTTAATTCTTTCACTAAGATGACGCATTAATTTGGTTTGTTCTTGCCGTCCCCAGACAATAACATTCAGCTTAAGAAAGACTTTTTGTGCTGAAGGTTCAGTGAAGGTTATATACTGTACAATCTCTCCACTTCGAATTTTTTTCCTAATCAGAGAATGTAATGCAGAATAAGTTATCGCACTGAATTGGGTAGTCCGTTCGGTGAAAATCTGTACACCCTGTTTACATTCCATTCAGCCCTGTCTATCTTTCGAATAATTGTCTTTGCTGTCTTTGTCCGCCTGCGCAGTCCGCTAAAATCACTTTCTGCCTAGTCCATTAAAACTATACCTTATTCACTTTACCTTCTGCCGTCCCTCCATCGTGAAGACAGAGTCTTAACAATGGATTAACACTAAAATATGATGCTAGACAGGAAGAAGTGTTGCGGACAGAACAAAGCCACAGCATTCTTTTTCTGTCACTGAGCTGCCCGCGATAAACTGAAAAAAGATGAAAATCTGAACCAGTTTAAAGTGAATGAAACAGCTTCTATATATTGTACTTTTATATTATTTTTCGTCCGTGTAGATCGCTGACATACTCATCCCATTTCATTATATCTGTGCATCTCGATCCGACTTCTCGTCTGTCTCTGTACTCTTTTAATATCCTCGTCCAAGTTACTCCCGCCTGTCAGTAACATGTCCTGCTGATTCCCAGCAGCAAGATAAATAATGCCAACCAGTGATCCTGAATTCCAACAAACCTGTGCTTGAATTCCGTTTGTCATTTACTCCAATTTGCATAACAGACAATTTTCTCCGGGAATATATTTGACTTTGTACGGAGTAAATTCACTTTTAGCTTGACAGATGATATGTAGACTATCTCGAAATTTGAAAAAAGAAAATGTTGAGAAAGAAAGTTGCTCCGCTTTCGGCAGGGACTGTACCCATGTATCTTTAATGTATATATTTGCCATGACTTTAATTACCAGGAAAAACAGGTGATGCGTCTTTATCCGAGGCAGTTCTTATTAGCGAGCTTGAGGACTTGTGAAAGAGTTAGTTACTGTGTTAAGAGGAGAGAATTGTTATGTTTGGGTCCCTGTTCTTTTTGCTGTCTTCTCTTGTGATGTTGTCTTGTGTTTATGTGTGTGTGTTCTCTCCAGTTTATTTCTGTGTGTGTGTGTGTGTGTGTGTGTGTGTGTGTTTGTGTTACGGAGAAGGATCTGTTGTAACCTCACTTTGTCTCACTTTTTACTAGTGTGTGTGTGTGTGTGTGTGCGTGTGTGCGTGTGTGTGTGTGTGTACGTGTGTGTGTGTGTGTGCAAAGGGGAAGCGGAGGTCAGGTAGTTAGTGGTGGTGTAGTGGTGGGTGAGGAGGATGAGAGGTGTAGGACAAGATGGATGAGTGTTGGTTATGGTGCGCCCTCCTGCCCTCTCCTCTCACCCAAGACCACGCCTCGTGTTTATAATGCATCTTAACCAATTTTCACGATAAACAAGTCTTCACAACAGATCATTATATATATTCCAAGGGAGTGGTTATCGTAGTTAGTGCTTAGTAATTGTATAAGTGAAGACGAACATACATACAAGCAGTTCTTTATACTACTTATGCTCAGTAGAATTAATAAACCTTATGTAGTCTCAGTAGCGTTTAATTATTTTCAGGTATCATTTTGTTTTTGTTCTCCTTTTTAATATTCATGCTAGTTTGTGAAATATTCTGTAAAAGATGGCAAGCGTCCATGTAGGTAATTCCTCTTTGTATACTGGCGATGTGCTCCGGAACATTATTTTCCATACAACTGACAGTTTTAATTAGGAGAAACTGACAGACCAGCTTTATAGGCAGCGATGAAATTTTAATACTTAATTCTTATGCATTTATTGTGGACTTGATAACAAAAATGCTGGTTATAATTGGCGAAATAGGCAAGGACATACTGTACAAGCGATCTTACACACAACTAGAGTTTGGGAGAGTTTATAAATAGTCCCTCAGACCCTCTCACTCTTTCTCCCTCTCTCTCTCCCCCGGCCCGCCTCGTCTCCCCAACCATGTCCACCATTATTGAGGGTCCAATTGATACGCTGTTGATTATTTGTCGAGGGTAGCGGGGCCTCAGCTGCCATTGGTGAGTTGGGGAGCCGGGCATCACTGGTAGCGCTTCACTTGCCGCTCCCACAGGTTGGCAGCTCTGACACCCTTTTTCACGCGTCCGTTGGTTTTACTTTATTCCTCTCCATTTCACGTTTCTGTTCGGGGAATAATGTGTAAATGGGTGAAATATGGGTAGAAACTGGTGACCGGGATAACCAAACTTGGGGCTCTGTGTAGCGTGGGTTGGTGCGTGGATAGGAAGGGTCCGGTTGGTAGACCTGACCGGGACACGCCCCCTTGTCCCCCGAGGGCCCGTCTGCCAGCCCCGTACCCAGCACTCTGCCCCAGCCTCCTCTGATGTGATTATACTCCAATAAACACCAGAAACAATGATTTTCTTAATGAATCGTCCTTGTATGTACGAGGGTCATAATGGACTACTTTCAGTGTAGCAGTCGTCCATTTTTTTTTTCCTCCCGAAGCCGCGAGGTCATAAGCAGTAGGGATGCAAGAAAAGTATTAATAAAGAATCTTAACCGATTTCCATAGCGATTACTTATTACTAAAACTCATCTTTATTTTGTAGTATTTTTCACTGTCATATTTACTGTACTTTGGTTGAGAAGTGTTAGGTAGATTTATGACCGGAGATAAAATTATAAACCAGCAATCACGAACACGGCTTAGAGCCAAGAAAGCTTATGAATATGTACCCAGGAGAGGATATTGGGATGTGATGACCTTGTGCACACCAGCGGATATATTTACGAAAGATCCCAACTAGTTTTTGCATTACACAGGTCACCATAAGTTCTTCATTGTCAGAGGTCGTTTTGTTTTCCTTATTTTGCCACTTTAATTATCGCTCTACCTTGATTTTTCAGGCGCATATTATCTGTTTCAGTGAGGACAACGGAAATACAAGCAATCACAAGCACTGTATAAGCCTAGGATAAGTTATAAATATAGCACAAGCCCTGTCTGCTACCGTCTCCCTTAACTGACACGCTAGGGCTCAGGGTTGCGTCCACTGCTCCTGTTCCCGTCCTCCACAAGGGAATGTTGAACTCGGGGCGCTGTTTATCTAGTGGAATCGTTTCTAAAATACCCCAACCCTTCCCGAGCGGGTGTACAATCCCACACGAGATGCCAGAGAAGGGAAGGGGAAGGGATTGCAAGACGCGGGATGGTTACTGAAGCCGTGTTCCTTTACATAGAGTAGGCTTCTTGGTGTTGGGGAGGGACGCCTTGTTACGGTGGCACCAACTGATCAATCAAGTGTCTCTAAGCTCCATACCTTGCATCCGAAAGGACGATGTTAGACTCCAGAAGGACAGCTTCAGTCTGCAATCCACCGGGTTCACATTCAGATAAGTCTGGAACAACAAAGCAACAACGGCAACAGAAGGCTCCCTAACGTCTCTTCCGTACCACTGTACAGTATTTCAGTAGCTAGTACGAAAGTACATTATCTATGTTCTATAAATGCAAGCTATGCCTGACGAGCCTAGGGCAACAACAACATGCCAAAATTTGAAAGATTTAAACAGCATAATGCAAAAGTAAATAACAGGCGGAGCTACCAAGCAACCTCCTCACGCGACGAAAAATACGATCAAAAAATTCTCGCCATATCACCACAGGACTTTTTTGCGGCGGGAGATACTGAGGTGAGGCGGGCGGGGAGGTCTGGCCACTTGTCTGAGCGAGGTCTGGCGTGTCCCGGGCAAGTATAGACTCACCGGGCTACCGCTGTTATTGAGAGTCTGGCTCCACTCCCCCGAGCACACTGATGGCTTGATACGCAGGCAATACCCACCTCGGGATCTGTTGGCCCAGACGCTCACTTAGGAATGCCAGTAGATTTATTTTTTCTGGCAAAGGTACGTGCGTTATAACATTCCCACCGTGGGGTTTGTTGCCATGAATGCTCACATAGGAATGCAAAGGCATTATTTTTTCTTTCAGGGAAAACCCGCGTTTTAGCTTTTATATACCTTGTACAATACATGTGCTAAGCTGGCCACCCTTTGAACAGTGCCTCTCCAGCTAACTTTTCCCTTGCCTACGGTCTCCAGACGTTTAATAACAACGTGTTAAGGAGCCTCGAAATGAACGGATCTTGAGTCTGTTTTCTCTCATTTGAAGGGATGATTTTGTAGGCTAGCAACCGTGGGCTTTTTTTTTTTTTTATGCATGAGTAAAAAACAATATGTACAGATCGAGTCCAGCCTCGGCGGACTGCACAGTAAGCATGCAACCCAGTACCGTAAACAAAACTTGAATCACCATCATCATCACCAACAATTGCAACAAGAACAACATTATAGTCATCACATTTCCCACTAGTACTGTACATGGGCTAAGTAGGATCCAGAAACAGAAATATGAAAACAACAATAAGGAATCCATCAAGTAAGTGAGTATCCACCTGCTTTTTTATTCCTCGATACTTTTACATGTGCGAAAGATTTACACACCACGCACACGAAATATCGAGTTAGTGCAGCAGGAAGGAGTATAAGATCGACACCATCGTACTGAGGCGATTATTGGAGATTTTCAAGAGAGGATCATTGTGAAAAATAAATAAATAAATACAATCATTTGGTGGCAGCACGAATAATTGATTAAAGTCGGCACCGCACTGAAGTGGTAAATAGTAAAAGGTGCCGTACCTAAATCAATTCTCCATCTGAACATAAAACCCGGTCCCCATCCCGCCAAAAGAAACTACTACTACTACTACTACTACTACTACTGCTGCTGCTGCTGCTGCTGCTGCTGCAACTACTACGACTGATAATAATATAATAATAATAATAATAATAAGAATAATATTAATAATAATAGTAATAGTAATAATAATAATAATAATAATAATAATGATGATGATGATGATGATGATGATGATGATGGTAATAGTAAT
Organism: Coenobita brevimanus; assembly: GCF_032717465.1. Taxonomy (NCBI): domain Eukaryota; kingdom Metazoa; phylum Arthropoda; class Malacostraca; order Decapoda; family Coenobitidae; genus Coenobita; species Coenobita brevimanus. The sequence goes on along the minus strand of NC_137046.1, from coordinate 56,738,135 downwards.
AATAACAAGAAATAGAAATGGAAAAAGTGGAAAAATAAACGAGGATTGGAGATAGCATACATTTCCTTCACCGATACCTCACACGCATTTGGCCAGGGGAAGTATTCATGAAGAGTCTTAAGCAGTTTTTACAGTGTCTCTCCATCGCAGTAAATTAGTGTCATAAATGGTTGTTATATTTTACACTTTGATATTCGTTCATTTATAAGTGAAGTGTCAGACGGCTTTAAGAAGTAAGATAAAAGAATAAAAGAACATTTTTACAAAAGTTTAAACACAGGAACATTTATGAATAGGGTCCCGATAAACAGATCACCGTATCAGTAAATAAATATCATGGATCATTATCATTTATCATATATTACTTTTAAATACTGATTATAGTTAGGTTGTGAAGTATTTAGCAGTTATATAAGTAAAGATAAATATACAAGGAATTCAGTATTATACACAACTGAAGCTCAAGGACTGCATACAAGGTACAAAAATAACAATCACATGCACAAATAAGCCTCAACAACAGGAGATAAAAATATTGATAAAGTCTCACGCAAAACTGAAGCTGAAGAAAATAAAATATAAATATACATAATTCCTTACACATCGGAAGCTACACAGTGGACATGAATCCGGCCCTTAACGCGAAAAATTAAATAAAGAATAGACGACAACAAATGAAAAAATAAAGAAATAAACACAGACACGCTCACGCCGCGGTAAAGAGAGAATTAGAAATCGCTAGTGATAAAAATGTTCCCTACGAAGGTTCAAAGCACAGCATCAAAGAAGCACGCAAGGCAAGCCCCGCATTCCTCCCATTAAATATAAGTGAGAGAGAGAGAGAGAGAGAGAGAGAGAGAGAGAAATTCTTCTTCTTCTTCATATTATTATTATTATTATTATTATATTATCATTATCATCATCATCATCAACAACATCTTTATTATTATCATTTCCGTTTCCATGACAGTATGATAAACGTCGCTGTTAATAAAATCTGAGATTATTTCTTTTTCCCAAATTAAAAACGTAAGATCCAGCACCTTTGATTCGAAAATTTCCCGAAGAATACCGGTGTACAAATGACTCTTGGCCCAAAATCTGCTTAAGCTGGCACAGAGGAGGAAAGCTGAGCCTGGGACAAGGGGAATATAAATGTAAATAACTCTGCTCACATTACTGACCATCTCCGTCCTCAGGATTTATAGCGGCCATTATGTAAATCTCAGAGAAGTTTACCCAGGACTCCGTGTAAACCCTCTCTCTTTCTCTCCCTCTTCCTCCTCCTCCATCTCATGTTCCTTGCCTCTTTCTTCTCCTCCACTTCTCTCCTTCTCTCTCTTTCTTAACCACTTTCACCTCCTACTTCTTACCCTCTCCTTTTGCTTCTCCCGTTCCTCCCTCTCATTCTCCACCTATATTACATCTTCATGCCCATTCAGGCCTCTTTCTTCTCTCTGTCTCCTTCTCTATCTCTCTCCTTCCTCATCCCCCTCCTATTATTCGTTTTCCCTCTCTTACCTCACCTCTCTCCCTCTCCGCCTCCACTCATTCCTCTCCTCTCTCTCCTTTTCCACCTTTCTCAATTCCTCATCCTCATTCGACCTTCCACATTTTCTCCTTCTCATTCTTCGTCCGCCTAACCTTACCCTACATTTTCCTTTCCGTTTTTTCATTCTGTATTTTTCTTGTCCCCCCCCCCCCTTCCTTTTCCTCCCCAACTCCTCCCTTTCCTCTCTCTCCTTCTCCACCTCTCTCACCTTTTAATGCTCATCCCATTTCTTCCTGTCCTCTCCAACTCCACCACCTTTACATTTTCAGACTTACTGTAGTTCTTCTCATGCAGTTCTTCTTCATTCCCTGCTTCCTCGTAATCTTCCTCCTCTTGCTTTTCTCCTTCTCCACTACCACTCTTACTCTCATCCCTATTTTTAACTTCTCCTCCACTCCTTCTCTTATCTCTCTCTCGTAATATCTTCTGCTCTTGCACGCATCTTCTTTCCTTCATTCACACACCCTCTTCCCTCGCTCCATCCAGCTTCACTACTCCTTCCCCCTCTTCCTTCCTTCCATTCAACCTCTTGTCTCCTTTTCATTTGACATTTTCTATCCTTCCATGAACTCTTATCTCCTCTCATCACATCCCTCCTTCCACGAACTCCCTTTCCTTCTACCACGCATTTTTTTTTTTTTTTCACTCGACGCCTTACTTCCTTCCAAGCACTCCTTGTCCCTTCCTTCCATCTACTCTCATCCACTCAGCCACCCTTCCCCCCATCCACTCAGTCACTCGTCTTTTACATATTCCTTCCCTTCCTTCTGACATTCCACATCTCTCCTCTCCATCTTCTCTAACTCTCTTGTCTACGTTCCAACCACCTCTTACTTTATTTTTAAATCCTCCTCCTTCCTTTCCTTGCATCCCCATTCCTCCTTCTATTCATCCTTTTTCTCTAATTCTCCGTTTCCCCTTCCCTATTCCCGTTGCAACCCTCTTCTTTATCTTCCAGCTTCTCTCCTGTTTCCCTTTCTTGCACCCTCTTCCCTCCTTCCTGTCTGCTTTCTGTTTTTCGTTCCACGTATCCTTCTCTCTGGCTCATCCATTCTCTTCACTTCGCATTCGACCAATTCCTTATCATTTTCATTCGGTCTGATTTCCCCACCCACTTTCTTTCCCTCCCTTTCCTTTCCCTACCATCCTTAATAATGCCTCTATTGTATTTTCCTGTCCTCCCATCCTTCTTCCTAACCTTCTTTCCTCCCACCTCTTGTTCTTTTCATGCATTCTTCCTCCAGTCTATCCCTCTTTTCTTCTTTTTCCTCCCTCACCAATACTTCTTTCCCATACTTCCAGCTTCCATTTCCTCTCCGGTCTTCCATTCCTATTCATAACTTGCCCCCCTTCTCCTCGTCTTCAGAGAGAGAGAGAGAGAGAGAATGCAGTGATTAAATCTCCTTTCACCATCAGGTTTTTGTATTCTAGTGGAAATAAAAGCCTCATACAGGTCTCTCCACCTCAATCTATCATACCAAGTCGGAGATATCTGTCTCAATCTTCAAGTCTCAGATCTATCAATAGACAAGTCGTGGGCGTCATGTTGCACAAATCATATGCAGCTAAAAATATGTAGGTAGCAGGCATCTGTCTAAAAAAAAAAAAAAATCAGACGACAGGCAGCTTATACAGTATATACATATCAACGGCATGTAAATCCACTAGATCCTCAAACCACAGGCAACAAGTAACATCCAGCAACCTAAGCAAATAGCGGCCATCTAAATTTCAAGTCATAAGCATTTCAACCAAAAAGTCACAAGCATCGTAAACTACCAATCGCAGTTCATCTAAGCTAAAAGTATCTCCATCCAAAATGGCGTAGAGATGCCCGTATCTGCTTAACTGGAGGTGCGTCGGCGTGAGGTTGGGTGGTGGGGTGATGCTGGAAGGTGCCAAGCGCTGCACTCTCAGTCCTAATGACTTAATTGCTGCTGTGCTCGAATAACTTACTTTTACACCACCTTTAATGATGCCATAAGTGAAAATACGAGCCATCCTGCCAGCACTTGGGGGTCCAGGTGATGTAATGGAGGGACCGTTTTGGGATGGCAAGTGTTAATTGGAGTTAAAACAAAGACTCTCTTGTACCTCATTTGCATAGTCACTTCTCTCTTTGCTCTGCCCGTTTCCGCCGCCTATCCCATTTCCCTGACAAGTTAAGCTTCCTCGGCTCTCATCCTTTACATCACAACCACTCAACCTGGCCTGAGAAGGAATACCATTTAGGAAAAGAAAAAAAGGGGATGGTAGTAGAAATGTTCTTTACATAGTCATTACCATGTAAAAAGCTAGAAAGTTCCATTTTATTGTATTTTGCACGAACTTGGAATTTATAACCTCTTCTTACGCTACCTGCTGTGGTAATCGGCTGCTTGTTAGTGAAGTCTGTAGTTTTGTTCACAGTCTTCTGACATTATCAGGTGTATTACATAGTTGGGTAAACGCTGTTGGTTTTCAGGAACACGCCCACATACTATCCTTAAATATAGAGAATTCTGAAGTCATGTTTTAAGTTGTGAATGTGGGTTCCTTAAGCAAGACTGAGGCTCATCCTGCGTGTTACAGGTAAAATGTTTCTGAGTTACAAATGAGACGGCAGACGTGGCCTGCGCGGTACCGTCAGAGGAAACGACCGTCTGATTAATGTTGAGGTGACCACATGACCCTTCTCTTCCCTTTCCCCCCCCTCCTCTTCTCTTCTCCTTCCCACCCTTTTCCCTTCAGCCCCCTGTTCCTCCCTCTTCCCTTCCTCTTCTTACTCTTTCACTTCCCTTTCACCTTCTTCTCTTCCTTTTTCACCTTCTTCTTATCAACTCATTCCTTCCCTCCTCTTCTCTTCAACTCCCCGATTCCCTCTCTTCCTTTCAACTCCCTCTTAGCCCCCTTCATCCCTTCAACTCCCCCCACCCCCCAACACCTGCGAAGGATCTGGCGGACACCCATCCCTCGACTGGGTTCTGCCTGGTGGTCACTGGGGCGGGAAACATTGTGGGAATGTTCGAAGGTCTGCAGGAAAACGCGAGAAGTGTAATTCATGGGGAAGACAGTTGACCGTGGTTCCTCTCGCCAGGCCCTCCCCGCGGCCCTCACACACTGCCCTCGCCTCCCATTACCCGACTGTCTTTATAGTCAACACAGATCTGACAGAACTTAATAACTTACTGACGACTGCTATGAGTTGTGGGTAATATATTTGGCGAATACTCAGAAACATATTCGCTCCATCGATCATAAAAACCCTCCAGTGTATTGTTGTTTGGACATTACCTTTATCACTTTCAGTCCAAGGACTTATTTATATATTATCCTGGCCAACACTAGACGATTATTAAGCTTAGGAAGACTCCTCTATGAGAAATAACTACTCTCCACAAACTCTTGTAAGTCGGTCACGTACTCTATGTTCTGGACTGCGTAGCCTAGCCTCGGTCCTCTCTGTGTTTCGAGAGACACAATATGAAAGTGGGATTACCGTTTTTTAATACACCATCATCATCATCATCCCAGTCCTAAAACCCACCTGAGATGTGAGGTGACAAAGGATCCAGAAATCAGGTGAAACTATCAAACAATGTGCACAGTAAAATGAATCACAGTTATTCACACATCACTCAGACTTTCGAAATCCCTCTTCCTCTTCACAAACAAAACCATCTACACATTACTGTATTTATTCATCACAGCGTGTGATGGCTCTCTCTCTCTCTCTCTCATAATGTGAATCGTCAGTATTAATATTCCGCTCTTTCGATTGTTCCTAAAGCATCAAATAAAATTAGGCAAAAAAGGTACCGTATCTTCCTGAGTGACTACCGTATCTTCCGTGCTAGAGGGAGTTCCTGGTGTCATGTTAAAGGTCGGGGTGGTCATGCTGGGCGGTGGGCGTGTGCCGCGCGACGCGGGTGCCTCCTGGATAGCGTGATAGTCTAAGTGACGGCGCCCCGCTGTGCCGCCACTACCTGCCGACAGCACCCGCAGGGCACGACGGCCGCCCTCACCTGCCCTGCCCTGCCCCGCACTACACCACACCACACCGCGCTGTACCATATCACACAGCACCACACCACACTGCACCACATCACACCACACTACACCACATCACATCACACCACACTACACCACACAGCGCTACACAGCACCACACCACGCCACACCACAACACCACACAACAACGCACTGTACCATACCACACTGCACCACATCACATCAAACCATACCGGACCACATCACACCACAATTTACCATACCTCACCACTTTGCACTACAACGCACACCTCCCTTGCATCTCTGAGATCTCGCATTCTCGCTTTGTCTTCATCTGCTTTAGTGTGGACTGTGCCATCGTGGAAATGTCTTAAATGCTAATTGGTTCCCAGAGTTATGGCACACAGACAACAGATTCACAAAGAGCATGCGACTATTTCCTTCACATACCTAAGATATCCTTTTGCAGGAGGAACAAGAGACGTCGGAAGGCTTTGTACTTTCATTATCTCTTCTTTCCTGCAAAGGCAAATGTCAGTCTATCATCCAAACTCAAAATCTGAACAGATAATTTGAGGTTGAATCCAGAAGCAAAAAAAAAGCTAGCATATATGAGATACTACAGGGAACTGACTGTTTATTTGTTTGTTCATCCACGCTCAGGCTTCGATAATGCAGTGTTGTGTCCTTAACTGCGAGTGTGTTAGGCGGGATGGAGGTGAGATGGGGTGAGGAGATGCAATCTTGTCGGAAATACGTTTGTGAATGTTTATGTAAATGTTTGTCCATGTCTCGATTGCGCAGTGTTTGTGAATATGACTGTTTTTATCTCGACAGCGCAGTTTTTGTGAATATTTTTGTCTCGATAGAGCAGTGTTTGTGAATATGTTTACCCACGTCTCGATAGCGCAGAGTTGTGTCGTAACTTGCATGGCAGGGTGGCGGTGCGGTGTGGTCCTGGCGTGGCGGCGGGGTAAGTGGCGGCGCCCTGCTGGGAGCGTTTGTCCGCCCGACAGTAATGAAGATCATACTGAATAACAATGAGTCGCGCCCAACCCAAGCTGCCCGGCCGGACCGACTCCACAGCCCCGGCCCCATATATCACTCCGCCATGATGACCCGCCCGGCATCAGTGACCGCCATCATCACCACGGCCAACCACGGGTCACTTCATGCCACCTTCAATCCGATAACGCCTTTCTTTGTTTTATTTTCATATCTCCAGACGATTTAATTTCGGCCAGGCATGTGTTAGCTCCTGCCATCTTAGCCTCTCTAATCTGATGACATTTTGAAAATTGGTTTTACTTTCACCGAACGATATTTTTTCAACTTTGGACACAAGAATATGATGTTAACCACGAAGGAGTGCAATGAAAAGTATTCAGAGCTATTGTCCTATCTATTTTTCCACTAAACCACGTAAAATAATCTGCAAAAGGACGAAAATCTGGGCCAAGTTAGAGTAAAAAAAGTATAGTCAATATATACAACGTCAACACAATACAAATATGAGAGTAAATGACTGCCTGAATTATTTGCCTGACCTTAACCCCTGACCCACTATATAACCTGGAAACTACAATATAAAATTAGTTTATTATTATTAACCTTTAGCACTAATAATAAACTCAGTACAGCAGACTAAGAAGTGGGTTGGGGAGTTCAGTTGTCCTTTCAGATTAACTTCGAAAAAAACAGTTCTTTAGTAGAGCGCACACACACACACACACACACACACACACACACACACACACACACACACACACACACACACACACACACACACACACACACACACACACACACACACTGGAACAAAGTGAAATTATTAAGATCCAACGCGATGACACTTCCCAGACTGAAATATACTTCCTGTAAGCGTAGTAACCATATCAATAGCCAAACGTTATACCTGCATCTCATTTTACTCCAAAGGCAGTGAAGGTCGGAGGAATGTGAGGACAGGAGAGTTGAGTCTGGCAGTCTGGGAAGCACTACCATGTGTGAGTGCAACATGATGGTCAATAATATGCTTGTAATCCTATCTGTACGTCAGCTATGGCAGCTATGGAAGGCCGGTACTTATTTTTCAAGACAAAGTTCTACACAGCAACAGAATTAAGCAAAAAAAGTGTAGCAGAATAATTCAAGAGAAGATCTTTAGAATATTAGGACGAAATAAAGAGTGGCAAGAACAGCTTATGACAGAGTGCAGTCTAGTCAGCACAGCACTTACTGTAATCCTGTTTGTATGTCAGTTAAGGAAGGCTTGCACTTTTAGCTCTTCAGGATGTAAAGTCTGACACAGGGACGCTACCGAATTAAATGAAAGAATAAAACACATGTTTATAACGTGAAAAATAAGTTATAGAGTATGAGAGCAATTCATCACCAGACGACATGATTCAACTGAGAGAGAAGTCTTACCGAGTAGTGGTTTAAAACGCTTGCCATTTAACACTCAGGCTTCTGTCACTCACTTTTATTGTAGCTGAATAAAATCGTCTGTCGTAGGTTGGAATAGAATGCAAGAGTTGTGCTGTCCATGAGAAGGTTAATCAGTATCGTTTCCACGTAAGGGCAAGATCAAAGGTACAGGGGCAGCAGTCGGGTCTCAGGGCTGTCAGTGTGTGTTAGTGGGCCTCTTGACGCCATCACCGCCCCGACCTGCCCTCTCTCTGTCATCATAGTCTGGCACCCGTGACGTCATTACTCTGGGGTTCATGTCACGCTCACCTGTCATTACGTCACATGTCATGCTGTGTGTGTGTGTGTGTGTGTGTGTGTGTGTGTGTGTGTGTGTGTGTGTGTGTGTGTGTGTGTGTGTGTGTGTGTGTTTTATCTACGTCACATGTCATGCAAGGTTTTGGTCGGGATTTTTTTTTTTTTTTTTTTGGTAGGAGGGTACAGTCGAGGATGAGAACATTTTTCATTTATTTTTTTCTCCCTCTCTCAAGGGGTGTGGAGATATATTGGGTGATTTTGGTACAGACTTGAAAACTGCCTGTACTTCTTCACGTACACGTCCTTACAAATACACACACACACACACACACACACACACACACACACACACACACACACACACACACACACACACACACACACACACACACACAGAAACAAACAAAACAAAACAAAACAAATACATACATACACACACAAACCAGCTCACACAAACAAACACACCGACACACACACACACACACACACACACACACACACACACACACACACACACACACACACACACACACACACACACACACACACACACACACACAGAGCCATTCATCTCTATTTCATATTTTTCCTTTCTCCTCCTCCTCCTCTCCCCCGTCAACGGAGAAACCCACATTACCAGCTGACAGGATAATAGCAATTGTATTTATTACCCAATGTCCATCCCCTCATCTGTTAGCCAATATTTATTCACGGCCGCCGCTATATATTTCCATTTACCTTCCCCACCCTAAATAGCTTATCATTTCCCCACACTCTCTATGCATACCTTGTGGATCCTGGAGAGGTATTGAAACTCCTACGTTCGATGGGGCTGGACGTGAGCGATACTTCTCCATTTGTTTCTGTGCTTTCGTAATTCTGAGTACCCGGAAACTAAGGTTCATGGCAAAAATATGTTGGTTTAAAGAGAGATATGACAAAACAGATTTTACTTTTGTTGAAATGGGACACATATTTCAGTATTTCAAAGTTTTTCGTCTTATGTTTCAGAATGGATAGGAACTTTGGACTCTCGATAGCTTTTTTTTTTTTTTTTTTCTTGAGTGTACAATATGCATACCTTCTGGATCTCCGAAGAGGTGGCTGACCATATGAGGGACGGGGTTCACTCGTGGCTCGTACATCATCCCATGGTTGTGAGAGAAGCAGGGCCACACAGTCTTCTGATTGGGCCAGGGCAAGGGAGTCCACCAATCACAGTCCAGAGCCCCCCTTACCCAATGTCCCCCTCATGTCCGGCCTTCGTGAACCCGCTAGTTAGGTGTGCAAGGATAAATGTTGACCTTAGCACCCAGAACGGTCCTGCGCCACCGCCAATATGTTCCTTGGGGAAGTGATAATGCCCAGGCTCTCAGAGAATAACTATCTGTCCTCCCTCGGCACTCAGAGAATAACAGTCTATCTATCTTCCCTTGCACACTGAATTTAACTATCTACTTATCTACCCCGGAACTTAGAGAGTAACTGTCTGTCTCTCTGTCCCGGTACTCAGAGGATAAATGTCTATCTGTCTGCCTATTTATTACCTGATCGTGATTTCTGTGAGGAGATATTGCGTGGATAAAAAAGAATCACAGGATATATATATTACCTTATTCAGCAACGGCCCCTTTTCTCACGACCAACCATCCTCAGTCATTTACTAAGCATATCAAACCTCGGGATAACTGTCTATCTGTCTGTCTATCAATTTATTACCTGTCGTGGATACCTGTGAAGAGGGATGACCTGGCTCCAAAAAACTCTTTGGATATATCTTTCCCTATTCAGCAACAACTCCCACTTCCACACGCCATCCTCAATCACACACACCGAGAACAGCCCATTGTGGATTACTACTTCCTTGTGGTTACCTTATATTACCAAATATATGATAGTTTTATGGGAAAATGGCTGCTAAATGCATGTGTATGATTTATAGACTTGAGAATAGGAAGATGGTGGTATTCTTCAACCCGGAATAACGCACTGTTGATATAATGTGCAGCTAAAATATCATAGCAGTAAAAAGAACAAGCAAAGGGGAAACTGAGAGCCACTGTCAAAGTCATTCCGAGAGTTCGTTTCTTTTCTATTATTGCCGCTTGCATTATAAGCCATAAAAATATTCCGGCACTAAATGACTCGTATTCTCGACGGTTAAGGAAGCTCCCTAACACCTTTTCCTAAGCAACTTATTTTGCTTATTACATCTTACTGTCCATCTCCGTGTTACATAAATCATTCTAATATCGCCATACGCTACATAGACAACGTGTAAGATGATATTAGCTAGACATATCCAAAAATAAATCGCTAAGGAAGAGGTGCTAGGGAGGCTCAACCGTCGAGAATACGGGCCAATAACTTAGTATTAGACAACGAACATGGCGATATTTGGAAGCTATAGTGAGAAAAAAAAAAGATGAAGGGAAAGAAAAAAAGTAACACACACACACACACACACACACACACACACACACACACACACACACACACACACACACACACACACACACACACACACACACACACACACACACACACACACACACACACACACACACACACACACACACACACACACACACACACCGAAACTCTCTCCATTATCATTCTATCTCTCAACAGTTATATGATCTCCCCCAAATCATTCACTGCAACTGCTGTAAATAACAAGTATAAAAATAATGATACAGTTTCGCTACTTCAGTTCTAAAGTACTGTATTCAACAAGACTTACCTGTGTTCCTTGCAAATGCCTCTCTTTTAACGCCACTATACGTTACTAATAATCTCGTTATTAGTGTCGTATTTTAAGTCATACAGGAAGCTTCTTAGCACCTCTTTCTTAGTGATTTACTTTGGATACTGCACTTGATCGTTTTCTTGTAGGTTACTTTTATCGTTTTACAAAAGGATAATGGGCTGTAATAAGCAAAATAAATAGATTAGGATGAGGTGTTACGAAATCCCCAGTCACTAACGAAAGAGAACAAATCACTATTCTTTCCATAAACCACTGGCGAAATGGTTTGGACACTTGTACCTCGATCCTTATCAGTGTTATCGCCTCTGCGCCCGTCTGGACAGCTCTGCAACCTTTCCTCGTATATTTACAGTCACTTCTAGCGTGCTTTGGCTTTGCGGTAATTTCTGTTGCATCTGTAGCCATCAATATAATCTATACAGCCAGTACTAACAAATCTGCACCAAAACTTTCATCTTCCTTTATTCTGTCAATATCTGCAAACGTCATTTTAATTCTTTTCATATTGTACTATTTTATCTGCAGCCATTACTGTCATCTAAGCAATCATTATTTTCATTTTCCATCTTTCAAATCACTATTCTGTTATATGCATACGCCATCGTTAATTTCATCTTGGCAAAAAATTTTCTCACGTCTACGTCCATCATTACCATCACACCTACAACCATCATTATCATCTTTCGCCATTGCAGTTATCAGTTTCATACCTGCAACCATATCACTATCTTCTTTACTAACATTACTCTTAATGCTACAATCACCACTATAATCTCCCATATCTACAGTCATTAACCTCATTTATACAACCATCACAGTCAGTCATTTCATCTCCGCAGTCATTGTCACTCCTGCAACCACATACAGACTCTACAACTCATTTTATCACTGTCCCTATATTTGTTCATCATCTTTATTCATTGTTTAGGTATTCTGCAACCTTTTATATACTTCTCTTCCGGTTAATGCCCGATCTGCAACTGTTCTCTCTAATTACCAGCATCCACGCTACCATCATAACAGTTGCATAAGCGTTACAATCGATACCAAACCCTCACGTAAGCAAGCCCTTCATAATATCACCATTACTAGTATCAGTATCGTCGCCACTACCATCACCGCTATTCTCAGCCACGTGTTTAGAATCGAACATAATTACCTCCGCTCAGACAACGTTATTACTCACGAAACACAGCTTTGATCACCACCATTTGCATCACACCGAAAACCATCACTTCCATGTTCTCTACTATCACTCCACCGTCATGGCCTTCACTACTATCATTCCTAACACAGTCCCAGTAACTATTATCATCAGTGTCCTGCTGCCACTCCGCCTTCGACTCCTTTAGCCTCACAAACGTCTATTTTCATCAGTGTAGCACCCCTAGCATGGCGAACAGAGCTACAATACAGACACCTATTGTCATCGAGAAAACGAAACCACTCCTCCTGTCTTTTCTCCTAGTACACCAATATGACAGCCACTAACAGCCACCACACACATCTGCTAACAACGAGAGGGCATCACTACTACCCTTATTATTTTTCTATTACCATAATCGCAACCACTATATCCATGAATCCCTACCTCCCACTATCGCCATCAAATCCACTTGCACTTCTAATATCACCACCATCACAAGCACTACCATACATTGCTGCCTTCCACTGCCACATCACATCCACTACCACCGCTACCGTTGCACCCACTACCACCATGTAGTACTGTCTCCCACTACCACCATCACAGCCACCACCACCGCCACCATGAATCACTGGCTACCCTTACAGCACGAACACCATCACCATCATGATTGTTTCTTCTATAACTTTGCTAACACCACCATCATTCATTCTCCCATTACCATACTAACACCACCATCACTCATTCTCTCATTACCATACTAACACCACCATCACTCATTCTCCCATTACCATACTAACACCACCATCACTCATTCTCCCATTACCATACTAACACCACCATCACTCATTCTCCCATTACCATACTAACACCACCATCACTCATTCTCCCATTACCATACTACCACCACCATCACTTTCTCCTGTTACTACCATTGCATCTATAATTTCACTGTCACATAATGTCACAACCAAAACAGTCTCTCCCCACCACCACCACCACCACCACTAACACCACCACAAGTCTCTCCTTACCTACCATCATCACTCTTGTCACCAGCAAAATCTCTCCCTCACATTAGCACCAACACTATCCCCAACACGAGTGGAGATGGTGGTGATGGTGGTATTGGTGGTGGTGGTGGTATTGGTGGTGGTGGTGGTGGTGGTGGTGGTGGTGGTGGTGGTGGTGGTTTTGATTGGGTAGTTGTGGTGATGGTGGTGATGGCGGATGGTGGTGAAGGTATTAGTGATTGTGATGAAAGTAGTGGTATTGGTGGTGGTGGTGGTGGTGGTGGTAGTTGTAGTAGTGGTTGTAGTGATGGTGGTGGTGGTAGTGGTGGTGTCCAGGTGGCCCGAGGCGGAGTGAGGGCCGGGTAATGATAGGTTACTGGGCCCTGCATCGTTACCCAACTAGGCCTACGGGCACACTTCTTCTCTTCCTACCTTCCTCTCCATCTCTTTCTCTCTCATTCCTACCTTCTCTCTCTCTCTCTCTCTCTCTCTCTCTCTCTCTCATTTTCTCACTTATTTGCTTCCCTTTCTCTATATCCGTGTTTCTCTCTCTATCAATCTGTCCACCTTTCATTTTTAGTCTCTTCTTTGCTCCTTCACGCTACTTGCTATTTCATTCAGTTGTTCTTTTCAGCCTTTCCATCTCTGCCTCGACCTTCACTCTCATTAACTATCACTCTCACTCACTCTTGAACACACTCTCCCTTGAACTTCTCTTTCTCCCTCCCAGCCTAGCTTTTTCATTCTCCCTCTCCAGCCTCCAGCCTCTTAGTTCTTCTCTCTCTCTCTCTCTCTCTCTCTCTCTCTCTCTCTCTCTCTCTCTCTCTCTCTCTCTCTCGTGTCACTTTTGTTTTCTTTCACTGTGATTTACCAGTGGAATGCTTATGTTTCTTGGTCATTTTTCTTGGTTATTCATTGTTAGAGATAGAGATGGAAATAATGGAACGGGCAGGGATGAACGGCGATGGGGGACTGGGCGAAGGAAAACAGACTGACAGACAGGCAGACTATACTGGCACCCTAACTGAATAAAATCGTCTGGCTTTAGATGGAATAGAGTAGTAGAGTTATCCCAACCATGAGAGAGTTAAGGGTGCCAGTATTAAACACCACGACTCACTCTTAGCTGACCAAAATCGTTTAGCTTTAACTGGAATAAATACGAGAGAAGACGTGGCCAGGAAAGGGTCAAGGATATTTGATTTCCTTCTGGTGGTTGCTTTGTCCTTAATTTCTGTGCATTTTTTGTGATATGCATGCAGAATATAGTGCTGAGAGGTGAGTGGAAAGTTTGGAGTTGTGATGAGAGGTGATACAGAGGCTTAGAATAGTGATAAGAGGTGATACAGAGGCTTGGAGTAGTTTTGAGAGGTTATACAGAGGCTTGGCATAGTGATGAGAGTTGATAGAGAGGTCTGGAGTAGTGATTAGAGACTATAGAGAGGCTTGGAATAGTGATGAGAGGTGACAGATAAGTTGGAATAGTGATGAGAAGCGAAAGAAATTGTCTGAGTGGTGATGAGGGGCGACAGAGAAGTTGGAGTTGTGATGAAAAGTGAAAAAATAATTTGGAGTAGTGATAAGAGGTGAATCAAAGGACTGGTGGTGGAGTTTTTTGGCGCGACCAGCCTGTATGAGCTACAGAATTTAGGCGTCTAGACAGATAATGATAAAATCCTATTAATCTGTCGGTCGACGCCCAATCCTGGAGTTCATCTAGTGGGGGTGCGACCAGGAAGCCCCCAAGCCTGTATCAGCATTCATCAATACTGACCCCGCCACTTTAAGTAAATAAATGTTGAATATAAAGTGAAGGTAAATGAACAATGGCCAATCTCTCTCCCCACCCCATCCCCCCACCTCTCTCACTCTCCCCTAACCCCATCCCTTCCTCCTCCCCCCCCTCTCTCTCTCTCTCTCTCTCTCTCTCTCTCTCACACACACACACACACACACACACACACACACAACGCGGAGGTCTTGCATGGAAGGACCCAAATACATAAGCGATATCACTACCTAAATTTGGTTAGGTTAGGGTAGGTTAGAGTAAGCTGTTGGGTTAGGCTAGGTTAAGTTAGCACTTCCAAGGCATCTATGAGGAGGAAGAGGGTAGGTGTAGTAGCCGGGCAGCCTGTGTTCTCTCTCCCCTGGGGCAAGATCTGTGAAGCTGGCGGAATAATTAGGCAGAAATAAGTTAGTAGCCCTACCTCCCTTATACGGGCTCGCTCGCTATTAGAAGGAGCGCCACAATGAAGTCGCCACCTAACTATGTCAACAGGGGCCGATCGTTCATATACAATACCTCTTAGAGTAATTGTGGTTGTGTGTACATTTCATCCATCACAGGACTATTGGAGGCCCGTCTAAATAGATTTCCTCAAAGACCAGCAAACATTTCTACCTACGTTTTATTTATCGTAGTTTATTGAGGACTGACCTAATAGATTTACTCATAGGTATACAGTTTTTCATATACAGCATACTGTACATTATAGTCCCATTGAGCTCTTGTCAACATAGAGGTCCTCACGTACATGGATGGATATTTATTTGTTCGTATGCCATATAGATTTTCTGTATTGAGATCTCCCATTAAGGTGAATTACAGTCTTAAGGAAGTACTGTATTTACCTTGTTATTGAGAGGTTCCGAAGGTTTGAAAATGGAGTGAACGAATGTGCTGTACAGTATATGGTTCACTTCACTGGGTATTCTAATGAGTTTCTTCTGCTGTGTTTTCATGTTCTGCTTCCTGGATGATGATGATGATGATTTGTGAGGCTTATGGCAACTGCAGAGGCGTGGAACAAGATGTGGTTTCCCTGGTGCTTTTTCGGTGTGGAGATCTTAGAAGAGACTGGTTCGCCTTATGGTTTATTACTAGATAAACCTGTGTCTGAAGTTTTTATAGTATCATTTTTTTTTTTTTTCGCTGTATAGGATGAGAAAACAAAAGGAAGGGAAGTTGGGGAAGTTTGAAGGTTGGCCGAAGATGGGGAAGCACTTTGATAATATCTTTGAAAATTATGTAAACTTCGATCTACACCGAATTCTCTTGTACATAGGAAGGAAAAAAGCGATCTGTGATTAGATAAACATCGATGAGGTTTTCTCTCTGCACCGAAAGATCAACGGCCGAATTTATTGCTGATCGAACCCATGCGGTCCTGACCAGCTCACGGCCTCAAATATTATGTACATCACAACACACTTTAATTTGGGATCGTTTGTGTGAGAGGGGCGGCTGGAGAGGAGAAGAAGAAGAAGGAGGAGGAGGAGGAGGAGGGGACGGCGGTGCACTCGAGCTCATCTAAATAATGTGGGCCGCGGGGCTAGTCCATGATAGGTAAACACACTCCTCTCTCTCTCTCTCTCTCTCTGCTTATAAATATTTCTTGTTTCATCTTTATGGCTACAAGGAGTTGCTTTGTTTGTCTGTCTGCCTCTGGCTTTATATATATTAGATAAACACACTCCTACCGTGTCCCTCTCTGTACTCGTAAATTGTTCCCCTTTATTTACTTGCCTGGGAGTTCGTTTGGCTTTATTTTTTCTCTCCTTCTCATCTCCTTCGTTTTCTTCTCTGTGATACTGAAATATACTCATGTCACATCCCTTTTTCCCTCTTGATAACCTTTCTTCTACTTCTTTTTCATTTTCCTCTTCTCTCTCTCTCTCTCTCTCTCTCTCTCTCCAAAGGGAACAGCTTCTCCACTATTATTCCTATCTTGATGCCACATGACTTATTACCTATCCTGAGTTTGTATTTCTCCCACTAACTGATGTAGACTGTGTACTGACTCGGCTTCAAGAAATACAGTAATAGTGGACGAAAGATGCTTAATGGGTTTGATTTTAGATGTTACTTGAATTGTAAAGAACATAGCTAGTGTTTCTGTTTATCTATCTGGCTTTCTATCTTATATCTCTCTGTCTGCTGCCTGGCGCCCAGTTCCACAGTTCATCCAGGTGTTCTTAAAAAAAAAAAACATCAAGCCTCTCTTTCAGCATTCATCATGGTTTGTGCTGAATAATAAAAAAAAATGTTCCATTGCAAAACAGACTCCAAGGCTGACAGCTTGTAAACTTGTCCCTTCGAAATAAATAAAAAATAAAAACCCAAATTCAAGATTCGTTAATTTTGGGATGCCTGGACTCACTGCATAAAAAAATGACTGGAATTTATAGGCCATGGCAGACAGACTGAGCAACACAGTTCCAGAGTTGATCAGTTGCAAGTATGAAATAATTGAGGGTACCGGCTGATTTTTGCATTGGATTGTTCAACAGGAAATCTAATATTGTTATTGTCCATTAGTATACAGTAGATTAACTAGCTGATTTGACAATGTTGAAATGCAAACTTTTTTTTCATCATCAGCCGGAGTGATATCAGCGATTAAGAGAAGACCGCGGACGATGTGGAAAGATAAAAAGGAGGCGTGCGTGTCGGGGGACTGCTTAGAGTAGCGGGGTAGAGTGGTGCTTAGTTGTGACAGAGAGGCCCTCAGGTATCACTGTCGAGGCCATCTTGCACTGGGCAGACAGGCAATAAGATAGATGGATAGACCAACACACAGGCACCCGTAAAAACTATGGCGTAGCCCGTGTGCGGGCGGGACCACCATCAGGTTGCCTCTTCCGAGTCGCCTACCCTCGGATCGATCCCGCCCTATGTCACCCGCGCGGGAGGGGGAGGCAGGGGTGAGCGGGGGTCCGGAGCTTGATGTATGCCCCCACATTTCTCAGTGTCGGTGGGCGGGCTGTGCATTCTTCTGGCGCACCCCGGCTCCACACACGCCCAGATTAAAACCAGGGTTCGGGGGGCTGCTCATGATGGCATTGCTAACACGGTTCAATTTGTTGCGACGCTTTGCCAATGATGACCGCGGCGAAAATTGATGGTTAAGAAGTCCTAAAATTGCTGCTTCATGATTGCGTGTTTGTCTTTTTTTCACTTACGTCGGGAAGAGAATGGGTGGGAGTTAATTCGTAGGTTGTGGTGGGAGGCGGCGTGACGCCCCGAGTGGGAAGCCTGGCGGCTCTGGACTCCATTAAGGTAACAATGGGCTAATGTCGCGCTGCCAGGTCTCTTGCAGCGCCCCTTCGCCTCGCCCTCCTCCCTGTCTCCCGCCCGACACCAACTAGATTTCTTTCACATTTGTCAGTGTCCGGTGCATTGACAGTGTCTCCTGGGGGCCGGCCTGCCTGTGTGCGGCGCCATTCTTTAGCCGCGTCGCCCGCCATTGGATGTGCGGGGTTGGATGTGCGGGGTCCCTGGGAGGCTGCTGCTGGTGGTGGTGGAGGTGTGGGAGCTCGTAAGGCTTCCTTTAATCGTTGCCGCCCTGCATCACACCTGGCAAGAACATAAATTATCCAAATGGCTGTCCCTGTCCTCCACCCACAATATTGCATTAGAGTGCTGAAGGTGTGTCAAGACGGTGGGAACTACTGGTCAGGGTCGGATTATCAATGAAAAAGGGGGCAGGAGACACCGTAACCTGGGCAAGCAGAATTTGAGAATACTGGTATGAAGATTTATAAGCCTACTCCTCATCTAATATTTCCACCTTTGTTAACACCATGCCTGCTTGAGTTAACCGCGGATGACAGCACACGCAGATGTAGCATGTTAGTCCCATATTGATTATGTTTTTTTAGTCACTTTATGATAGAACAGAACCCAGGACCTACTCGACCCCCAGCTTCTCAGTTCGGTGGCATTTCTTTATTTTCGCTATCTCAAGACGACTTCATTCACCATAGCAGAGGCTTTAGCGAAATGATGGGGTTAGACGTGTTTCAAATCCCTTCACTATCAAAAGTATCTCTACAATTGGGTAGAAAGCATCTGATGGTATCAAAAGTAAGGGAAAAAGGCGTCGTAATGCTGAAGGGGTTGAGGGTTCCCTTGATCCTCTACCTTACAGGTTTAATATTGCATATTGCATGTTAATAACGTCGTTTATGGTATTTATGCAAACTATGTCGGTATCAGGAACACGAAAACAACACTCATGCAAGAGGATATTAATTCTTTCAAGCACAGGATGTCGTTTATACTTTGCTCTTGTTACCATCAGTCTGTTCTTGTTTCCATCAGTTTGTTCTTGTTAGCATCAGTCTGTTCTTGCTACCATCAGTCTGTTCTTGTTAGCATCAGTCTGTTCTTGTTACCATCAGTCTGTTCTTGTTACCATCAGTTTGTTCTTGTTAGCATCAGTCTGTTCTTGCTACCATCAGTCTGTTCTTGTTAGCATCAGTCTGTTCTTGTTAGCATCAGTCTGTTCTTGTTAGCATCAGTCTGTTCTTGTTACTATCAGTCTGTTCTTGCTACCATCAGTCTGTTCTTGCTACCATCAGTCTGTTCTTGTTAGCATCAGTCAATTTAATTCATCTTGGGAAATAATGATTGATTCTGAGGGGTCAGATAGAACCTTCATTTACCCCTTCAGTAAGAGAAACGTTTCCTTGGATGAATAAACTCGTCTGAAGATAGCAAGAATAAACCAATCAAAGAGGCCACCAGAGGGGTTCAGATTTATAAAGTTAAAATGCAAAACAAGAGGTGTCCGGGAGCCTCCCCAGCCCATGAGAGCACGGTGCCATGAGTCAGAGAGGGCGCCACTGTCAGGGTCAGCTGGAGAATACAGCAGTCGGCGGGAAGTGACGAATTACCACTATCACTTCTTTTACTGTTCCTCACATCTTACATTTAACTTATTTTTCCCGCTACGTTTTACCTTAGTGCAAGTTCTTCATTATTACTTCCTTCTAAATAAAACAAAAATAGTTCTGGAAATAAAAGAAGAATCACAACAAAAGTGACTATTTACCACCTGTCCGGTTGCAATCGACATAGAAAATAAAGAGTTCTGGGGACTCGAAATCGCATTCACATCCATCTAAGATTTACCATTTCCTGTTGAATTACCGCCATCAAGAAAATAAGTTCTAGGGAGCAAAATGCATACCTACAGCTGTCGAAGGAACCTGACGATTTACCTCTTTCATTTCCAAATCACCAAGTAAATAGAACTCTGAAGAAAAAATAATCCTGTTAAACTTTCACCAGATTCCCTCTTCATATTCAGTTTAAACCCAAATACAAAGGTAAAAAATTCATTGTCATATAATTAGTCCTTTATCTTTAACTTACCTGTAGTTCATAGTGCCTCTCATCGACAAAATCACCTGTGTCACTTCATTCTTCAAGAAAACCCTCGCCCGACCTCTTGCACACTTGCTTATTGATTGTCAGTCTGTTTTTGTATCAATTGGCATAGTTACAGAATTAATCTGGTTCTCCGACTACCTCTTTCCCTTGCTCCATCTCTAGACAGCCTGTTTCACCTCTTGAACACTTGTCTACCTTTCCCTCTCACCCCATCCCTGGGTTGCCATCCTCTCCTGAATACCAGTTTGTTTTTCCATCTCACCCCATTTCAGGGTTGCCTATGTCACCTCTTAATTCCCTGTCATCTTCTCTTTCTCTCCGTCCTCTTACGAGTTGCCTGTCTCACGTCCTGAACTTTTCCTTCTCAAATCTTGAACCTATAGTTGTAGTCTGCTGTAATGGCCGTTGTGTCAACAGCCATTAAACAATTTTCCCCAACTAAAAAATATTCCATATTCCATCACTATGTTCCCTGTCACATCTCTTGAAACTCCTGCATATCCAAGTCGCCTCAGCCAAGCCACAGTTAAACACAAGTATGTCTCCCCATTCTTCAACCAAATCAGAGAGGACAGATCAATACCCTACCATGCAATTTCACTGGACACACTGAGAATACCTAGACAGAAAAACATCTATACCGCTATATTATCTCAGGCTCGACCTTTCAGCTTCCTCCTAATTCAGACTCTTGTTCCTAGACTCAAATTACACCCGCCTCGCGAAGTGCCGGTAAAGACAATGCAACACCTGAGTATTTTACACGTCGATTACGATTGCAAGAGAAAGACTTACGGTGATTCATCAAACGCTCAGGTACTGACACTTGCACTCAGATTTATACGTGCTTACATTCTCTCACTCGCACACACACACACACACACACACACACACACACACACACACACACACACACACACCCCGCTCGCTGGTGCAGTGGTAACGTTCCCGCTTGCCATCTGGTAGACGGGAGTTCGCGCCTCGCTCAGGATGCGAAAAAGTTCACTGACGAAGTGGGTGGTTACTGTCCCCCTTGAGCAAGGGGATGGGTGTGTGCGTGTGTGAAGGTTACAGCCTTGCCCTTAGATCGGACTATATGAGCTCTCAGCTCCCTTCCGGGAGGGTAAAAGCTGACGATCACGACCATCAAGTGATCCTGACCGATCCGGTGAATTACACACACACACACACACACACACACAGAGGAGGGGGAGTTAGCAGGTGTATATCACAGGTAATAAACGGGTCCATAATACGTAATAAAAGGAATATATGTGTGGTAGTTTATCCCCCGCTGTGAGGTTGGATGCCCCCCCGCCGCGCTTACCACACCTCCTGCTGGCCCTCTCTCACTCACTCTCCTACCTGATCAACTCCCTCTCTCATCCAAGCTGCATCTTTCTTTATTTTTACCGTACTCTCTCTCTCTCTCTCTCTCTCTCTCTCTCTCTCTCATCATCATGCCGTGTCTTTCCATACTCCACCATTTCTTTACCACACCTGTAGCACCTTTTCAGTTACCCTCCCTCACCTCATCACAACATCCCTTATCACGTCATAAACTCTCTCACCTTGCAACACCTACACCCCCCTCCCTCCACCAAACATACACCCTCCCTCACCTCACTGTTCCAGCCCTTACCACATATCTTCGCCCTCCCTCATCACACTCCATTAATTCATCTCTATAATTCCACATCATGCCACACATTCTATCACCTCACCATATGAACATCCTCCCTCACCACTCCCTCGCATGACCACACCCTCCCTCCCATCCTCACACCCTCTTGCACCACACTTCCTTACCTCATATTCCACCATTCCCCATCATGTCACTCATTCTTCTAGCCACATCAACACCCTTCCCCACCACACCATCTCTCGCCACACTATACGGTACCTAACCTCTCCACATCCGCACACTCCCTCACTACACTCTCTGCCACTTCACCCCACACCGTCTCTGTACTGATGATGTGTCAGCCTTAATCACATACTCTGCCCCGTCACGTGAAAACATACGAATGAAATGGTATCCTAATTTATCTCCAGATCAAGAGATTTTTCCTAGCTCGTGTAAAACATCGTCTGGAGATTAAAAAAAAAAAAGAAACGAAAAGTCTTATGGAACTCAAGGATTTACTAGAGGCTGTTTCTAAGCACCTCAGTACAAGAAGCCTCTCCTAAGCTGAACAAAGTCTAGCAAGTATTAGAAACGAAAAGACGTCACCGTGTTGAAAGGCTGAATATACAGTACTATAATACACACGCTGCAGCTTCTAAAATGGTACTTGAATCTTGCCATAACTACACACAGCCACATTATAGATTCATTAGCTGTGTCCACCTAGACATTCCAGGCTAATTGCTTAAACTACCTTCTTGATTAATGATGGGGGAGCTGTGATGGCCAGAGCGGAAATGACGATTATAAGGAAACTGAAGTAATGACCTAGAGCTTAAATCTTCCTTTCCTCTCTCTCTCTCTCTCTCTCTCTCTCTCTCTCTCACTCTCTCACTCTCTCTCTCTCTCTCTCTCTCTCTCTCTCGTTCGTTGTCTTTCACACCTCGTTTTCTCCAATAAATCTCTCCTCTTATCTCCCATCTGGTCTGCCACTCTCAATTGCACTGTTATCTCTCTCCGTATCTTTCCCATCATTATTTTAACCTCTCTTCTATTATTATTTTTTTCGCATTCTAATATCTTCTCTATTATATATGCTACGTTAAATTCTGTCTCTATCTCTCTCTGTCTCTATCGTTGTCTGCCTCGTTGGGACCATAGAGTCTGTGTGATTTGCGTATCTGTGTAACTATGTATAATTTATATTCTACTGACTTCGGTAACATTATCATAAATATTAGAGCTTTCTGAATCTCTCTCTCTCTCTCTCTCTCTCTCTCCACCTTGAATGATGGGAGTACGAGAAGAGAGAGAAAGAAAAGTTATCGCCCCACCCCGCGTCTCTCTCTCTCTCTCTCACACACACACACACACACACACACACACACACACACACACACACACACACACGCCGCCATCACGCTTTCGGCCACTCGTGAAAAAGGCCGGAAATTCATTATTGGTAATTGGACAACAGGAATTTTAGTCTAATATCTTTTCCGGTAATTACAAGGCTCTTCTTGGGATTCAATTTCCACGATACCATCTCTTCGGGGCCTCTGTCACTCTCCTATTTGGGATGGGCATTGGGAGAGTCGTTGATGAGTAGGGACAGAAGTGGCTTGAGGATCTTCGGGGATGAGAGAGAGAGACAGAGAGAGAGACAGAGAGAGAGACAGGGAGAGAGAGAGAGGTTGGGGGACTATTCTGTGATGTTCGGTACTATTTTGGGATATTCCTTCATGAGTAAGGACAAATCGTCTGGAGGTCATTTCGTCGAGGCCACCGATTACGGGATGAGGCATCGGACTATGGAGGCAGATGGATAGAGAGCAAGATAGACAGACTGATAGAAAGATAGATAGACAGACAGATAACAGACGATGAGGAAATGATAAGGAAGATTAGGAGACCATCATGACCTGGGGGATGGAATAATGACAACGAGACCGAAATGACGAGGACACCAAAATGACTGGGAGACTGAAATTACCGGGAGAGACCAGTGATGACCAAAACAAAAATGTTAAGAGACCAAAATGGGATGCAGACCAAAACGACCATGAGATCACAATTGCATGGAGACCGAAAGGCAAAGAAATGTAAATACTGACCGAAATGATAAGAAAGCCAAGTTACTGGGAGACCGAAGCGACCCAACTGAGTGACCGAACTGACCGAAAGAATGAGCTGACCACGAGAAGAGGTGGGAATTCCAAATACTTTACCTACCCACCTTTTTCCTCTTATCTCCTTCCTCTGCAGTTCTTTATGCGATCCTTCTCCCTTTCCCCCAACCCTTCCCGACCCAAGCCAGACCTTTCCCTCCTCTTCCCAGCCCTTTATCATATCCTTCCCCTAGTCTCTCTCTCTCTCTCACTTTATAGACTACCCTGTTATTTGATCTCATCCGCCACAACTGTCCTCCATCCCATACAAAACCCGCGATAAAAAAGGCCAATGATAAGCAGAACGACAGATGAAAGCAATATCGATAATAGGCGAAAGAGAGAAACGCAATTACCACTACAGACAAAGCCGCTGAAAATAAATTCCCCATAATATTCGCCCTGACTGCAATACCTCCTTGGTTATTGAGGATGTCTTGACAGTTGTGGGTGGGAGGGGGGAGTGATACGGTAATTATATAAAAAAAAAAAAAAGAAAAGGGAGAGACAGAGAGAGAAAGAGAGACGGCTAATTATGGTAATTTATGCCAGATATACAATGAAAACTCGGGAAAATAGCTGCGTTGGAGGACGAAGGGAAAAAAATTATGTGAGTGTTATTAGATGCGTTTTTCTCTTTTTATTCCCAGGCGTGTTTCTCTTCCTGTGGTTGAAATTTCAGACACACGAACATAAAAAGAGGGAAATGATGTGACTGATGATTTGACACACAAGTTACGGTATCGGGACGGACGCTGTTTACGATCGAGCCCACTTAATGACACAGAGGGGAGACATGCGACACAGAGGCGAGGCATGTGGCACGGAGAGGAAAAATGTGTACTGCATCGCGTTTACTGTGGCCCCGGAGAGCTGGAGATGCTGGTGTGTGTGTGTGTGTGTGTGTGTGTGTGTGTGTGTGTGTGTGTGTGTGTGTGTGTGTGTGTGTGTGTGTGTGTGTGTGTGTGTGTGTGTGTGTGTGTGTGTGTGTGTGTGTGTGTGTGTGTGTGTGTGTGTGTGTGTGTGTGTGTGTGTGTGTGTGTGTGTGTGTGTGTGTGTGTGTGTGTGTGTGTGTGTGTGTGTGTGTGTGTGTGTGTGTGTGTGTGTGTGTGTGTGTGTGTGTGTGTGTGTGTGTGTGTGTGTGTGTGTGTGTGTGTGTGTGTGTGTGTGTGTGTGTGTGTGTGTGTGTGTGTGTGTGTGTGTGTGTGTGTGTGTGTGTGTGTGTGTGTGTGTGTGTGTGTGTGTGTGTGTGTGTGTGTGTGTGTGTGTGTGTGTGTGTGTGTGTGTGTGTGTGTGTGTGTGTGTGTGTGTGTGTGTGTGTGTGTGTGTGTGTGTGTGTGTGTGTGTGTGTGTGTGTGTGTGTGTGTGTGTGTGTGTGTGTGTGTGTGTGTGTGTGTGTGTGTGTGTGTGTGTGTGTGTGTGTGTGTGTGTGTGTGTGTGTGTGTGTGTGTGTGTGTGTGTGTGTGTGTGTGTGTGTGTGTGTGTGTGTGTGTGTGTGTGTGTGTGTGTGTGTGTGTGTGTGTGTGTGTGTGTGTGTGTGTGTGTGTGTGTGTGTGTGTGTGTGTGTGTGTGTGTGTGTGTGTGTGTGTGTGTGTGTGTGTGTGTGTGTGTGTGTGTGTGTGTGTGTGTGTGTGTGTGTGTGTGTGTGTGTGTGTGTGTGTGTGTGTGTGTAAAAAGTTAAAGCAAATAGGTGGAGTGAACATAATGAAGTCAAATGGTGTTAGGTTACGGCAGATGGCATTAGATTATTGTAAATGTTGCCTGAGGGTGTCTGGAGGAGTTATATAGGTAAATCACTGTGGTAGGGGGTGTTAGGGAGGTAAATAATGGTGTTAGGTGGCATTAGGTAAATCATGGTGTGAGATGGTATTAGTGCTGAGTTGTAAATCACTAGACACTGCTGTAATGTGCTGCTCCTCCTTGCTTGTTTAGCCTTTCTTTTTTAAATTGTATCACTTCTCTTGGTGGTAAACGGAACAACGATTATGATGATGCGAACGATGATAATGATGAAGATGGTGATGATGATGATTTTGAATGCATTATGCTTTGTATACTGTAATTATGTTGCTGTGGTACGTTGTCTTGTGCTTTTATGTTCCATGCTGTATTATTATGCACTGTGCTATTTCATTAAAAAAAAAAAAAGAAAGAAACAAAATTGGCTGGGAGTTTGCAAAAGCCATCCCCTTCAAAGTAAATCAAAGTAAAGAAATGTAGTGTCAAGACCTCTTTCACTTCGAGGTACCGGGAAGAATTATGTTTAAAAGTCTGGAGGCAGGTTATTATGTTGCGTGGTGTGTTATGCGGTGTGCTTTGCGTCGTAAGAAGTGTTCTGTGGGAGCGTGTGTCGTGTGTGTGTTGTTGTGCGCTGTGTTCTGTGTGTCATGTGAAATATTGATGTGTGCTGTGTTCTTACGAGCTGTATTGTTATTACGTTATGTAAGTAGAAGTGGAAGGTATGTATTCTGTTGCGAGCTGTGTGGTGTTATGTGATAATGTTGTTCCGTGTTGTGTGATATGATGTGGTAGTGCTGTGGTGCTTTACGGTAGCGTTGTTATGAGATGTGTGGTGTTATGTGGTAGTTGTTTCGCGCTGTGTGGTGCAAAGAGGTGGTGCAGTTGCGTGTTGAATACCCCCGCCGTAGCAGCACCTCCCTAGCTTCACCTGTCGGACTGTCTACCTGTCTGTGCTTCACCCTCATTACGTGTCTGGCAGGGGGATAATGACACTGATAGCCGATCCACTAACAGCCTCTCACGCCGGGATCCATACCGCTAATTATGCCCCAAATACAGACACATTTGTACCTTCAACCCATCACGTGTTCTGATCAGCATTCTTTTCATCACGTGTTCCGATCAACGTTCTTCTCATCACGTGTTCTGATCTACTCGTACGTTCTTCTCATCATGTGTTCTGATCAACGTTCTTCTCATCACGTGCTCTGATCAGCGCTCTTCTCATCACGTGCTCTGATCAGTGCTCTTCTCATTACGTTTTCTGGTCAACGTTCTCACATTCACGTCGCGTTAACCCTTTTTCTAGAGTGGCGTACTTAAAACTCTGATTCTTACTATCTGCGGGCAACTCTATTCCACTTTGGAGAGGCTTTTCGATTTGGACGGGTTAGATAAAGCCTTCACTGGGTTAGATAAAGCCTTCACTGGGTTAGATAAAGCCTTCACTGGGTTAGATAAAGCCTTCACTGGGTTAGATAAAGCCTTCACTGGGTTAGATAAAGCCATCATTGGGTTAGATCAAGCCTTCACTGGGTTAGATAAAGAATTCATATGGGTTAGATAAAACCTTCACTGGGTTAGATAAAGCCTTCACTACATAAAGTTATTTCTCAAGTTGAATAAAATTGACTGGTGGTAGCGAGAATAAGTTCCTTTGCACTAGAACCCCTCACAGAACCGTCCTAGAGCATCGTAGAGCTAGAACCGTCATAGGGCGGCACAGAGCTACTTACTGAACCGTTTTAGAGCATCACAGAACCGTCCTAGAGGATCACAGACCCGTCTTAGGGGATCATAGTTTTGTTCTACAGCATCATAGAACCATCCTAGAGCATCACGAAACGCTTCATAGAACCACTGTGGAGCATCATAGCAGTGATCTACAGCATCACTAAACCCTCCTAGAGCATCATAGTATCATCGTAGAGCATATCCGCGTGGCAAGATACGGGTGGGCAGGGAGGGAGGCAGGGTTGCGTGTGCCCCCTGGTGGTAGGGAAGCAAGACGTAACAGCGGCGGCAGCACCTTATGACAAGCGGTGTTAGGCGCCCAGCAGGGAGCCTCACTGACCTCCACATTACCCACGCGAGCCTCACCACTATACCTCCCCCGACACTTCACCGCCCAGACCTTCCTCCACCACCTATTTAACGTATTAAAATGTCATGTAAACCCTACAGTTTAATGCCAGGATATACATGATTGGTATTGAGCTACTCTCAGGGCCGAACACTGGGAAGAATAGACAAAGAGAGTGGCGCGCTGAGCCAAGGTGCGAGCGGGAACTTTTTACCTTACGATATGGCAACACATCTCCAAAACACGTTAAGGCTACGCGGAACATAATTGACTTATGTACATAGTTCACCGTGTGGGACTACTATATCATCCTGGTAGCAAGGGTAGGGTGCTCCTTGGGCTGACATGGCCTCGGCGAGCAACTAACTGCACCTCGACTAAAACACTTTGCTTGGGGAAGAGTTTAGTACCCCCTCAAGATGCTGTGGGCAGATGGTTTTCATGATTCTTATGGGCGAGGCGCAGGGCATGAATTGCAACCTCCTGCGTCTGTGGAGGTATATATGCCCAGCTGTTCTCGCTGCTGACGTTCACAGGGTCGTATTTCCACACATAAATGTACAACCGCGTCTCATGTAGTTTGTGTCTCTGTCTTGCATTCTCCATGAGCTTCATTTTCCTTGTGTTTCTAGGGATGCTGAAGTTTACCGTTGACATTGAACTTAGTATTTTTTTTTAACTATGTGCGAGTATTGTCAATATTACTGAGCCCATTGATGAACTTTCATTTCACCAGTAGATGTATCGCACTGTACCCATAATTTAACTTGGCTTAGTGAGTGCATGGCACAGTATTACAATACATGGAGACCATGTGGCAAACAGTTAACTCTGATAAAGACTGAAATATCGAGCATTTCTATCTTGCTGCCACTAGATTAAGAAGTGATTAATCGTTGTTTAAGGGTTTAAAACAGTTTCCACAGACTTTATGATGACAACACATATCTGAACTACTTGATTCTTGCTACCACTAGACAATTTTATTCAGCTTTGGAGTGGCTTTGAGTCGTCTAAATGTTAAAGGCGAAATGTGTTTTCTTCAAAATTCCCTCACTTTAGATTTTTAAAAAATCTTGCCTTCTGCTCCATTTAGTACCACCCATCACTCATGACTGGACTTTTACTTTTTTTTATAGGATGGTCTAAAATTTCACCGCCACGGCTGGTCAAAATAATACCCAGTTGCCGGAAGAGCAGGTCAAAAGGATCCGGTGAATTTATTGTCGGAGTTATGAATTGAGAAACGATTGTGGCTGGTCAGATAACAAGCGGCTAATTGGGTGCCTGAGTGGCCTATGTGACCGGCGGGAATGGCAATCACAACGTTATGAGGACAGCCCACGCGAGGTCGGCCGTCGTTTTTCATCAGCGGAGGGCAGTGCTGAGGAGACTGTAAAGAGGGACTGTCTCTAATAAATGTGCTGTGCTATCTGATGTCATTTATAACTCAGGTGTTGCAACACTTGAGAAGTATGTGATGGTGCTAAGTGGAAAATATTCATAGCATTTTCCTTTAGTAAATCCCCAGACCCAGACGTAAAAGTGAATGTCTCTGAAAAAAATGTGCTAATGAATGTGTCTTGCTATCTAATGTAATTCATAACTCAATTGTTGCGACACTTGAGAAGTATGTAATGGCGTTAAGTAGGAAAGGTTCAGAGAAATTCTCCTTTCGTAAATTCCCAAGCCAGACTCTAAAAAGTGAATGTCATTAATAAATGTGCTAATAAATGTATCCTACTATCTGATGTAATTTATAACTAAGCCGCAGCAGCACTTGAGAAATATGTCATGGCGCGAAGTGGAAAAGGTTCAAAGCAATTTTCCTTTAGTAAATCCCCAAACCAGACTGTAAAGGAGTGTCTTTCATGAATTAATCCTACAATGTTTTCTTGTCAGGTATAGTTACTCGGCAGCAGCGACGTATGAAAAGTATGTCATGGTGTTCAATGGGAAAGGCTCAAAGCAAAACTCCTTTAGTTAATTCAGTGAACAGATGGTAAAGAGGAAATCTGCCTCATAAAATTGGGTTGCAGTAGTTTCCTGTCTGGTTTAGTTTATTGCTTGGCTGTTGCAGCTCTTGAGGAGGGGGATGTAACGACGTGAGGGTACCAAGTGGGAGAAGTTCAGAGTAGTTTTTCTGAGGTAAATCTCCAAAATGGATTGCAAATTTGGAATCTTTCTAATATGGATTGTAAATTTGGAATCTTTCTAATATATGTGAGGTGCAGTGCTTTGATCAGGTGTATTGTAATATCCAGCCACAAGAACACTTAAGGGGATGTACTGGCCTGATGGTACTAAGTGGTAGAGATTCAAAGCAGTTTTCCTTTACTATTTTCTGAGAAGAGATTGATTAAGTGGCCACATCAAAGTAAAGCACCGCATACCTGTTCACAGTTCGGCGCCAGGTGGAATCAAATCAGGGATAAGAATTGAGTTAAAACAATCTGACATCTCTTGGACTGATAGATAAGCTCCCGGGGAATGATAAGAACGCTCGCCACAAAGAAGCTGATTTAAGATGACACGCCGTTATTACTAACTCGACTTATAATACCAGAGCACAGTTATTATTCTCTCTCTCTCTCTCTCTGTCTCTCTGTACTTATCTTTACTTTCCGCACTCCCTTTTGTGCTAGAACATTACAAAGGATGTGCATAACCTGAAGTAGAAGGGAAGGCAGGGGAGGAAGGCAGGTGTACCCGGGTGGCCTGTCCTGGTCCCTGCCTACCTGTGCACACCTCCAATTAACAGTGCCCCGGGACAACCCTGGACTGACCGCCGCACTGACCACCTCCATCCCGTCGCCTCATCATCATCATCTTTCCTTTCCTCACCTCTCGTTGTCCCTTTCCTTCATCATTATCATCATCATCTTTCCTTTCTTCACCTCTCACTATCCCCTCCCTTCATCATTATCATCTTTTCTCTTCTCACCTCTCACTGCCCGTCCCGTCATCATCATCATCATCATCATCTCTCCTTCTCTCACCTCTCAGCGTCCCTTCCTTTCATCATTATCATCTTTCCTCTTCTCACCCCTAACCGTTCCTCCCCTTGCTTCATCCTTTTCCTCACTTCTCACTGTCTCTTCCCCTCACAATTATCATCTTTCCTTGACTCACCACTCACTTTTCTATTCCTTGTTCCATCTTTTTCCTCACCTGACACTGTCTCTTTTCCTCCTCCTCCTCCTTCTCCTCCTCCTCCTCATCATCATCATCATCATCATCTTTCCTCATCTCTCACTGTCCTTTACCTCATCATCAACTTTTTTATTTTCCTCACCTCGGTCTTCCTTTCCTTGAGTATCTTTCTCCTTACTTCTCACTGTCCCTAATTGTCATCATCACCATGTCTCCTTTCCTCACCTCTCACTGTCCCTTCGCCTGGATCATCTTCCTCCATTTGGTTTAGCTAGACTATCTCTCTCCTTCCCTCCTTATATTCGCCACTCAGTTTAATTTATTCTAAGTGTTTATTTTAAACCCTTCGTCTCGTCTTTCTACGTATCTCATTTCCTTCCACAACGCATTTGCATGTTTTAAGTTTACTTCAGTTATTTTATTCAGCCGATCGCAATTCCTTTGTTCTTGAGTCTTGATCTTGTCTTTATGCCCAGTCATATCAAAAGTTTATTTAACCACCCATCATTAGTCATGCGTTTTTCGTCAGTCCATTTTCGTATATCAGCACCCTCCAGCATTAAGACATCATTCTCTAGCTTTTACTTTTCTCCAACTTTTCCATATTCATCGCCAAACCATTATAAAATAACCTCTACAAGCTACAGAGATTTTGCCCTATGTCGTATGAAATAGTCTGGTGTTAGGAATATATATATATATATATATATATATATATATATATAGTCAAAAACACACTTTCCCGAGCTGAAGGTAAAAAATGATTATATATTGTCATTTTTTTTTTTTATTACTCTTCCCATCTGTCCACAGTCCTTTATCATCTTCTTGGTTCCTTCCTGCCTGGTCGTTATTTTTATCAGCTCATAATACCCAAGTCTGACGTCGTATTTTTACTTTTTGTTCTTGCTTCATAAAGATTATTTAATTCAGATTATAAGAGACCCCTAAGCTCCATAAATACGTCTGCTGCCAGCAAGAATATGAGAGGAAAAAAATACATCATCGAAGTAAAGTTGCCATAATATACAGTATCAAGCCCACACACTCTAACACCCCCCCTATCCTCCCCCCAAACACTCTTTACATCCCCCCTCTCGTACCCTACACACTCTACATCTCCCCTCTCCTCTCCCCCACCACTTATCACCTATTCTCTCCGATAATTATACACAACACATGGGCAATATCTGTGCTGTTTCGCTTAATACCCTGTTTCAGCACCCATTAATATCAACATTCTCCCCCTGATTTTAATACTCATCTCACTGTAATCTGCAGCGGTGGTCATGGAACTCGTTATAAGTAGAATCTCACCAACAACTGTGCGAGGGCCTAACTGGATGAGGCCAATTGATGCGGCGTTTATGTCTGACCGGATGCTTTTTTTTTTTGCTGTCTTTAATCCGTTTGTTATTGGGATATCGATCTGTGATGGTGATAATGATGATGATGATGATGAGCAACAATAATGAGATGATGATGATGATGATGATGATGATAAAAATGTTGTCGCTATTGTTCTTCTTCTTTATGATGATGGCCATGATTAACTCCCACGAGGTCTTTCTTCTGTTTACATTTGTGTCGCGGTAACGAGGGTAAAACTGTGCCCAGGTCAAAGGATACGAGTCTCTGATTCATTAAAATAGCCTGTCGTCATATTTTTGGTAGATGATATAGTAAGAACCCTTTAGAAAGCCAGTGTTTCCTCCCTCAGCTTAATAAAATCGTCTGGCAGCAGAGGTAACCAGAATAACATATCTACGCAATAACCCGTCCTCTGAATGGTCAGGGAGTTTTAGCAAGAAACCAGGTATAAATTTCAGCGTTCGCTACTGTTGGCGATAAGACAGATGAACTAAAGATTAACGGTAATAATTGCACCAATAATAGGAGTGAAAACAGGAATCGTGGTAGTAGTAGTAGTAGTAGTAGCAGCTGTAGCAGCAACAGTGATTGTAGTGGTAGTAGTAGCAGTCAATGAAGTCATTATAGGAAAATATATTGGCAGTCCTTAATGAATCCACAAATACATAAACCTAATCGCTTCTCATAGGGTACTTACAGTTCATCCACTCATTTCCTCGTCTGCTAATGGACAGGAAACGCCAGTGGAACAATTATTCAGGTGTGTATGAGATGGGAGAAGGCATTTGATGGGGCAATTTAGATGATGAGATGAGTGGACGACACGGGTGGTGATTTGAGGGAGTAGGTGAGATAGTTATGATGTAAAGGTGTGGTAGGGTGAAGCGCTGGCGGGAGTGAGGTTAGTGGGGGTGTTGGGGGAGAGGGATGATAAGACGATCTGAAGTGGGTGATGGGAGCAAGATCTGATGGAGTGAAGGGGTGATTGTTGCAGGATATGAAGGTGTAAAGGGAACAAGATGTGATGGGGTGAGGGGGTGAAGGGATGGTGGGAGCAATATCTGATGGGATGAGGGGGTGTTAGCAGCAAGATTGCATGAGGTGAAGGTTTGATGGCTGCAGGGTGTGAAGGGGTGATGGGAGAGAGATCTGAGAGTCTGATAGGGTGAAGGGGTATTTGGAACAAGATCTAAGGATGCAAAACAGTGAAGCGGTGATGCGAGGAAGTTCTGATGAAATTGCAATAGAAGTAAGAAATGATGAGTCGACCGGCGCTAGATGTGATGAGTGAGGGAAGTAATGTGGGATGAAGGGGTAACAGAAGCAAAACTTTATTGGGAAACTAAGTGACATACAGTATGAAGTTTGATGAGAGAGAGAGAGAGAGAGAGAGAGAGAGATGCCTGATATTGATGACTCCTGTCTTACTTGGTTGGATCCGGTATGGTACGTGTTGCTTTCGACGGTACGGTACACGGTATCCCCGAGTCTGGCTCAGTCATAATTTACTTGCTCAGCCATTATGTGTGTGTGTGTGTGTGTGTGTGTGTGTGAGAGAGAGAGAGAGAAACATGCATATATAAACTTGTGAGCGAGAGATAAAGCCAGCAATAAACAAGAGAGAGAGAGAGTTATCACCTGCGCGCTATCTCAAGTCGACGATTTGTTTTCTCGGTTGTTCGTGTCGTCCCTTCAGATAGCCGAATCGATGTCTGACTTAGTATTCATAAGAGATCTTAACTATTTTTTATCGTAAGCAAATCTCCATATCAGTAAAATATTATCACGAGGGATGTTTCATAATTTTTTTTTTTTTTCTTTTTGACTCTACTTGTGAAATGTCTGGAAGGTGTACATATTAAGAAAAAATTACAACTAAACTAACTTACGCATAACTTAAGCACAAGAAAGTCCATGGGTGCTGTCCCTAGTGTATTTCATCTCTCTTCTGTCTCTGAGGTTGCTTTCTAATGCATGGAATATGTGTACATGGGGTTGATCATTCTATATTTAGGTATGATTTATGTCAGATTTATTACTTAGGTGTGTGTGTGTGTGTGTGTGTGTGTGTGTGTGTGTGTGTGTGTGTGTGTTAAGGATGCATGGGGTGCTGTAGGCTACGTGCTAAGACTAATTTCCATTTCGCCATGAACTCTGTATATAGTTTCTTCTATTTTCTTGTTTTCGTGTCCTCATATCTCCTTGTATAATGGCAGACAGGGATATGATGATGAAGATGATGATGATGATGATGATGATATATTAAGAAATAAGACTGTGATGAGTATATTGTGTTAAAAGAGAGGATGATAATGACGATGTGACTTATGAAATGGAAGACAGGGATACTAGTGTGATGATGATGATGATGATGATGATGCGTTAAGTAATAAGATTATGATGACTCTTGTCTTAAATAATAGGATGATAATGATGAAATGGCCCGTTGTGATGTGGGAAACAGGGATAGGATGATAATGGTGATGTTAAATTATAGTTTTCTCAGTTTTCCGATAGTGGTTATTCTAGACAATATTTAGCCCATCCTTTCCTGGCCAGGTGTTGTTGTGTCCCTGTATTGTCCGGCCGCTAATTACTACACCTCTAATGACAGGCCGGCAATTCGCCTCAGTAAATTAGGTATCTGAGGACCTCCCACGTCACAGGGCAGGTGTTCTCGTAGGTTAAGGAGGCTTCCTAGCACGTCTTCCTCGTCAGTTTATTTTGTGATTATTTTCTTTGATATTTTCTTGTATGCTGTTTATGCAGTCTGCGTTTATATTAAAAGGATATGAATAGCATTAAAGGAAACAATAAGGTGTAATAGGTAAAATATACGGTTAAGGAATATGTGCTGGAAAACTTATTAAGCTGACGAGAAGACGGAGCAGGGACTGTAGTGGGAGGAGGAGGGGGGTGTCAAGAGTCAGGAGTAAGTTAATGTCAGAAGGGGGATGTCAGGAGGAGACGGGATATCAGGTCGGAGTCATGACTTTCTGAGACAAGAGCAGTGTTGGGGGCGGGGCCACACTCGCCATTGGTCAAGACGGGTGTGGATGTTTACCAATAATTGACGGTGACGGGCAGGCAAGGGCGGGGAGGGGAGAGGGAAAGGGGCTTTCTGTCTACCTGGCCATCAATTAATCTAGGTGACCACAGGATATTTCCTTTTGCCATTTTCTTATATGTTTTTGGTTGTGTTACTAACGTATTGTTTTTTCCTCCCCAGGACCATCCTTCCTTGCGAGGGACGCCACTGGCCATGCTGGCGGCCCAGTGCAACAAACTGACTAGCAAGAGCCCGCCGCCGCTAGCAGACGCTGCAGTTGGGAAAGGATTTCACCCCTGGAAGAAGAGTCCTGTAGGGGCAGCAGCGGGGTCGGGAGGTGGAGCCTCGGGCGTGGGCACGGGGCAAAGGTCAGGCCCCGCCTCTTCGGCCAGTGGTGGTCATGGAACGGCCTCCTCCTCCAGCAGTTACCAGCGCCCAGCCGTGACGACCAGTGCGGCCTGCTCCTACCCTCAGCCCTCGGACCTGTACTTTCCCTCCTCCTCGGCCGGCGGACAGTCGGACTCAGCTCAGGCCACACTCCTATCAAAGGTGGACGGGTCTTCACACATACCAGCCATGAGTTCCATGTACTCGCGCGTGGCCGGCGTCACACACCCATACGAGTCCTGGCCCTTCAACAGCATGGCCGGGGCTGCCTCAGCTATTAAGCCTGAGGTGTCAGCAGTCAACTCCCTCAACACCACAAGCTGGTGGGACATGCACAGTGCCGCCGCCGCCTCGGCAGGCTCCTGGCTTGATATGTCAGGAGCAACGTCAGCGGGCCTGTCAGGTGTAGCTGGCATGTCTCAGATGGCCAATTACCCCACAGGCGACTACTCCACACTATCACACACACTAGCTGCCTCTAATACGGCACACCTCTTATCCTCTGGACAACATTTGTTGCAGGACACGTACAAATCAATGCTGCCTACACAGGGAATGGCCCCAGCCATGGGCTCCCCATTTGGGCTGGGCCAGCCCACCTTGCCGCAGGTGCCCTCTCCTCGCTCCCAGCGGCGCTACACAGGGCGCGCCACTTGTGACTGCCCCAACTGCCAGGAAGCTGATCGACTGGGGCCGGCCGGAGCACACCTTCGGAAACGGAACATCCACTCGTGCCATATCCCAGGCTGCGGCAAGGTCTACGGCAAGACGTCTCATCTGAAGGCGCATCTCCGCTGGCACACGGGTGAGCGCCCTTTCGTTTGCAACTGGCTTTTTTGCGGGAAAAGGTTCACGCGCTCAGATGAACTACAGCGTCATCTCCGAACCCACACAGGTGAGAAGCGGTTCGCGTGTCCCGTGTGCAACAAGAGGTTCATGCGGTCGGACCACCTTAGCAAGCACGTCAAGACGCACAACGCCTGCAGCGGCGGCAAGAAGAACAGCGACGGCAGTGAGTGTGACAGCGAGAACAGCCAGAGTGAACCTCCCTCCGTATCCTCCCCAGCCTCTGTCAACACACCGCCCATCAACACACCCACCACTCCCACCGCCCAGGCCATGAGTCCGCCCGCGCCAGACCTCAAACCTCTCGTGTGAAGGGCTCGGTCGTGGGCGGCCTCAGGACAGCCCCGGCAGCTGCCACCGCACCCGCCGCTGCTGGGGCAGGAGTGCCGGGCGAACAGCAGCAGCGGGTGCAAGGTGGCACCTGCCGTGGGCTGCGTCCTCATTGTGATAGTGGGCGTCCTTGTGCGTCCAGGTGGTGGTGGTGGTGGAGTGTCAGGGCAGGGCGCACGCCCGCCTCTGCTGTCAGGCCGGGTCCGCCCACCCTGCCTACCTCGCCTCACCCCGTCAGTATGTGCCAAATCTTGCGCCCTTCAACGAGCCTCGTGTGTAAAGTGTTTATAGTGTTTACTAATGTAAGCAAATTTCTAAACTAATGATTGATAATGGGCATTTGTACCAGTGTTTGTCAGTGTATGGTTCCATCATTATCACTTTTTGTTTATATACAATAACATATTTTATTTTTACACAATGTGTATTCTATTAACTTTGCCTTACACTGCACTAACAAGGTCATCCACCACCGACATGTGTCAAACAGTTGACCCCGCCACGGGTACCAGTGTCTGTAGCGACTGTGACTTCGATCCCCGGTCACAGTCATGGGCGGTGTGGGCGCCGCGCCCCGCCCACATCTCCCATGACGGTGCCACACCCCTGTTACCACGACCCACCAGGTGACTGTGTCGAGAGGTAGGACCCTGAAACTTTCCCTCGGTACGTAATGTGCTTCATATCCAAAGTCGTCCTATTCATTCATAAATATCTTTCCAAACTAAATTATCCAGCCATTGCCAGACATCAGAATCCAAAACTAACGAGAGTGACGCTCATAAGCAAAGCAACTGCGATACTGATGACCAAGAGAGGCAGACAGACAGCCTGGCGCCTGACTCATCTCGCCAGTGTACTTGAAGGGAAGCACCGCGGCTTAATTGAGGATATTGCTTGTTTGTGGCTCTTCCTCCCCGCTCCCAGGTGTGTAGGCGATAATGAGTTACCAGGGGCAGGGATGCTACCGCCAGTGTGGGTGTGGAGTGATGGTGGAATGCTCGAGGTTGGGGTGAATGTGGAGGTGAGGATTTAGGAAGGGAGAAAAGTGCTTAAAGGAGTACTTGGAAAGGGGAAGTGTCCAATATGGGAGTGAATCGTCGAGGTCTAGGCTGTGGTGAAATCTAGTGTGCGAGGACTTAAGGTGAGAGGAAAATGCTTAAGTGGGAGGTGTGATCTTAAAGCGGGAATGAAAGGGAGTGTGGTGGTAATGTTGGGTATGGGTGTGAATGGCAGAGTACTTGAGGCTGGAGTAAGATAGGGAAGGGAGTGTATGAAATGAAAGAAAAATACGTACATCTTCAGCACAATGGAGTCTTTTTTTCTTTTTTTTTTCCCCGCTGTCGCGAGATTTTTTTTTTTTTTTTAAGGAGAAACTTCATTGTAAAGGGATGAAGCTTCTCACAATGAAAGGTTTCTCTCAAGCTGAAAAAATCACTTGACAGTAGCAAGAGAAAGGTAAAAAAGACTCCAATGTACCCCAAAAAGATTGCAGAGGGAGAGTTGCAATTAAAACTTAAATGAGAGAAATATGATAAAAAGAAATATTCAGTGAGTGTGAGGTGATGATGGAATGCTTTAGATTAGAGTAAAAATGCGTGAGATTTTAAGAATGGAGATTATTTTCAAAAAGTACCAGTAAAATTAAGACCGATATGGAGAGTATGGCAGGAGGGAAGTGTATCAGAGTTTTAATGAGATGCTGAGGCCTGGAGGGAGGTGCTTAGAGCTGGATATAAACTGCCTTATGAAGAAATACGACTCACTCCCCAGTTTGTTCCTTCCCACGGCGATTTAGCCCTTCATTCCGGTGGCTTACTCTTTATTTCACTCTTGCTCTCCCCCTGACGATTTTATCCAACGATTTTATTCAACTTTATCACTGAAAGAGCAAATTCACGGTGATCTAAATCCTCTAACTCGAAAAAAAATCATACCTAAGATGAATAAAATCGTCTGTTGGTGACAAGAATAAAAGAAGAAATGCATCATCCGGCTGAAGGGGTTAAACTGACGAAAATTCCACCGACTTTCCGAATCCACCAGGCGATTCTTAAACCACAAACGAATTTTTTTCCCCTTTGTAAGACACGGATTTTAAGTTGCGTTTACTCAAGCGAACTGCGGCTCTTGCGGTCAGCCCTTATCCCTTACACAACGATGACGGTTTTTACATGTTACTCTTGCTATCTTCAGACGATTTTATTCAGCTCAGGAGGGACTGCCTGGAGTGGCGGAGTTAGATACAGCTTTCATTCATCTTTCAGTACAAGTAGTCTTTCCTAAGCTGACTAAAATCGCCTGGAGATAGCAAGCATAAACAAAAGACATCACATGGAAAGGGAATAACTCGAAACTATACTGACTGCTTACACCATCATTCTCCCAGTGACTTCCGCGACCATTACGTTATGATAGCTTAAATTAGGCTTTATTTTGTGGGTTCCTTGTGTGTCTGCTTTAGAATACCTCGCTGGTCTCATATTTTGCCCGTTGTTTGGCATGTATCTGATGTGAATGTATGTGCTTTTTCCTCTAGTCTCGAGAAAAAAATGCCCAAAAGTATTTCATGCCCAAAAATGTAAACAATTGATATGCCCCTTAACTTTTTTGCTACTTGGGACGCTCTTAGTTCCCTCATCAGGGTCAGCACCAGATGATTTTCTCCAGCAGAGGTAAATCCCAGCAGTCAGTGGATTAAAAAGTACATAGATTAATCCTGTCGCTTCTTTAGAAATGCTGGATTTTTTCTTTTTTTTTGCTACCACCAGTCGATTTTATTCCCATGGACGGAATTACCCGAATCAGAATTTGCCTTAGCTTGCGAACAAAGCGAAAGAGAAAAAAAGTGTCAGAAACCATCGAAAACTTTAAGAATACGAAAAACGTCTTTGATATCCACTCAGAGTTCGTCATTACCTCTCTCTCTCTCTCTCTCTCTCTCTCTCTCTCTCCTGTAACTCAATAAA
The DNA here is from genome assembly GCF_032717465.1 of Coenobita brevimanus. Classification (NCBI taxonomy): domain Eukaryota; kingdom Metazoa; phylum Arthropoda; class Malacostraca; order Decapoda; family Coenobitidae; genus Coenobita; species Coenobita brevimanus. The sequence continues at coordinate 56,698,033 of NC_137046.1, read as the reverse complement.
CAGCTAGGCTACGGTCACCTAAGTCAGATTTTTGAGCACTGAAGACAGAGATGAAAAAAAAAAATACACTGATAAGAGTCAAATTAAAAAGGAACGCAATTTTAGGTTGATAAAAAATTCAGTAACAGAGAGAACAATAAAATAGGCAAAAGTTATAGAGAGAGGGAGATAAAAAAAAGAATTTATAGCATCATCAGTACAGCTTGAGAATCATTAGCATCGATGACTATAGAAAATTCAGAATCAGAAAGAGAGAACGTTAAAACAAAAGACGGGCGAAAAAGAGAGAAAAAAAAAAGTTACCCCATTTTGCCAGTAACGCTTCAGAATCATTAGGGCTGATGACAAAACGAAAAACAATATTAGAGAGAGAGAGAGAGAGAGAGAGAGAGAGAGAGAGAACACCCGATTATGCTACTAGGGAGAGAGATGTTCATTACTGGAACTCCTGCACCACATATTCATTTCCGAATCATTTGTGTTCAATTACCCGAGCCGAGAGAGAGAGAGAGAGAGAGAGAGAGAGAGAGAGAGAGAGAGAGAGAGAGAGAGAAAGGGGGGAACCCAATTACAGCCAGTATTTTCCCATTTTACCCATTAATCGGTCCCAATTTGCCCCCCCCCTCTGCTCCCCCTCCTCTTCCGTCGCCTCCCTCCAGTAATCGGTATTGGGTTTGCTCATCTCCCCTTCTACTCTCTCTCTCTCTCTCTCTCTCTCTCTCTCTCTCTCTCTCTCTCTCTCTCTCTCTCTCTCTCTCTCTCTCTCTCTCTCTCTCTCTCTCTCTCAGTTTTTCCTTAACATCGTTCATCACCGACGTGCCTACACCTGTCTAGACACCATATATTTCTCCCTCAGTACCTTCGTTGTCTTTAACATCACCACTCCTCTCTCTCTCTCTCTCTCTCTCTCTCACCACCACTCCTGTCAGTCTTAGCACCATTCTTGTCTCCACCAATCGCCCTTTCGCAGTCAAACCCACCGCCACCCCGTCATTCCCTCTCTCCCTAACCATCAATTCAGCTCTTTGCAACTCGTCCTTTCTTTCTTTTTCTCTCTCCCTCCTTCACTTTTACTCCATCGTCCAGCTTTTAGCCTCATCCTGGATCTTTACCTTTCTTTTTAAACATTTTTTTCACTTTCCTGTTTCCGTATATATATTTTTTCGGTCTCTCTCTCTCTCTCTCTCTCTCTCTCTCTCTCTCTCTCTCTCTTCTTGGCACTCTTTACGTCACTTAATATGAAAGCATATAAATGATTAGTACTGATAACAGTGATAACAGCAGAGATAAGAATGCTATGTTGATGATAACGATTACTTGATTGGTTATAATAACTGATAACTGCATTACTGATATGTTTATAAGAAGATATTTGCACTAATAATAACCACCATCATAATCATCATCGCGACTCTTTTCTTAGCTAAAATTTACAGTAATGATAATGATAATAATAATAATAATAATAATAATAATAATAATTATAACAACAACAACCAAGATAACAATCAAGACAACGATCAAATTAATAATAATAATAATAATAATAACAATGATAATAATCAAAATAACAATATCATCAATAACAATACTGATGACCACTCCTGTCATAAGTGAATAATAACAGTACAAACGACCATAATGACAACAATAACCTTAATACGAATAACACGAATGAGAGTGATAACAAAGAAAAATAACTATACTAAGGAACTCTCGACTCCTCAAGAAATAGCATCCGTGGGCGAATATATAAGACGTCAGTAAACACCTTGAGATAACCCGGCCGCTCATACACACCCTAATCACCCTCATTAGCCAGAAATTAACCACAAATGCCCTGAGTTATCGCTCTAATTACCCCTACCAACACCCAAGGCCCAGTATCTAGAAACCCCTTCATTACGAGAGGTCTTACCCCCTCCCCAAAAAAAAGAATCACACAGAGGTAGCAAAAAAATGGCATAAATAATAGTCTACCCCCGAACGGAAATTAGAGAAGTGCGTCATCGTGCTGAAGAGGTTAATGATGACTATTTCTTCCCTCTTCACTACGAGAGGTCCTTCACAAAAAAATAAAATTGTCTAGCAAAAAAAAAAATAAAATGATGTCACTATTGTAGAGGTTATGGCAATTCCTCCTAACCTGCATACAATCACGTGATGGTAGTAAAATAAATGAAATAAAGAATATAACGTCAAAGGGCCAAAGTGATTAAATCTGGGCAACAAAAGTCATTATTAATACTTGCTGGGGACTTACTTCGGTGGTTTACTATAATTATTCCTATTTGTTAATTCGTTATTGATGGCACTGTGAGTTTTATTAGTACTGGTGGTCTTTAAGTTGGCTGTCATTCTACTTTCCTGTTGTCGCTTCTTTAAACTACTTCATGTATATCTTGTTTTTGCTTTCTGTCTACTCTGTTTACACCAGATTTACTTTTCTCAGTCTTCAGTCACATCGTCTTCCTTATACACACACACACACACACACACACACACACACACACACACACACACACACACACACACACACACACACACACACACACACACACACACAGTAACTTTACTCTTCATTTCCACCTCAAGTCCCCCTTTCCATTCAGCTCTACCTACTTTCCAACACACCCTGGTATACCCTGTTTGCGTTGCTCACATTAGCCTTCTTTCTCTCCATCTTCTGCCCCTTCATTTTCCTTCCTCTGCATTTCCTTTCTCTATACCCTTATTCTTGTTCATTTCATTCAAACCTGACCTCCCCTTCAGTACAAATTATTCTACAGCTATTTATACCTGTTTCCTCTTACCCACCTTTTGCTCCTCCATTTCACTTCAGATTAACGTTTTACTGATCTCTTACTACATCACCTCTTCGCCTCACTTCATTTATCTCTTTTCTCCTCCTCTGTCCCCCATTCATTCAAGATACTTTTACCCCTTGAGACCGAGAATGTATATTATATTTTTTCAACAACCAGACGATTATATTCAATCTAATCGAGTCGTCCTGTGGAGAAAGGGTTGAAAGGCCATACATAACCCCTCCAATTCGAAAAAGCCCATCTAAGCTCAATAGAGTCGTCTGGAGGTTCGAAGAGTAAATCAAAATCGTAGCGCAGTGCTTAAAAGAATCAAGACTTCTTTTCTTCAGTTCACTTTCCTCCACTTTTATTACGCTATTTTTTCTTCCCGATGACACACTCCACTCCAAAACAAGTTCTTCATCCCCTATCTTCCTTTTAATATATTTTCTTCCCAACGCAGTCTCTATCATTCTACTTTACTCCTTTTCAACGTACCTCATTTAAAAATACGTTCTTTCTCACTTCTTGTCCTCCTCATAACACTATATTCCGCCTCTCTTAATCCCCTTTCCACAGTTTCTTACGCCACCTTCCCCATCTCTACATTTCCACCCTCACCACACCACCTCCACCATCCCACTTCCTCTTCTACTATATTTCTAACCCTGCCACCCCACGTTCCCCACTCCACCCTTCGTCTCTTCATTCCTCCCTCTCTACTCACCACCCTTCCTTTCACCCACATTAACCTTATCCCCCTCACCCCCGCTGGACAGGAGAGAGGGAACAAGTGAGATGATGGTTGCCAATTAAGCCTTCACTTCGTTCCCCTCGCGGTTTTCCCCTCGTCGCCTTTCTCCTCCCCTTCTCTCCCCTCCTTTTCCTCTCCCTCAGCTTTTCTTCCTTCTTTTCCTCTCCTCTCAGTTCTTCTCGCTTCCTCCCTGTTCTGTACCTTTTCCTTCCTTTTGCTCTTCTCACCTCATTTATCCTTCCCTTTTCTCACCACCACATCTTTCCTTCTCTCCACCCTAATCCCCTCATCTCCTCTACCTTATCCATTTCTCCCCTTCACTGTCCTCCCTTCCGTTCCTCTCACGTCAATTCACTCTTCTTTCCTTTGTCCTTAACTTCCTTCTAATTCTGTTCCCTTCTTCTATCTTTCTTTCCTATTTGTGTTCTTTTCCCAATACTTCTTATCCATTCTTGTCTCACCTTTCATCCCCTGTCAATCTACCTCTCTTCCTCTTGCCCTCCCTATCTTTGATTCTTATTCCACTGACTCCCTCAGTCTCATTTCCGCTCCCTTCTGGCCCTATCCCCTCAAATTCCTTTCTTCTTCATTCCTTTTCTTCATCTTTCTTTCCCTCACTTCCGCATACCTTCCCCTTACATCTTTTCTCATTTATCCCTTCTCCCTCTCATATTCCTTCCCTCCATCTTTCTCCTGTTTACCTCCCATTCCCTCACTTTCTGTCATCTCGCTTTTTTCCTTTTTTTCCCTCTTCTCTCCTTCTCCTAACCCACTTTCCTCCACCTCCTCTTCCTTCAATTTTCCCTTTTTCATTTTCTTTTCCCTCACTTAACTTCTCTACTTTTATCACAATTCCCTCTTCCTTTAATGCTTCATATATTCACTTCATATCCCTTATCTCTTTAGTCGTTCCTCCTTTTCCCTCAGTTCTCACTTTCCTCATTTCACCCTCTTTCTTCCTTCTTTTGTCTCTCGTTTCTCCTTTTCTCCCATCCTCTCCTCACCTCTCCTCCCCATTTCTTCCTCCTTAACTCTTTTCCTCTCATTTCATTCACACCTTCATATCCCTTCGTTTTTTTTCCTTAATTATTTTGTTGTCTCTTCCATTTTCCCTTCGTCTATCTCTCTTCTACATCTTTTTCATACTTTCCCTCATCGTCTTATTTTCCTTCCTCCCTCTCGTCTGCCTCTCCCCTCGACCTCTTACATCCCCTCATCATTTCATTTTCCTTCTACCCTCTCGTCTGCCTCTCTCCCCTCGACCTCTCTCCCCTCAACCCTCCCCTCAGCCGCTGCTTGTCACAGACCATCTACCTCTCTTTCAATCAGCTAATTCTCCCCTCAGCATAATCCCCTGTAAATACTTATCTCCCCTCGGGTTTGTTTCCTCCCCACGGCCCTCCCCTCTTCTGTCTCTCTCTCTCCCCTCACCCTCTTCTTACGACCGCTGCCGAGGGGTCAACGAGGGGAAAGAATCACTGCCTTTTGATTAGGTTTTCTCCATTGGTGACAGACTTCCACATTAGAGCCAGTTCAATGGGGCTGAGGGGAGAGAGAGAGAGAGAGAGAGAGAGAGAGAGAAAGAGAGAGGAGCGTACACGGATGAGGGGAAGAAAGGGTAAAGGAAAGGAGGTAGGAAAGGAGAAGGGGAAGGAAAGGGTGAAAGGAGATGGAAGGTGCAAGAGAATGGAGAAGTATAGAAGGATAGGGCGGTACACAGATGAGGGAAGAAAGAGGAAAGAACATGAGAGAGAATCACAGAGAGTGGAACAGGGAGAAAGGAGAGGGATGAAAAGGGATATTGAAAAAAAAAATGACAATGGATGACAAGGGAGAGGGGTGAAGAAAAAGGGAAATCAAGGAAGAGGAGAATGGGGAAAAGAGGTCATGAGGAGTGAAGAGAAAGAGGTGCAGAGGCGGGAGACGAGAAAGGGATATGAACTAGAAGGGGGAGGGAAGATGAAGGAGACATAGGGAAAGGATAATAAGGGGCGAAATGGGAAGGGTGAGTGAGGGGAGGAGATGGCAACAAAGGGAAAGGGGAAGGAGAAGCGAGGGGAGGAAAATGAAACATGGGGAAAGGGAACGTGAGAGAAAGAGGAAAGTTAATGAGAGAAGGGGAAAAAAAGAGAGATGGGAAAGGAAACCAAGGGTGGGACAGAGGCATAAAGAGATAGAGAAAGCAAGGGGAGGAAGGTGGTTTCAGGTAAAAAGGAAAACGAAACGAGAAGGATAGGCAAAAAGGCAGAGAAGGGAGACAGAAGGAAAGAGGAATATTAAAGGAGGGAAAGAGAATAAAGCCGAAAAAAAAGAGAAAAAATAAAACGAAGGAGGAGGAGAAAGCAAATAGCAAAATTCCACATGTTCCTAAGGATGAGGGTGGAGACAGGTAGATACGCAAAACTGGAGGAAAATAGAGAAACGGAGCGACGGAAGGGGCAGAGAGGAAGAGGATGGTGAAGTGGGGGGAAGGGGAAACAAAGAGGGGAAGGGGAAGTCAGGGAACGATATAAGACAGAGGAAAAGAGGCAGCAAGAGGATGCTATTTCGAGGGGAGGAGGACAAAAAAAAGATGAATGAAAGAAAACGAAGAAGGAAGGATGGAACACAGGAAAAGATAAAAGCGAAGGAAGAAGAGTGAAATAGAGGAAAAGAAGAAAGCAAAGGAAGGCGATAGAAACGGGGGGGAAGAAGGAGAAGAAGAGGGGAAAGGAGAACACAAGGGGATGAAAATTAGCCAGACTGAAAGAGAGGGAGGGTGAAAGTGGTGATCGACTAACATGGAGTGGGAGGAGGGCAATCAGGAGGGAAGGAGAGGAACGCTTGGCATCCTAGGCACCCTCACACACACAATACACAAACCACCAGCTCACACACACCACATGTTCGGGGTTACCTCATTGGGATTTCTGTTTTCATTGCTCTATTCTCTTCTCCCTCTGCCATCTCTCTTGTCTGTTCTGTCTCACTCTCTCTTTTTTTTTTCTTTTTTCTATCTCTTTACTTCAAATCTTCGTTCTCAGAAACATCACATTTTGAGGGTTTTGGGTGCTACCTACGTCTTTCTCTTGTGGATAGCTCTCTCGATTACGTTGCCTCTCTCTCACACACAATACACATAGTCGTTTGGTGGTCGTAACAATGAAGTACAGTAGTTATTATCGTAGAGAAATGATTAACCTTTTCGCTACTGGAGGACTATCCCGTGTTAAGTAGAGTCGCTTGGTGATAGCAAAACTAAATCCAGAACAAGAAGTCATCGCAGTGAAGAGACTAAAAATAGCAGTTTAACCCTTTCACTGTGTGGGAACTCTTTTAATCTTGATAAAATTATTTGGTGGTAGCAAGGAAAAAAGATTAGACTGAGAGGATTAATGCCAATTGTTTCTAACTCTCTGACTGCGAGGAATCTTTCTTAAGCTGAAGAAAATCGTCTGTGGGAAGCAAGAATTTAACAATAAATAATGGAGTCATACCGAAAGGTTTAAGAAATGAATTTGGGAAACTATAGCGCAGCAGTTTTGAATAATGAGTCATGTATTAAAGTCCTTTGTGATTCTGTGTAAGCGGAAAAGATTATCATGCATTCCTGGCAAATCACAGCGTGTATGCTGACTGGCACAGAGTTTTTCTTTCTGAAGTCCTTCATCAATTGATTTCACGTTGCGAGAAATTCACTGAGTCGGGATAAGTGAATATCATTCATATACAGAATTTACTGTTACTCATACCTGGATATGAAGCACATTTCAGCCGTGAGTGACGAGCTTCAGGATAATCAAGATCTAGAGAGACCTTGAGGATAAAGACAGTGAGAATGACTGACCGAGACTGATCACAGTCATAGCACACCCCGATACACACTCTGCCTTTGATCTTGTTTCTCTGTCTTTGTCATCAATATATATATATATATATATATATATATATATATATATATATATATATATATATATATATATATATAACTTCGAGTAATACAATTACCGTACATAACTGACAATATTATTTTGGAAAGTGCAATTCTATTTTTTTTTTTTTTTTTGGCATTTATTAGAAATAGTAATAGAGGGTTCAATGCTACAATTTAGCATTTTCAGTCTTCCATCGCATGTCAGAAAACAGTCAGCTCTAAACAAAGCTATAGCTGAGGATGACACTTGGACGAGGACTTCACTGACACCTTATATTTACCTTGAGTGGGAAAGTTTGCACTCGGCTTCCTGACATGCATCCCCTCACGCTCATCACAAAACTCAAGATGAAGTTTTCTATTCCTGACACATTATTCTTGACTCGTCGTGATTATTTCCCAAAGTCAGAAATTAATCCATACCTGGAATAATCATAATATTTGGTATTTTCTTTGTATCAGTATTCAGTTTTAAATTATGACATATAAAAGTAACTTAAATTTCTTTCAGTCAGATATGCAAGGCACGAAAGTCAGTGTACACATAAGTCACTGGCATTCGGCAAGGCTAAGTGAATGTATGGTTAGTGTCAAGGAAAACACACACACACACACACACACACACACACACACACACACACACACACACACACACACACACACACACACACACACACACACACACACACACACACACACACACCTTCCCATCTCATTCCCTATCATCAGTGGTAATCCTTGAAGACTTGGTAATCCTACAACGAAAGACTGGAATCCCCCCCCCCCCGCTGTTTCTCCCTGGCTGATCCACTGACTCAGCGGCTGCCTCGAGTCACTCAGGAACTTAGTGTGTGGGACTGGGGACTCTTGAGACTTAGTGAGAGTCCTTCGCTTTAGGGCAGGTAGTCTCGTAGGTTAAGAAGGCTCCCTCGTACCTCTTCCTTACCAGTGTATACCTTTATCTATTACGCTCATATTTTTTCGAGTCTTATTTATAGTCTGTGTTGTTTGAAATATAAAATAGTAACAAATAAGAGCGTAATAAAGTGTAATAAGGTAAATGGCGATAAAAATAAACTAAAAGGCCAAGGCGTAATAGCCAAGATAAATCGCTAAGGAAGAGGTGCTAGGGAATCTCCATGGCCCACGAGAATATACGACTCTAGAACAGGCTGACGTGGCCGCGCTGGGAAAGTGATGAGCCAGGGAGCCGTATTGCCAAACCTGAGAGGGGACGAAGGTGCAAACAGAGTCTCTAATGTCTGGCGGTCATAATTAGAGCAGATGTAGGGGTAAAATTTTCTTAACTAGCCTGCAGATCACCTCACATTTCCCATTTAACAGCGAAATAAAGAAACCGAAAATCCCATTACTTTCATCATCGGTTTCACGAATGACTGTGAGAAATTAGAAGCTTTCTTCCACCCTCGCGTCCTCAGTTTGAATCCCCTTAATTCAATGACGTATTTTACTTGCATGTTCTTGACACGCTCAGACGATTTTATGTAGCATGGAGAGGGGGGGGAAACTCAGTCTTCAAGAGTTAAATGAAGGATTCAGCTAACCTCTCCTCTCCGAAAAGCCTCTCCATAGCTGAAGGAAATCATCTGAAGGTAACAAGAACGAAGTTAAAATACGTCATGGGAGTAAAGAGGTTAAAATACGGCTAAAAATTCTGCCTAGGGTGTGACAACTGACAAACCGACCCACTACAACCAACCATAGGACCGGGATGTCTGCGATGCTCTCAACTTTTTATTTTTTGTTGTTGTTACTCGTTTTTATTAACCACGGCCTGGATTCACGAAGAGATTTACGAGTCCAGTTCCCTCTCGTAGATCAGACTGGTTTTTGTGGGAAGGACAAGAGGAATGGAGAACTTTACCACGTTTCATGCTTTTACTTTCTGCAAAAATGCAGATGTTGGTTTTGTGAGGAAACGTATTATAGCTATTTTTTGTTATTGAAGGAAGGGCAGAGAGAGAGAGAGAGAGAGAGAGAGAGAGAGAGAGAGAGAAGAACCTTTCAGTATCTCTCGTTCTTCCTGCGAATGAAAGTCTGAGTTCCGAGAGGGCGTTGGTCGTAAATCTGTTTGTGAATCCTGGCCCCAAGACGGCCAGTGTCTGGTGAGCCACGTCCTCCCGCGACGGCTGCTACGGCGAGGTGGTGGTGGAGGTGAATGTGTGTGTGCTCCTCGCGGCGTCTCAGTTCAGATAGCCCCTCTTTACTGGTGCCAAACTTGCTTTATTCAAGATCACTTAGCATTACTATATGATTTTTTTTTACAGATTATATTAGTGTTATTATTACTGCTACACTGAGGAACTGTTTTTCTGAGAGGCCAAAGAGACTGAGACTCACGAGGCGCACATCCGATTATCTAACATCGTGTATTAAGGACACTGCAATATGCTACCACTACACAGACGGCAGAGGACTTCTCCTAGTATTACCACTTTACTTGTGTCCAGCGTCATGACAGTATTCCCACACCAAACATGACAGCGCTGACTCTCCCCGTGCGAGTGTTGTTGCTGTGATTTTAGTTCTCAATTTTATTCTGACTCATACATTCTAGAGAGGATGTTACAGTTACAATACTAACTGAAGTCCACTGCAAACCTCCGGTGCCATGTGCTAGGGTACCAGATTCGGGTATTTGTTCAGGAACTCTTGTTCATGTCGAGTTGTAGTGTGGCTGACCTGCCCGCATGGCTGTGGGCAGGAGAGCAGTTCCGTTTAAGTTCCATTGGTGGGATTTGGCGAGAATCTGGGTTTAGGGGGCAGCATTGGAGCTTGCTAGCCTGTTTGCGTATCATTAATCAAGATAATCATATTCAGGTACAGCTGGTTAGGTTAAGTACCGTGTACAGTTGTCTCACTGCAGGCGATCCTGCACAAGTAAGTTTGAATACGCAGCCTTTAATTACCGCCATCACTCGTGTTTCGTGCGTCATTTACTCGTGTACACTCAGCTGTCATGTTCAAGCTTACCTGTGCAGGACACCTGGGCAGGTGACCTTGCTTAGGTACTTCTAACCAAGTGTCCGCATTTCTGGATTTGTTCACATTCAGGGTTCAGGCTCCCTTGTACAAGCGTTCCTGTTCATTTTCAGTATGTTAAGGTGCCGGGTGGTTGGCGGGGCATCAACTTATGGTGGCACTTTTGTGTACAAAAGCTGAAAGCGCGTGCCAAAGTTTTTCAACATGTGCAAAAATCTGTACATGAAAATCAGACTACATTAATACAGTAAGAAGTTTCCAGAGTATCAAGTGCACACTCAGAGATGCATAATATTGTGCAGAATAATTCATACGGTTCTTAAGATCTAGAGAGTTTCAAAGTGTGCGAATCGTGTACAGAGGACTGAACATGTATTAAGGCCTTGAACATGTACTGAAGCTTTGAACATGGGCTAAAGCTTTGAGTATGTCCCAGTGCTTGTATAATGTACTAATGCTGAGGCCGCTGCGGTGCCGGGGTCATGCTGGCACGAGAACTGGCATTACTCTGGCACTCGCCGGGTTAGGAAGCTTCATTCAACATCAGCTAAAGCTTTTCGCATGTTCAACAACTGAACATGTCACAAAGCTTGAAATAATGAAAATGTCCTGTATTCATTATCACTGATATGGCGGAAACCTCAAGCAGGTGCAAATGCTTAAAACTTGGTCAAAGAAGCATAATTTAACACAAAGAATGAAATATATATCACTTGGCTTAATTTAGTTTCGCATACCTTCAGTATTATCCACATCTATTACCAGTATTATTTTCCTAAAACCAAAATGCATCAGTTGCTTAATTTTCTGTGCATCTTTAGTCATTTGAAAGCCATGATTTGTGCCGTTTGCCCTGCTTCTGTCCATGTCGACCTGTTATAATGTACCCGTATGTTACTTCCAGGTATGTTTTTGTTTATATTACCAAGCCAAGGCGCTGACCTTTGTGTCACGTGAGAATTGTAAGTACCGAAGCCTCTGTTTTCATAGCAGACACTTTACTTAGTTGGCCAAATATTACTTTTAGAGCAGGGAAGATCACAGTTGATGCAGTCTCCTCCAAACCACATGGGCAAGGTATAAAGAAACCCCCAAGATTAGCTTTAAAATTATCCCTCTTTCAAGTCCCTGTTTTCCTCGTCCTCACAAACACCACACCTCTCCACAACCATAGTCTTTCACTTCCTGTTTAATTTTGATTTTCCAAGCTCTTTTGATACAGCACGTCTTAATCATGCCTTCCTTTCCCAGCCCTCCATTTCCGCAGAGAACTTAGAAAATTTTAATTAAGTTGCTCCTATCATGAACTTCCCTGTTTGACATCCTATTAACTTTCTGAATCCGACGACGTCTTTTTTGTTATGGTATTTTTGCTATTTACAGATGACTTTGCTCAGTTTAGGGGAGCCCCTGGTACTGAAGGGAATACCTGAGGCTGTATTTAACCTATTTAGTTCGAAAGGCAACTACATAAATAAAGGAAATAGTCGAAAATAAGAATATAATTTAAGTGACATCCTCGTGCTGATCGGGTCCCCACTAAAGCAACAGTACAATATAATCCATCTCAGCCTAACCATACTGCATTCCCCTACATAATCTCTTCACAACGAGGATGAGTAAAATTGCGTTTTGATATCATGTGTAAAACAAACATTGCATCGTTGTACTGAAGGGTTGAGAGAGACTATATCTAACCCCTTCACCACGAGATGCCCTTTTTAAGATAAATATAAATCTTCTGAAGGTTGCAAGCATAAAAAAGACGTCATTTAATTGAAGAACAAATACCAAGATACCTCTTCCTACCTTAGCTTTAGTTCCCTCACACAGCAGCATACCCTCCCTTTACCTCTCTGCATATGTCCCATTCTGCACAGTAAACAGACACTTTTGACTCAACATTCTTCCCATAAAAAACAGGGGTATGAATCTCTCCCAGCCATTGCCCTGACTTCCTTTTGTCCAGCAGTGAATGCCCCACTCCCTATTGCTTTCCCAGGTACCCCTCATATAAAAGGGATAGTTCTCTTCTTTTAAGTTTTTGCTATACCCACTTTTACACAGCAATATGGTAGGCTATTTTTTTCATTCCTGTCGCCTCTCTGACACTAAAACTAAGGTTGATACTTCCCACCTTGAGTCAGCAACCCTTATGTAGTATCATACCCCTTCCCCTGTCTTGGTTACTTTTACATAAGGTACCCCTGCACCCCCTTGCCCTTGCCCTCCTTTCTCAACCGCTGCCTTTGATTCAGTCTTGCCCCCTCTCTCACACAAATAATATCCCCCTGGTCATCCTGCTCCTTCCCTGCCTTTCCTTACCCCCAGCCATTACGTTTGATTCAATATAGTTCCCTTTCTCAGTATTACAAAATAGCCTAGTCTCTTCATACCTCTTGTTTCCCCAGTGCCATCCCTACCCACGTACCCAACCGTTGCCCCGTCGATATTTCCCTCTCCTCGACCCTGTCCCCCCGTCTCTCTGTCTACCTTCAGGATCCGCACCCAACCCCTGTCTGTCTCTCTCTGTCCTCACGGATCCTTCATTCCTTCCTCTTCATTCTGCGGTCTTGCTTCCCACTACTCACTTATCTCATCTATTTCTGCCACCCTATTTCAGCCAGGCTCCTACCCTCAACTCTTCCAATTCCTTATCCTTGCTCCTCTCCCTCGTCAACTTCTCCTCCTCACAACAACCCTAGTCATCCATTCCACCCCAGTCCATATCTTCTCCACTCCTTCCCATACCCTCTACCCTTTACACCCTCCCCCCTTTTTTTCTCCGTCTCTTTTTCTTCCACTCCTGTTTATATCCTCTATACTCCTACCTCTTTCTCTTCCAACCCTGATCCTCGTTCCTCCACCCACGACTCTCTCTCCTCCAATCCTACCCTTCTTTTGCCACCCACTTCCCACCTCTCCTGACCATACCCTTTTATTCCAACCCCTTACTTGCCCTCCCCTACACCCTTACCCCTCTCTTCTCCACCCTTTCCCTTGTCTTTTCCCTTTGCTACCATTCCACCATCCTTCGCCCATTCTCCTCCACCTTTTCCTCCTTTTCCTTCACTTCTGCTTTTCATTCCTCCACCACTACCCTCTCGCCTCCACCCTTGCCCCTACATAAGAAAGAGGTGCCTCAGTGCCCTTGTCCCCGTGCCATGAAGCCCCGCCCCGCCCCGCCCCACCCCACCACCCGGCCCCCCTGGGTGACTCCGCCAAACACACTAATTAAAAAAATCCTTAAAAACTCGACAGTTAGGAATGTTTGGGACGTCACCTGTGTGCCCGCTCGGCCAACAGGTAGCTGTATATAGGAAATTTTTTTGTCCAACTGTAGATGTATTGAGAGTCAGGAACAAATCTGTATATAACCTGTGCCTTGGAAAAAAAAAAACACTGCTACATGTATGTAACATAAGAAATAAAATAATATTGCGTTTATCAGTCTATCCTTAACATCCGAGCACGATCTATATTACTCAAAGATTAAAAATAAAAACACACTCAACATTCAGAAAAAGATATATATAACATTCATTCCAAGCATGGAAGAAACGTGTGAATGACGTAAAAATTTGCCTTGATCTTTTTTTGCCTACGAGGGCGAGAAGGCCCCAGTAAAGTAGTGGAATGGACTAGTGAGTGAGTCAGCTGCAGTCCACCCGCCTAATCCGACCTTTTTTTCATTCTTAGTCTCAAAGATCTTGTCCAGGTCCCTTGCCCTTCCATCCAAAAATCTACAACATTTAAACAACATAATGAAAAAAAATAACATCGTGGTCGGATTATTAAGGGTAGACTGTATAAAGTATGTGTGTTCCTTTCTGCTAAGCTTTAGTTAGCTGTGATTTGCAGTTTAGAAATGTTTACTTTATCTTTATTCCCAGAGAGGAAATGTTAGCGAACACGCAGCTTAGGGTCGGTTATGGAAATGTTTATTACAACACAGCATATCAATATAGTGTTTTATGTTTTATGAAGACTGATCTAGGGGTACAGTGTGAACAGTATTACGCAAAATGGTATTTACATCCTGCTCATAGCCTATTAAAATGTACTTGGTGACGGGAGGTGAGAGGCGTATGTGTGTGTACTGCTGTTGTCTTGGGGCGGGAAAGGCTAACACTAACAAGGGTCGCGCTACTAATCTGCCAATATCATCTTACAAGGGAGTCAGGGAAGAATATTCCACTGACGAAGGTTGCATTTTCTAAATCTTCATTATGTAAAGGGTATGTAATGATGTATTATCCATGTGTGTTAAACAAAACATGAACCATTTGCTGACATATTCTGCCCAAATCCAGTTACAGTTGTATGAAAAATGTCGTTTTAAAAATCTTCTTGTCATTCTAGCCGTGTTTATGTCACCATGACAGCGAGGCCTGGGCCTGAGTCAGCTCCCTGCCAAGCTACTGCGGTGAGCCACGAGAGGTGACTCGGGTAGTGAGGCCGGGAGCTGACGGTGTGAGGGGCACAAGACAACAGACAGTACAACACCACCATCAGGCACAAGTCACACAGAACTGAAAGACACAGAAACAGATAATCCTAGGAACATCATACTCAGCACATGATAAACAGCAGCGGCGTCTGTAGTGCTGCCTCAAAAGAATGCACTGTAATGATTAGCATGACTAGTAATACAAGAAATATTAAAACACAATGAGCTTATCTGAACAAGGCAATTTGCCCATAGATATAAAACTGAAACACTGGTGAAGGTCTCAGAATGTAGGACAACTTCCTGCATCGCTTTCGGTCACCTCATCAGACGTCCCTCCTTTGGTCCGCACGTGTTGGATCACACAATAACACACTTCAGTTATCAGACATCTCAACTCACTTTAGGCCACAACACGACACAGTTAACCACCATCTTAGGCAGCACAAACTCCCGTTCGCAAAAATATCTCAGTTATACCAACTGAAATTTGACCTCGAGCCCGTCAGAAGACAAACTACAGCTTGGTACTGTCACGAGCAAAAGTCCGCCGACAGTTCCCTGCTAGCATTGCCTTTCATATTCGTCATTCTTCCCCCAGAGTCAAAGAGTATCTGTCCTCCTCACACTCTTCATTCCTATGTTCCATTCTGCTGTCATATAATACCTTCCATTGCTACAGTAGACAAGGAAGTGTCAGTGAACTTTTGATCATGACAGGACAGTAAAAACACACTGGTCTGTCATATGACGGGTCTGAGATTGATCCCTGTGTGGTTCAACTGAGATTATACAATTACCACACATATAAGACACAAAAGGTTTAGTAAAGAATGCAGGTTTGCTCCTGAAAATATTTGGTAATGATAAAATAAAATGCTTCACTACAAAACAAGTAAAGGCTTGAGCTGTGTATGCCATGTTGGTCAGTGTTTTGTGTCCAGAGTTTTAGCCCCTCTTGTACACCAGTAACAAAGGTTTAGTGTCAACTCTTCGTATTATGCAGGTGAGCAATCGCTGTTTTTTAAAGCCTTATATACCTTCTGTAATTCTGTTAGATGAGTATTCATAACTGATACGTACATCTCTATCAAAACATTTTCTGTCGTAGTACTGTAGATCTGAAATTGTATGGAACTGATGAAGTACTTTTTGACTGGAATCTGACGTAGCGTGACGAGTGTACAACTGCCCCGGTAGCCTGGAAGGTGTGGCAGGTGTGACTCATGTGTTACAGCGCCACACTAATAGTCATTTCAGCTCGATGACGTATATTTTGCTTTATTCTCGTTACCCTCAGACGATTTTACTTAACTTGGGATGGACCTCTCGTACTAAGAGGCTACTGGAGGTTATATCTAAACCCTCCAGTTTGAAAAGTCTCCCAAGTTAAATAATATCGTCTGAAGGTAGCAATAATGGAATATAAAATACGTGATCGAAGAGAAGAGATTAAAACTGAGAGGGCGAAAGTGCGTGCAAACTCCCAGGTTCGGATGATAATTTTCTCAACTCTTATGAGCATTAGAAGCAATTAGCCTGCATGCCACGTTACAAAGCGCATTCACCAGTAACGATGGAAAGTCATATACAATTTCCTCTCATCGTGAGTTGATAAAATGGCTGTCAAAAACTGAGGGCTTGGTTGTCCCTTAGCGCTCTCAGTTTTAACAGCACGATCCTCAGGGGCGTTATGGTCTTGGTGGCAGATCTCTCTCCATGGTCAGACACAGTGATCAGCAACGATACCACATTTATGTGGTAAAAGCAGTCATCTGTTCTCGTTCTGCGTTAATTGTTTTCTGTACGGAAAAGCGTATGTCAAGGATTTGGTACCCCTTTGTTAAGTAAGTAGTTGACAGATAGTCGAGAAAATGACTACCCGTGTGTGTGAAGCTCATTTGTAAAAACAGTATGGGCAGATATTTATGCTGGTGACATGGTAACAGGATTCCCAAGTCTTGAACAATGTTTGAAAAGAAAAATAAAAGAAATGTCCACGTTGTGAAAAGGCTAAAAACATCATGTTGGGGAGCTGGTTATCTAAAAGAAATTCGCCAGCATGTAAATAACTGACTTATCCCCTTAGCTACGTAAGGATTTTCTTAGCTAATTAAAACAGCCAGTTATTAAAGAGAGTCAACTTGTACCCTCGCACTGAGAAGGCATGCGGAGACAGTATTCAACCCTTTAGCTTCCAACGGTGTATGGAATTTCTTTTTAATATGTTTTTCCTTCCTGAGTTAATCTTATGTTAAAAGTGAAATCATCAGTCAATAGTAAGAGTAAAACAAAAATTCGGTTTATTAGTGATGAAGGATTTAATATTTTCCAACACGGTCAAATGCACACGAATGTTTGCGTTCCTACTGTCATTCAGTGGCCCGGGATGGTGGTAGCCCCTTGACTACGAGACGTCCGTTCTGAGCTAAATAAAGGTTTCAGGCGGTGTAGCAAGAATAAAATACCGAATTTGGCTCTGTAGAGATCGAGTTGCTCTTTAGCCTTCCCAGTCCTCAGCGATAGTGGTCCAGCTAGAAATGAATACAATCGCCTGGCAGGAGTAAAAAATAATAGTCATGAAAAAGGCGAGTAATGTCATCCCACTACATTCCATGCGATATAGTAGGCTCTTCGGTATCGTAATTTCCGTAAATGTCAGTTCCAACTGATGACTCTGTCACCTGCTGAACTACATGGAAATCCCTTCCGTGCTGAATATACTGTAGTGCTCTAGTGGCAACAAGAATAATCAAATTAAACAAAAATCACCACGCTTTTGACATTAAGGAAGGGCGTTTCTATAACCCTTTTGCTAGAAAAAAAAAAAAAAAAAGTCCCTCTGTGAAGTTCCACAAAAGCATCTGTTTCAAGAAATAAATAAAAGAAAAAAATAATGACGGTGAAGGGGACTCTGCGGACAAATTTCGCACACTGAACACAATGGTATACCTAATGATAATTATAACTTGAGACCTCCCCAATCACGCCAGCCACAACCCGATACATATCTAGCGCGGCTCGGAGTATAAACCTTGACCTTGGCCTACTTTCACCAATTTCGAACTCACCTGTAAAATCTTGTGATGATATCTTGAGCGGTTAGGAAGTTATTGTGCTAACAGACACGCAGACCTTGACCTACTTTCACCAATTTCGAACTCGTGATAGATTTTTTTTCCATACTACACACCCGAAAAAATTTGTGATGATATCTTGAGCGGTTGAGAAGTTATCGTGCTGACACACAGATCTACTCACACACACAGACAGACAAGTTGAAAGCAATACCAGCTTCGCCTCCGCGTCTGGTAATAAACATCGCTACACTGAGAGGGTTAATGGAGAATGTTTCTGTATTCTTCATGTTATAGGAAGAATCTCCACTAAACTGAATATAACCGTTCAGTGATAACAAGAATTAATAAAATAAACACATCGTACTGAAAAGCAACATTAAGCAGGGAAGGAGCATACGTGCAATAAAGAAGAGTAATGCAAGATGTCACACGAGATGAATTTCGTTCAGAATGCAAGACGTGCCAAATTCAGTGTTCAACGAATACCCATTAACATATCACCATTACTACCATTATTATCCCACCCTTAAATCCCACTGTACATATAAAGCGAGGCAAAGTGCAGATACAAAGGGAAAGAAGAAATAAATAAGAAAGAGCATAACAGTAAAAGCATCACATTTTATTCCTTGTGCTAAACAATTATTCATACTTCGCTCAAGCCCTCGGAATCCTGGCACTACCTCACAAGCAGAACCATATAGGCAATTTTTTTTTTTTTTTTGACACGCTTATACAGCCAGTAAAAAAAAAAAAATCTTTACTGTCATCTTTGCTGTAGTGTACATTCCGAAACACAGGACGAAGACTGTGAAATGCTTTGGCATGACATACCTTAGTTCTTCCAGTACGATGACGCCTGAATTATTGTCCACTTGCTACCACCAGGCGACTTCATTTTTCTTAAGAAGTGTCTCTGGGGGCGAGGGGACCACTGGGTAATATTCTAACCCATTCATTACGATGGGGCTATTAAGCTAAGTAAAATAATTTGAGTGTAGCGGAACTGAAATATATAAAAGGAATCATAACTGTCAAAGAGTCAATCATTTTAACACGAGGAGGTTTTCCTAGGCTAAACAAAACCGTTTCGAGGTAGTAAAGACATGAAGTAAAAGTAAAGGAAGGTTAAGAGATTGTTTTAACTTCTTTCAGTAAAGCGGCCATTCGAAAGCCTGGTAAAATAGTCAGGAATCTGTAAGAATAAGGAAAAAAGTCATCGCGGTGAAAGGCTTACTTGCCACATATTAATTTTCTGTCACCTATTAACTCTTTAAATACGACGACTTCGTTATCTGATTCTTGCTTGCATCTATATAAATTTATTCAACCTTAAGGAGTTAATGACAGGCATGTATAGCCCTTCAAGTTTGAAATGCTGACTATAATCGTCTAACGGTGGCAAATATGTAGTAATGAGGTATTATCGTGGCGATGAGATTAGAAATTACATGAGGTTAGTGTAAGATTAGTAAATGAACCAGAATTTTTAGCTACCTATTATAATCAACATATCGAATCATGGAGAAATGTCCTCGACTGTGGGCTACATGCTCAGCCGTATTCACGTGTGTTCAGGAGGTTCCCTAGCACTTGTAATTCTTACTGATCTGTTTTGCGTCTTTAATATTATAGTGATTTATTTTTACATCTTCTTACTTTTGTCAAAGTTTGCATAACTAACAAACAAGATAATAGGAGGGTGACATACGCAGACGGTTGTAGCAAGAGGTCTCGTAGTAGTCCATTTCAAGAGATATCGATAATGATAGATGGCGATTGTCAGACCGCCGTATTCTCGTCAGCTAAAATCTTTCATTCCGTGGGCGTCTTTGTTATTTTAATATTGCAATTTTCCAGTCAGTTCTTCCGGGTTCAGAGAGTGCTTTCGAACTGGAGAGGATAAATATAGCCGTTTATTACTCCTTCGTTCGTATGGAGTTTTCCCAAGATGAATAAGATCGCCCAGAGAGAACAAGAAATGTTTAAAATGATGCCACCGGTATGATAAGATTAAAAACTTATGTAGCATCTTATCCCAATCGACTTATTTTACATTTTACAGATTCCTACTGTATCGAATATTATACTTAGATTTTTGTATCGACATAAATTGCGTATGTAGCCTACAAGAATGCAAACCGAGCTGGATGCAGAGATTAGCTGATTAGGAGGAGGTATTTGGGTGCCTCCTTAGCCGACGATCCCAGAGACAGTAGTGGCTAGGTAGAAGAGAAGAAGAAGAGAAAGAGAGAGAGAGAGAGAGAGAGAGAGAGAGAGAGAGAGAGAGAGAGAGAGAGAGAGAGAGAATCAAGAAGACACAAAGGAGAGGGAGAGAAGAAAAGTGTATGGGAGTGCAGAAAGTAATAATCACCAGATAACATATATTCCCATGAGCTTGCGAGCCTACCAAACAACTCTTCCTAGACTGTATATTTCTGCGTGTGGAATGTTGATAATCTTAGTATGTTCTCTATGCTGTCAAATTCGTTGCTAAAATTTACAGATAACTTACTAGACGACGTGAAGGCGTGATAAGCACAATAAATCGCTAAGGAAAAGGATCTAAGGAAGCTTGTAAATCCAGGGTACAGTCTTTGATATATGGCGAAAATTAATTACGTCTTGCTTTATCATAGATTTTTGTTCTCTCTCTCTCTCTCTCTCTCTCTCTCTCTCTCTCTCTCTCTCTCTCTCTTTCTCTCCTAGTGCATAACAAAGTGGCGTTCATGGCTTAAACTTAATTCAGAGTATTTTCGACTGAGCTGAAGAGGCTGTGTATTCCGATTTCAGATTTTTATTTCCTTTCCTGAGATGACTGATATTTTTTTAAAGACTTAATTTTTGCAAAACTAATACTATGCCCTCGAAATGCCGGCTTAACACACAAAAAGAATGCGTATAAAAAGAAAGTCTTGCTTCAGTTTTGCATTTTCAAACGCTGTCATCCATTTAGGCACTAGTCTGTCTCTAGCACACTGCAAACTATGACTGTATAAATGGAAGAATACCTACATACTAAAGCTATTTGTACTGTAAGAATTTAACACCCTCAAAATAAGGACAGTTTCAGTACATGGCTATTAACTGTTACAATATTTTTTCATTTGAAGAATTCGAGGCGCAGTGGAATCACAACACGCTACTTGTATAATTCGAAATCCACATCACAATGAACCTAGATGTTGTATCGCGTAGCATGAAAAAAAAAACAGAAACCAGAACTATCAACAGCATTTCATTGTTTGGCCATGCTGCTGATAGTTCTCCCACTTGTGTCTGAGTCTATCTAACCCCATCTTTAGGCGGGAAAAGAGGATCAGAAATGGTGATGATGATGGTGAATAATCGGAAGCTTATGCTGAATCACTTATGTCCCCAAATGAGGGTCCATGGAGAGTAGGCTGTCGTATTCTCGTTGGGTAAAGAGGCTTCCTAGCTATTTATACTTCATCATCCGAAGCGATTTATGTTGCATATTACACCTGTTTTATGTCGATTGCAATCATAACATATTGAGGTAGTAACGCGCCATTTGCAGGAATATATTGGTAAGGAAGAGGTCCAAACGAGCCTCCAGAGCCATGAGAATACGAATCTGTAAATCTATTATACACTCCCATCTCATCCTCGGTGGTAAAACAAACCTCCGTACACCAGCGAATTTTTCCCCCATGAAACTTTAAGGAGATCGGTCGAATTTACACGCCACTTTCCCGCAGTCGAATTCACTTCCATCATACTTAATGACAGAAAAAATTGGAAGTAGGCAGACCAGAACACAAAGTCTTCAGGTAGTCAGCGGGACAATAACTTCTAATTTACGACACACCATCTCCATTCCGGACGGCCCGTTTGTCCGGATTTATAGCCGCGGTCAACCGAGGAGGCGAATTCGGATGAGATAATTAGAGAAATCAGTATCACGTAGTGTTTGTTTACTGGGGAGTTACGACCTGCCATCAAGACCTAATGGACGCTAATGGGGGTGATATTCGTCGTGGAAAAAGAAAGCGTATTTAATCAATTGTATCCGTGTCAGAGGGGGAGGGTGCGGAGGAGAGCAGAAGAGAGGCAGGGAAAAAGAAGGAAAAGAAAAGGGGGTAACGCTGTCTGATGGAGCTACATGACAGTATTATAAAAACAAAAAGGGTTGAGCATAAGAGAGGCAGAGGAAGGTGAAGAAGATGGGAAGAAAAAGGGAGTAAAGCAGTTTGTTGAGGTCACACAACACTAGTATAAAGAGGAGCTAAATTGCCAATGTATAAGTTAGCCCTAAAAATCCCACACACACTTTAATGGAACAACTGCAATTTTTAGATGTCATCAGCCTGCATCTCACAAGACAGAGTGTAATCAGCAACTAATCAGCGAGGTTGGACACATTATCTTTGGCCATGATAGAGAGAGCTGAGACGCGTTCTATCATCACCTCGTACTTCAAATTATCGTCAAAAAGGGGGTTTATAGGGTTTATCCACACCTTAGCGTCCCCAGTTTTAGTCATAAGTCATTTACAGAACAAGAAGTAGTGATGGTAGTGATGAAATAGTACTGTACCACCCACCCACCCACACACACACACACACACACACACACACACACACACACACACACACACACACACACACATGCATAATTATTTGTCTCTCTCTCCTTGTACCGCCTCTCCTCTGCCCACCTCGACCTCCCAGACGGAATTTAGAGATTAAGGGCTAAAACAAAATCTATTTCTATCTCTATATGACCTGTTGTATTTATCTGTCTTCCGCCTTCGTGGGAATATTGCTTGAGTGTTTTCATATTGGTAGTTAACCTCTTTATTACGAGGGTAGAAGTGAATAATATAAAAAATTTCATGTAGGGAGGAGTGGGTGGAAATTGTCTTGAACTAATAATGCACTACGAGGGGATTTCTCTCTTAGGCTGAGAGATAGTTAGATAGATAGATAGATAGATAGATAGATAGAGAGAGAGAGAGAGAGAGAGAGAGAGAGAGAGAGAGAGAGAGAGAGAGAAAGGTATAATCATAATGAAGGGGTTAAAAACATCATGACTTGCTGCTATTAAAAAAAAACAAATGATGTAACAGTCAAGCAATGTCCCCACTCTTGGCTGGTACCCCGTCCAAGTGAATGGTTGTATCTCCATAGGTTATATCCATTAGACTGAAGATTTGCTGCATGTGTATATACTCCTCTGTGATATGCCGGGACTGTGATCGCTCCCTTTGTTATATCTGCCCAGTATATTCTTATTTCTCATGTGCATTGTAAAGTAGAGAGAGAGGGAGAGCATTGCCATGGTAATATTAAGATGACCATTATAATTTATTTAATTTTATTATTATTTATTATTGTTATTATTATTATTATTATTATTATTATTATTATTATTATCATTATTCATATTATTAAAATTATTATAATCAGCAGTATTATCATGAATATTTTTGTTGATATTATTTATACTGTTATTATCATTATTATTGTTATTATTATTATTATTATTATTATTATTATTATTATTATTACTATTAATTTCATTATTATTATTATTATTATTATTATTATTATTATTAATATTATTACTGTTATTAGTAATACCAATTATTATCCTTATTTAGTAAGATAATATTTACCCTGAAACAGTCATGTGCAGCAAGCTGTTCCTGTTACTGCTAATTTTGCTTTTCGCCTTGTATTTCACTCCTGGCAAACTCTGTCTCTCTCTCCATTACCTTTTCCCCCAAATCTAGCAAATTTGGTTTATATTTGATAGTTTTAATTATTAATCATTACCTTACTTTTTCAGATAAACCCCCATAATATTCCCCAGTAATAATCTTATGCTCTTTCAGGATTATTGTAAGAATGTTAAAAGTAAGATTAAATAACTTTTCTAAATTTAATTCCCTATCCAGCTTCAGAAACCATATTCTTGTGGTCCACGGAGGCTACCAAGCACCTTTTATTTATTGATTTATTTTTTTCAGCACACAGCAGTCGTTAATATTATCTTTGTGTTCCATAAACATGCCTATATATATAAGTAAGATATAAAATTACAAGCTCGGTAATTCTGATGCTTTCACTGCTAAATGTATTAATAAAATCTAAATAAAATTGTGTTTGAGTAGTAAGGATAGAGTAACATATGACGTTACTGTAGTGAAGGTTTGATAGACTTATTTTTTTACCTCTTCATTTCAAATTGATGATTAAAATGAGTACTCTGGTGCCAGTAAAAATAAATAAGCAAATAAATATATAAACAAATAGCAATAAGAAGTAAACGTATATAAGAAAATTGTCTTACTGAATTACTGTAACTTTCACAAGGAGTACATTCTTTTATGAATGACGTAGCTAATAATATGCAAAAAAAATAGTAGTAGTAGTAATAATAATAATAATAATAATAATAATAATAATAATAATAATAATAATAATAATAAATCTCTAGAGTAAAAGATGCATGTGAGCCTCCCAAGCCCACGAGAATACAGACATAATTCCCAGAGCCCGTATTCTTGTCGCGAGAGGAAGCTTCCTAACGCCACCCCTTAAGCGATTTATTTTGCTCATTATACCTTTCTGCCTTCCTCTGTATTACATGCAAATCCATCTAGTATCGTCATACTCTGCATGAATAACGTACATAAGGATATTAACCAGACGTATCCAAAAATAAATCGCTGAGGAAGAGGTGTTGCGGAGCCTCCTTAAGTGTATAGAGTAAGGCTACACGAGGGTCACTCCTGCTCTTATCCATGACAGTTTTGATTCAGAACAATTTATTTTCAGATTTATGTGTAAGTTTTTCGGTAATGTGGGATTTTTTTGGCACAAAAATTTAGGATAATGCAGAGAAAAGGCTATAAATTCTTTTCTAGATTTATAATATATGTTCTGTTTTTGTGAGGTAAGTTAATACTCAGTTATTACTAATTTTAACAATTCTTTAACCTGTCACTTTTTAATCAGACACTCAAAAGTTTCTGTTATTCAGTTATGCATTCTTTTTCTTTAAGATTACTTTGATTTGTTGTTTCGTTCTTCATAATCACATAATTATTGAAACTGTCTTTGTCGCAGATCAGTGACTAGTGTTTGTGTTTTTTTGTTTTTTTTTTATTTCATTCTTCTATTGATACTTTCACTTCTATAGTATATGTTGCCCTTTAAAGCCTTGTCAGCTCCATAAATATACAGAATTGCCCAGAATTATACTTAAGACATATACAGTAGACCACATATGGTATATAAATTTGCTTTTTCTTTTTTGTGTATTCAAAAATTTGTGAAAAATTGTTGGTACAGTTTTCTTCAAGTAGGGTACATTAAATGCTTCTCTTAGAGCAACATTCAAGATTAATCTTTTATATGTTTATTGTCTCTTTGTAACTGGGGCCACTTGTTACATTTTAACTAGCGGGGATTCCTCACAGTTGCCTGGAATTAATTAGGGTTAGTCAGATTAAAACACCTAAGCAACGTGGAAAAAGGGTAAGGTTAGTAATGGAGTTTTTTTTTTTTAATTTACATATGAATTTGTAGTCATAATCTTTACCTGACCATGAATTGCGCGTGTGGGGGGAAATCGGGATACGAGGCTCGATATCTGATGCAGCTGATTCTGTAAAAATTTATTCGAGGATAATTGGCATCTCTTTGCGTTTTGCCATTTTTATGAGGCTAAAAATCAGAGAAAAAACCATGTAGAGCAAGAAGGTGATCTGAGGTTAATGACAAGTCACATATCTAGAAAAATGGTAAAGTGATTAGCGGCATTTCAGGGGTCAACCTTCAATTTCCACACCCGGCACATGTTTGGCGCTTGGTTATAGGATGAGTTAAGGGAAGTCAGAGGTCTTAATAATCACGAGAGTACGTTTAGCTTTGCCTTCATGGTGTAGAATTATATGTAAATGATTCGCGCTGATTATCAAGTTAGGTGGAAATTAACCCTGTAAAGTTATCAGGCCGGAGTGACCCCCTCATACAGGTGATTACACAGGTGCTGGAGCGGAAGGTAACCAAGACTCAGCCTGTAATTGTGTGGTTAGTATATGCAGTATACGATGACGTCATTAAGAGTGCTAGTTAATGCGTTTGTAAGAGTGGTTAATTTAGGCTATTACTCAGGAAGTATGGCTCCGGTAGTAACTCTTTTTAGGAATGACCCTAATATAGGTATCATGCAAGGGGTATGACTCACAGTATATAATTGCGTCCGTGGCAGTGACCCTCACATATAGGTAGCTTGCAGTTGGTATTAATCACAGTATATGATTGCGATTGTAGCAATGACCCTTCTTACATAGGCATCATGCAAGTGGTGTGACTCACAGTAATTGTGTTTGTAGGAGTGACCCTCATATAGATAATTACGCAGGTGGTATAGCTCCAGGTAGCCAAGACTCTTCCAGTAACCTTGTTTGTTTTTGTCACGGGTTCAGGACCGGCGCCCAGGAGACAACAGCAACAATCAGCAGCATCCCAGCGAGGACTTTCAGGCCGCGACAAATGCAACGGGGACGGGGGGAGGAACGACGGCCAGGTATCGCGAGGCCCCACCCCGCGGGCACAGTCGCCGACCACGGTGGTTCGAGTGGCGGATATCAAACGTAGCCCTAGTCCACGAGCACCATGCCCCTCGCCTGACTAATGCCTCCACTCTCTCTTTATTATTTTTTTTTCTTCGTCCCAAGGGATGTGTTTTTGTACCATACTGTAATATTTTTTTAAAAGAGGTGAATTTATGAAATCTATTAGTAGTGTTTCCTTGTAATACGATTAATGGTGATGGATGAGTCATGATCATATTAACAATATAATTAAACTGTATAACAAAAACCTGTCGAAGCACAATCATGAGTCATTTTCTGGAAATCTGTCTTGAATTCCTCTTTATGTTACGTAACAGAGCTACCTGTACTAGCAACCAATCAGCCCTTCAGATCCCTCAACCTTCGTTAGGAACCAGGTGACAGGTTCGCCGCCTCAGGTGGCGGACGGTCAACCAAAGGAGAGAATTCACAGGTGGAGCAAAAAAATCAAAACTTCAAAGTGGGGAGCCCTCCACTGCACTGTGTGTAGTGTGTTTATCTACACTTTCTGAAGTGGGTTCCACTTCATCACGTGGAGTGCTCTCCACTACACTGTGTGGAGGACTTTTCACCTCGAGGCCAGGCTTGCCGCATGCTACACTGTGGAGAGCCTTCCATCACATTGTTCTCATATTCTTGACAAGATTTGTGGCGGTGTGAGTTCCACTGCTCAGAGTGGAGACCCAACACAAGTCTGCATGGCCCTTCAACCAACTCACTTGCATAGCTGGACACTGCAGTAACATGTTAACATATTTTATAACACCGGAAATGCTTTACATCATCATAAGCGTCCTCTCACGTCCATTAAACTAGCACTAAATCTGGCAACACAAACGACTTGGAATGATGCGCCTGGAGCAGTGTGTGTGTGTGTGTGTGTGTGTGTGTGTGTGTGTGTGTGTGTGTGTGTGTGTGTGTGTGTGTGTATGTGTGTGACATGTATAAGAGAATATAAAGAACTGCGACTCATTTTACCACCACTATCAGAATCCTCTTTTTTTTTTTTCCTTGCTGTCAGAAAGATGCATCAGAAAAAAATAGATGATTACGTTGCTGGTGGACACACTCAACATAAAATGGCATTAGTACTTCAACTCAAGTGTTTGTACGACTATGAACTGTAAATCCCCATGCTGGGAATCAGTGTGTTCAGCCAAATTAAATCCCCAAAAGAATCCGAAAGTCGATTTACCGTCAAAAATGAGTATAGTAAACCTGGAGTTCGGACAATTACCGCAGTGTCAAAAAAAAAAAAAAAAAATGCAGAGAGAGATGGTTGAAGGCCCACATTCCCAGGCCAATTCTGACTGATTTTTAGACCGAGAATTTTTATAAATATAATTTTAAGGTCTATCTCAATTTTCCCAGCTTTTATTCGGCTTTGTGCTTCGTCGTTCACATCAAGATGGAGGCAAGTCGCGCATTCCAAACTCCCCCCAACCTCCCCCCAAGTCACACTCTCCCGTGCATCCCCGTGAGTGTTGAAGTGTGTATGTGTGTCTGTGTGTGAAGTGTGGCTTATTTGTGTGGCGTTTTGGGCCATACACCTCACTCTCACCTTATCTCTCCCCCTCCCTCCCCTTCCCCTTTCCCGCCCTCCCCTTCTAGATATCCACCACCCCACAATATTCTCGGTCTCATAGTCACTCGGAATTGCAGTTGTCCAGCCAAATGTTCTACCTCCTTTTGTGATTTTTCCACTGTACTCTGATTATGATTTCAGTAACCCGTGGCTTCATGACCCCAGCCCCTGTGCACCTGTCTTTGTGTGCGTCAAGGTTTATGTGTTTTTTGTGTGTATGTTTTATTACGTGTGTACATATACTTGCGGAGGCGTGCTTTTATCATGTGCGTCCGCCGCTTTAACTAAGGTTTAATTTTTTGAGTGATATTGCCTGTGTGTATGTAGGTGTGAGCATTTTAGTGAAATTACTGTCTCTGGAACTGGTCCTGTGTGTGTGTGTGTGTGTGTGTGTGTGTGTGTGTGTGTGTGTGTGTGTGTGTGTGTGTGTGTGTGTGTGTGTGTGTGTGTGTGTGTGTGTGTGGTTATGAACGTGAATGTGGAAGTACTGTATGTATTTGTGACTGTCAACATGCATGCCCATGATCCCCTGTGAAGCTGCATGGATATTACGTTATATCTTAAGTGGTAAGCATAAGTGATGTTTTTCATGGTATACGATTAGACTTTAGTTAATTCCTTAGAGAGTGTGCAGAAAAGACTGACATTTATAATTTACAGCATTTGAAATATTTGCTATGAAGAACGTTTAATTTACTCTATGGAATGGCGGGGAGTCGAGGAAAGTAAAACAGAAACATTTACATTAATAGAGTTTTGAGATTCTGTAGGTAAGATACAATGAACCCTTATGATTTCACAGTACATAGCTTTCAGCACGGAAATAGGAAAGAATAGGACTGGATACAGAATTCTGGATTAGGTATGAATCAGGTTGTTTGTCGAGGTAGGTAGTGCTAGTTCTGTACGAGTTTACGAGCGTCAAACATAAGTTAGCATGTGTGGAAAGGGTTTGGTCGAGAGGTATAAGAATCGTCCAAGTCACTAGAGCACTCAGGACACATAATATTATGTCGTGATAATCATTAGTTCCTTCACTTTTTTCAGGTTACAATACGCGTTTCCTATGTTTCGTCCAGTAAATGCCTAAGCTACGTTTTCTACACTGCATGCTGTGCCTTTTTTTTTTTTT
The DNA here is from genome assembly GCF_032717465.1 of Coenobita brevimanus. NCBI lineage: Eukaryota > Metazoa > Arthropoda > Malacostraca > Decapoda > Coenobitidae > Coenobita > Coenobita brevimanus. The sequence goes on along the minus strand of NC_137046.1, from coordinate 56,668,698 downwards.
TTTTTCTGTCAGTTCAGCTTGAGGATTTTGTTGATGAGTTGAGTTGGATCCTTCTTCTTTGGTATCCTTATGTTATTCTTATAGTGTAGGTATTAGTTTAGAGAGGCGATGCTTTGTGTCTGTTGCTTATATCACCTGTTTTATGTTCTAATGAAACTGTAAAGACATTTGTTTGTGGGTGTGCACATGAATAGGCTAGTAAGTATAGGCATCAGTGTGCACGTGTATATACGTATGATGTTTATGTGAGTTAACATGACAGTGTTCTGTGTTGTATCACTGCATGTATTTATATTTAGGCTCACAGATACGTGCAAATACGTGAAAGTGATTTTGTTTGGTGGATGCCAGTGAATGTTTTAATGAGTGTGTGTCTGTGTGTGTGTGTGTGTGTGTGTGTGTGTGTGTGTGTGTGTGTGTGTGTGTGTGTGTGTGTGTGTGTGTGTGTGTGTGTATTTGTGTGTGTGTGAGGGCTGGGGTGTGGCGGGTGGAGTGGGTGAAGCACAATCAGAGGGTAACACGAGACCAGCCGTCTTGGCCTCAGCGCCAAGACCAGAGTTGGGTTGTCCTCTCAAGTACATGAACTTAATGACTACAGGGTAATAACGTTACTTTCCAGTCGTTTGTTGCACGCTAAGAAATGACTTTGCAAAATATCCCCCAATCATACTTGTGTGAATCACTTGATATATATAGAGAGAAAAATGTATGCTTGCGTACCGATGGAGATTGTTTGTAGGATATTGTCTCCTGAACTGAGCATTTAAAACACAAAGGAAGTAGAAACTCTGGTTATTGTGATTTCCTTCCGTGCTGGGCCTTGCTGGCGTGTGGCGGACGTGTTTACCGCCGCCTTTGGGCCGAGATCCGCAAAATAACTTACGATAATTTCCGTGTCGTAACTAGGATTTGTGTTTGCAGGGAGGACAAGGGAGATGAGGGGATGCTGAATTCTCCCTTTATTGTCCTTCCCACAAAATGAGTTACGACAGGGCAAGAAATAAGAATAGATTTTTCTTTCTTTGTCCTTACTGAAAAAAAAAGAGTTACATCAGGACAAAAAAGATAATTATACTCTGCATCCTTCTTTCCCTGTCTTTCCTGCAAAAAAATCTCAGTTACGATAGGGAAGAGATCGTAAGTCTGTCTGCGCATCAACGCCCCGGCCCAGCTTCCTTCAGCCTCACCCCACATGAGCGACCGTAAACACCTATTGCAATATGTTAATTTGGGTTTTCCTTGAGCAACGAAGTCTCCTGCGGTGAGGGTGTGGGGAGCCGAGGCCAAGACAGTCCCAGCGAGGCCCAGCACGACCCCCATGACGTCTGTTTGTAAGAGGAGTGTCCATATACTAGCTGAACAAAGCTTTTATGTTATGAAAGATTGTAATATATTTTCACTAAATATTGATAAAAAAGAATTGTGTTCACAAACTCTTTTGATAAAGTTTTGTGATTAGATTTTACGATCATGAAAGTATAGCTAGACGAGCTTAAATTTATCTATTTATTTGTTCTTATTTTTTTTTTTCAAACTGCCTTACAGTCTCTCAATGAACCAATGATGTCTTAGGGTCAAACTCTAATTTGTACTTGCTCCATTGACTCACTGTTAGCGGGACTATAGTTAGTGTACACAGGTTGTCCACGAACAGTTTTACATTCCAGGGTACAACGCCCCCAGCAACTTTTATTGGTTGTATTAGAGTAGATTTTAGCCTACTCTGTTTGACTATTTTTTTCTATGATATACCTGCCGTGTGTCCATGGTATTTTATTGGCCTATGATAGGTCCCTTCACGGGTGCTATCGACTTTGATTTGTTCAGCCTGTTTCTTATTTTGCCAATGTGTATATAATATGTTTTCGAAAACAATAAAAATATATGGTGATAAAAAAGGCAAGATATTTCCTTAACCACCGCATGTGCTTCAGTGCGAGGAGAGTAAGACAGACACGTAAGAGATGGAACCTAACACACACACACACACACACACACACACACACACACACACACACACACACACACACACACAAATAGTCTGAGATATTATAAGTGTTGAGATGGAGATATAGTGTGCCCCATTTATCAAGGTCAGTAAAAACAAAAAGATAACAGTAACGTGAATAATAGACATTAAGTAAACAAAGATAAACACCAGTACACCGTTGTTGATGTTTTTATTGACACTAATTAGCAACCAAGTCAGGAATTATTCACGATGCTTGATACCAGTTCTTAAAGATATGTCTGTGAAAGTTGCCTATATTATTTACTCCTAATAAAATAGTTTGCATTTCCTAGTCAAAGTTTCGTTTTCGTAGTTTGTATAAATAATATGGTGAAAATAGCTTGTCCTTTCGCCAGGTAAGTTTGGACTGAATTCCTGGGAGTTGCGATTCAAGTAAAGATTTTTGCTTTATACAAGACTGTCCAACCCACTGAATATGCTGGGGAACTAGGTGAGGATGTCGGTAATTATATGACTTTTTTTTTTTTTTTTATCTGCTCTCCAAGATACAAGGTGTGTGAGGTGAGTGAATGTTTAATGTCATATTTTTATGTTTCTTCTTGGATAAACAAAAAGTAAAAGAAAAAGGAAAATGTTTTAATCCTTCAGTGTTTCATGCTGTCTGATTTACAATGCCCATATGTATAGGGTGAAAGCTTCCCTCCCTCTACGTTCTCAGTTCATTCTGCAGACTCCTGTCTCCCTAGTCTCCCCCTTCCCCTCCTTTTTTTTTTTTTTCTGCCTCACTCCCTCATCACATATCCTCCCTTATTTATAGTGGCCTGAACGAAGGAAGTAATCTGAACTAATAACTTTTAAATAACTGTCCATTACTGTATTTGTTTCACTATTTCTTCGTGTGCAAAACGGGAAGGATGCCGCATACAGCCCAACCTATCAACAGACCGCACCTTCTTCCCACTCACCTCCCCCCTTTCCGTTCCCCCTTCTCGTCTTCCGTCAGCCCGCCTCATCCACCGTCCACTGAGCACGGAAGCGCCTAAAGAACGTCCTCTGATTTTCTTAAGCTTACATTATAAAGTCTATGGCCCGTATCCTCGCCGGCTGAGGAGGGTCCCTGGTACCTCTTCCTCAGCGATTTGTTTTTGTATCGGGCTGATTAAATTGATTATGTGCCTTATTTATGAAGAGTATAATGATATTGGAATGACTTAAGCAACACAAAAAACGATGATAAGATAATAAGCAAAAAAAAATCGCTACGAAAAAGACGTCAGGGAGCTTCCTTAACTGACGAGAATACCGGGCTATGTGCTTATTCATTCCATCGGTATTTATTTTTCCCTAATCTAATATTTTGATGTACAGTAATTCTCAGTTTCTTCGACTAGCTTAAGCAAAGCCGAAAATAAAAATAAATTAAAGTCAGGCATTGCACAGTGAATCTATCGAAGGGGTAAGTGGACAGAGACGGAATTGATCAAGAAATTAACTGGGCAGGAAGGGAATGGATCAAATAATTAACAGAGCAGGAAGGGAACTGATCAGATAATTGACTGGACAGGATGGGAACTGATCAAATACACTGGAGGGTACTGGAATCGGTGAAGTAGGCAGCTGGAAAGGCCGAGAATCAATCAAAAGGTCAATTAGATAGAGAATCGGTCAATCAAGTGGTCGGAGAATTGATCATACAGTTATCTTGGCACAAAATCGGTCGGTAGTCACATAAATAAGGAAATGATCAAGATAACTGAATAGTTTTTTTTTTTTAATGATAATATATTCGGATGGGAAAATCATCATATAGTCAGTAGGATACGAAATCTGTCAAATAATCAGATGGACAGGGAATCGATCAAATAATCAGTCAAAGAGTTAATTGGATAGGGAATTGATAAATAGTCAGTTGGATGGGAAAGGAATTGATTAGGAAATCTATTGAGTGGTGAAGGAATTTATCAAGTAATTAATTGATCAGGGATAGAATTGAGCAAACAATCAATTAGTAATGGAATTGATGAAATAGTCAGGTGGTACGGAAGGAATAGAAGTAATTCAACACACTCCAACGTAACCCAACCTAACCCACCTCATCCCACCATAATCTAACCTAACTCAACCCACTTCACCTCGTCCCTCTCCCCTCCATTTCACCCTCACACTTCCAGCCCCTATGCTCTTCTCTTAATCCCATAATCGCCCGTTTCTGTGCCTCTGCTAAACCCCGCTAATTTCTTTCTCTCTTCGTTTTGTCTGTTTTTCTTTTAATTGCGCCAAACCGTAATCCCGCCAATTATCACTTGGTCTGGCGGGCACAAGGTCTCTCTTATTCTGTCGCCCTTTTTTCCCCTTCTCTCGTGTTACGTCTGTTTTAGCTCGTGTTTTCTTGCCCTCCTTTTTCCTCCTTTTGCCATACTTCTTGCTTTTGTGTGCCATTTTTTTTTTTTTTAACATATGCTGCACCCATGTTTCATTGCTGTTATCTCTCTCTCTCTCTCTCTCTCTCTCTCTCTCTCTCTCTTTGTGTTTACCACGTATGTCTTCTTTTCATGTGATAATTTTCTTGCTTTCTTCACTGTTACTTCCCTTTTAACTCTTGTTCCCCATTTTTTCTCTTCTTTTTATCCTTCCTCTTCTCTTCTTGTCTCTTCTCTTTCTCTTCTCGCACATTACTCTTCTCACATGGCATACTCTTTAGCCATTTCTCTTTTCTTATATTGCATCATAGTGGGCTTGCTCTCCTCTCTTTCCCTTATTTGTTCTCTTTACTCTTTTCATTCTATCTTCTTGTGGCGTTTTTTCTTCCTACTCTTATCTTCTCTTGTCTAATCCTTTCATTCCTCCTCTTCATTCTCATCACCCGATCCTTCTCTCGTATTCTTATGTGCTATGTGATCGGTTATCGCCACATCATACCCTTCTTTTCTTCTCTCTATCTGTCTCAATCTATTTCCATCTATCTCTCTATCTATCCATCATTTATTGCCACATCATACCTTCCTCCACTTCTCTCCTCCTCTTACTTCCACT
>NC_137046.1:56616193-56658693 GCF_032717465.1 Coenobita brevimanus | reverse complement strand
CGACCTAACTTATCCATCTTCTTCATCGCCTTCAACGCCTCTTTCATGACACATCGACGCCGTATGACTTCCTCGTATCGTTTCTTATACTCTTTATTATCTATTTTATCTCCCCCCCTCCTCTCTCTCTCTATCTGTCTTTCTATCTATTTCTATATGACTATATTTTGCATATCAGTTAATTCTGTGAAGATTATGTACATGTTATTATTGTAAATGAGTTATGTGCGTGAGCGTGTGTTTTTGTCTCAAACCCGTGTGTGTGTGTGTGTGTGTGTGTGTGTGTGTGTGTGTGTGTGTGTGTGTGTGTGTGTGTGTGTGTGTGTGTGTGTGTGTGTGTGTGTGTGTGTGTGTGTGTGTGTGTGTGTGTGTGTGTGTGTGTGTGTGTGTGTGTGTGTGTGTGTGTGTGTGAAAGTGCGTGCAAAGGACCCTCCACGGATATCACTGGCGAGACGGTCCACCCAGAAGAACGTGTCAGGCCAGAAGGTGACGAAGGGGGACGCGGACAAAGAAACAGGACGAAGTAAGGCGAATGGAAGTGCGGACGACAGGGAACGAAGAGGCGCCGACAGAGGAATTCGGTGTGGGAGGGAAAGAGAAAAGGCTACTGACTGGAAAAGGTAAAGGAGAATGGACAGACGGAGATAAACGACGAGGAAGAGGAGGTAAACTGAACGGGAGATGGTGAACAGAGTGCTGAGAGAGAGGAGTACAATAGGAGATAGGAGGACGAAGTGAAAGAGAGGAAAGAGTATGGACAGAAAGAGATCGGATGGGAAGACTGAGTGACGAATGGAATTATACTGGACGGATGATGACGGATGGAACTGGAGGCTGTCAAACTGAGACGTAAAGGGACGGACGGAGGGAGATCGGACAGGAGAACGGGGTTGGATGTATAGAAACGGAGAGCAGACGAGAAGGAATGGAATATGGGAGAGGCTGGACAGTGATTAAGAGGGGGGGGGGGATGGACGGAGACGCGAAGGCCGACGACGGAAGGTGACGGACGCGTACGGACGGAGCATGAGCCACACCGACACCCGGCTCCACCGCGGTAATGACCTCCCCCCGACCCCCCCACCCACACCGGCAATTTGGCCTGCATTACGATTGTTCTGAATTGAGGAAACGCCTGGTAATCACAGAACTCGGGGAAAACTGCGGCCAAGACCACGGAAATTTGGGGGAACTGTAATTCAAGGTGCGCGGGGGAAAGCGAATTGTATGCATATGGTTTAGAGAAATTCAGAGAGGCAAGGAATTCAGGGAGTGGAAATAGGGAGGAATGGGGGAAAGGGAGGTCGAAAACGAGGTAGAAAAATCTAAGCATGTGGTCGAAGGGAATTTAGAAGGGCCGGAGATCGAAGTGTGGGAAGAGGAAGAGTGGGAAGACCGAGGATGAGGGAGAGGAATCAAGGTATATGGTTATGGAAAATTTAGAAGGCTCAGAATTTGAAGGAGGGAATAAGGGGAATGCGGAAAGGACGACCCAGAAGGAGGTGGGGATATGTAGTTATTTAGTTTAGACCTGAACAGGAAGCCAGAACTAAAAGAAAAAAATGATGGACGAAATTGACTGAATAGAGAAAGATCAAGTACGAGGTGGAGAAATGGAGCCAAGCTGTAATTTAGAGAAATTCAGAACGGGAAAAAATGAGAAGTGGAATAGGATATCTACCCATATATATATATATATATATATATATATATATATATATATATATATATATATATATATATATATATATTTCTCTCGCTCTCTTGGAAGCAAACGAGGTTGATTGCAACTGCTGTTTCTGCATTATTTACTTTCTGCTCGATGCTTTAGATGCGTCGGGCTAAGCTACGCTGATTTTCGCTTAGACTTTTAGTTCTCTGACATTTCTTGTTTTACGGTCTATTTTGCATACACCACCGGAATGGTTTCTTGTATAAATAAATCACTTCCCTCTTCACTCTGATCACGTACTTTTCTTATTCATTCTTGCTGCCTCCATGTGATTTTAAAAATTTCAGGAGAGCCCCCAGGTACTGAAGTGGCTAAGGAAGGCTAACTCTAATCACTCCAGTTTGAAAAAATATCACTAAATCTGTTGTCCATAAAATCGTCGGGAGTTAATATGAATCAAGTCAAAATACGCCACTGGACAAATAATTATCAACATATAATATTTATCACTGATAATACACTTTGTCGCACACAAGTCACAATAACGTGTCTTATGAAGAGAGAGAAAAAAAAATGGTAAGAAGAAGGTACGAGAGAGCCCACCAAACCCACAGGAATACTGTCACATGAGTGTGAACACAGAACTCTCCTGACAACATGTAAGGAATTTTCCTAAAACCACAAACGTTACAAATAGAATGTTCTCTCTCTCTCTCTCTCTCTCTCTCTCTCTCTCTCTCTCTCTCTCTCTCTCTCTCTCTCTTTCTCTCTCTCTCCCTCAGGGTTATGGTTCCGACTCATAATTGAAAACTGCGGCGGAAGAAAGCAACTTATAGTTTGATTTTAGGATGTACTGGAGAGAGAGAGAGAGAGAGAGAGAGAGAGAGAGAAAATATTAACACACAGGTTTTTTCTGAGCATGATGGACTAAGAAGCAAACACTTTTCGGCCAACAAATCACCCAACATGTAGAAATACCAACTAGAGTGACATTTAAGCAGTGGCCGCAAGCTGTCTGTCTCTCTTCTCCTATCCCTTCCCACTCGTCACTCGAATTTCAGTGTTTGTTAAATGTCACTGCAAAGCTCAAATGTCGTGCTAAGAACTTCTGGTTACATCAGCAACTGTGAATCTCTATCTCTTTCTGCCGCAAATGTACGTTATTTTAGAGAGAATACGGACATAAAACTTATAAACGAGAGAAGCTAGAAGTCTCTCTTTTCATATTATATCGTACATTATAGACAGGGAAAATGATGGATAGATGCAATATGGAGAGGGGGAGGGGATCGGTAGAAAATGGTAAAAATATAAAGACATTACGCTATGGTCTGCATCACTACGTCTCTCCACACTCATAATTACTCTGGTGTCCCTCCCTCTGTCCCCCAACACACCCCACCCTTCACCACATCTACCTGGCCGGGGAGAAACCAATGACAACGCTTCCAATATCAGGGCATCGTATTCCAGGGGGTTTAAGAGTGTCCCCATAGCAATCACCTCTCCCGCATCGATGTGTATGTGTGTGTGTGTGTTTTATAATGTTAATATGTCTCGCGAAAATTATTCATACGAGTTGTCGAAATTGAGAGGATATAGAAATAGATTAATAAAAAAATGTTTCGGAAATGGAAGCGTGTCCCGTTGTTGTTCTTCTTTTTTTTTTTTTTTTGGTAAGAGTTAGCTACTTCCATATCCGGCATCTTACCAAAATCATTTATCACACTGAGGCTGATGCTGGAATTACTGATGTTTAACTAGAAAAAAAAAACATATATGACTATTAATGGGATTCTAGAGTGCTCCCTAATTCAAGTAAATATCGGCCTGAGACAGATTCGCGGAACGGGAGACTAGAGTGAACTGTTTTTTGCTCTCTCTCTCTCTCTCTCTCTCTCTCTCTCTCTCTCTCTCTCACTTCCACCCCTCCTCCAGCACCAGCTATGCCAATAATCCACTTGATATTTTTACGACCTCAATGGGATTAGTTGACGACACTTACCTCTTCCTGCTGACATGAGGGATTACTTGTGTGTGTGTGTGTGTGTGTGTGTGTGTGTGTATGTGTGTGTGTGTGATTAACCTGCCTCCTAATACCTTTCTTCCTTTCCTCTCCACCATCCTCTTCCTTCCTTCCTTCCTATCCTCCTATCCTCTTCCTCCTCTCTCTCTCCCTCTTCATATTCCTCTCCCTTTCCCCTTCTTTTCCTTGCTCATTCCCCCATTTTCTTTCCCTCATCCTTCCCTCTTCCTCTCCTTCTCCTCCTCTATCTCTCTTCCATCTTTCCCTTTCCCCATGTCTCCCTTTTTCTTCCTCCTCCCTCACTCTCTCTTTCATTCTTCTCCCTCTTCCCTTTCCCTTCCTATCTTTTTCTAATCCCTCTCTCAATCTCTCTCTCTCTCTCTCTCTCTCTCTCTCTCTCTCTCTCTCTCTCTCTCTCCCACCCCCCATCTCATGTTGCCTTCCTATCACTCTCTCTTCCTCCCTTTTCCCCTTACCTTGTTCATTATTTTCTCTTCCCCTTTTCACCCCTTCGTTATCCCTCTCCCATCCACACATCTTCCTGCACCCCTGCCCTCCTCCCTTCCTTTTCCTCTCCCCTATCTTTATCTCTTTCTCTTCCCCCTTCTTATCTCCTCCCTCACGCTTCCTTCTTCCTCATCCTTCCTCACCGCCTCCACCTCCCACTCTCCCCTCTTCCTCATCTCTCTTCCATCTTCCACTCCCCTTCTCCCCACAACCCCAGCAGAGAGACAGCTGCACTAATAACCAAGGATGTCAAATAAGATCCATCTCCTGTCGCTTAAACAGCTAATTGGCTCAACCTTTATGGCCAACTTCCCGTGTGAGTGAAATTTTCCATATATAATCAATTGCACAGCGGCATTTAACCCCTTCAGTGCGATGTCTTCTCTTTTTATGTTATTATTTCTTCCGGTAGACAATTTGTTCTTGTTTTAGCAAAGTTCTCGTGCAATAAATTGGGTGGATGTAATTTCATGTAAACACCCTGAATACGTGTGTTTGTTACGTTTTTTTGTTTTTTTTTTTATTGTCACTACACTCGGGCGATTTTCCTCAGTTCAGTAAAGCTCTCATAAAATAAAGGGGTTAGGGTTAGTAATCTCAGTTAACCACCTTCAGTAGGAATGTGTCTTTTATTTTAATGGTGTTGCCGCCAGACGCTTTTATTCAGCTGATGGGATGGTCTCTTGCGGTGAAGGTGGCAGGTGTTGTTATGTGGAATGTTGTGTGGAGGTGGAATGTTAAGGCGTGTGAATGGAGCGTGGTGTATGGTGGAGCATTCGAGAGAGAGAGAGAGAGAGAGAGAGAGAGAGAGAGAGAGAGAGAGAGCTACTGGTCGTCCTAACAACCTCCAATTAGTCCTTGACGCGTCGCCTTCTTGCTTGCCGGAGACATAATTCACCTTAATTGTGCAATGAATGTCACATCCTTTTGTTTAGCATCATCATCAGCAACACCTCTTCCTCCTCTACTTCTCACTTTTTTAAAACATATTTCTTCTGCCTTTCTCTTTACCTATAACTCACTTTTATTATCCTCACCGTCATCATAATTCTCATTATTATTCATCTTTATAATTACCTCCGCTTCGTCTAATTCTTCCCACCTCTTCCTGACATTAAGTTATTTTCATTTTTCTTCTGTTTACCTTCTTCATATCCATCATCATTATTATCATCACCATCGTTATCATCATCATCAGCAGCAGCAGCAGCAGCAGAAGCTTGTTAACGCTTCACCCATAACACGAATAAAAAAAAAGCACCAGCAACTCATTTATATTATTTTGTATGATGGCTTTATTGTTTTATTTTTTCTTCCGCGACACAAGTTTGGTTAGCTTCGGGGAGATGTCTCTCATACCTCCATTATCCCACTGACAACGACTACGTCATATTTGCTTCATTCTTTCCTCCTCCCTACGATGAAATCTGTTCGTATAGCGCTCAAAGATTAATACCTCTAACAGAAGCTCAGAGAAGAATGGAGGGAACAAATTACCCCAAAGAAGCTGCAGGACACACACGGCATCCTATGATATGGACACATGCAGATACAAACACACGCATGAATTATTAATGTTTCTGGAATGTTTAAGTCTACTATCTCATTACCAACCCCGTTAGCTTGCCATAAAACATTTTCCTCAATGGTTTATGGGAAGTGTTAATGGGCTTGCTTGTTGCTTCCTCACCCCCGTGTTCCCTTCGTCACCCACCCTGACTACTCACGCTAAACCCCCCACCTAACCCACAAGAACGCCTTATCCCCTCAGCCTGTTACTCTAAGGGCTCTCTCGCACCGGTAACAAGTCGGTCCAGCTCCTAAAGCCAACAGCCCCCAAGTCATTCTGGTTAGGTTTAAATATGTTACGTTAGGTTAGAAAAAAGTAGTTCAAGTTAAATTGTTAGGTTAGGTTAAGTCAGGCTTGATTAGGTTAAATCGCCTGCAGGTTGTAAGAAATATGATGACGTTCTTAGGTTGAAGGGGTGAAATCTGTGCAAAAATGTGGATGAATGGACTCTGAATTGGATAGCAGTTACCTCAGGCGCACCGCAGAATAGTTCTCTCAGTCTTCATGTCTTATATATCCTTTATCTCCTTCCTCGTTATTATTTTGCTTCCCCAGAGCACGTTGAACCCCACCCGGGCCCTGACGAAGCAGCTACTGATCCCTTCGTGCTCACCACAGAATGTCCCTTTCAGTTATCGTGTTCTTTTTTTAACCCCAGTCGGCCGATTACCGTCTTCATATCTTTCACAGCGCGATGACTTTCAGTTTACCTGCAGTTTTTTATTTACCTATTTTCTTAGTTGAATAAAATCGTCCGGCGGCATTGAGAATTTTGCACATTCCCTGGATGAGCCTGAAGCATCGAAATGTAGTTACTTTTCCATATATTTATACCTAATGACCGGGAAATTATAACTATGGGTCTATAATCTGAGGAGGGGAAGTACTGGGGCCCGTATTCTTGTCGGTTGAGGAAGTTCCCTAACACCTTTTCTTGAGAGATTTATTTTATTTATAACACCTTACTGTCCTCTCCTGTGTTACATAACTCATTCCATCATCGCCATACTCAGCATATTTAGCGTATAAAAGGATATTAGCTAGTCGTATCCAAAAATAAATCGCTAAGGAAGAGGGCGAGAATACAGACCCCGGGATCGTCACCTTCCTTCCTTGCGCGTTGGCTGAGAATTGCTTATACCATATCTCGAGTTATGGCTGGCGGTAGACGATATTGCCATGTGTTCTTTCAGTGATATTCTTTCTATACTCCCGTTCTTTCAATCCCCGTGTGTATGTGTTTTTTTTTTTCCCCCGTGTTCATTCAGTCCTCGTGTTCCCCGCTTATCCTCATTATCCGACCACCGTCTTGGTTTTTTTCAGAGCACAATGATCTGCACGGATGCAAAACGTCGAGGAATACGTCTAATAACCGGAAAATTATCTTAAATGTGGGTGTAAAGGGGCAAGATCCGGTGGACCGGTTTGTGTGTCTGCGTGAGGAAGGGTAAGGGAGGAGAGGGGAGGAGTGAAAGGGAGGGGAAGGGAGGGGGTGAAAGGGGAGGGAAAGCGAGGGGAAGGGAGAGGGTGAAATGGAAGAGGTGGTTGAATGGGTGAAAGGGGAATGGTGGAATAGAGGGGTGAAAGGGAAGGGAGGGGGTCAAAGGAAGGGAAGGAGGTGAAAGGACAGAGGAGGAGAGGGGGTGAAAGCAGAGAGGAAGAGAGGGGTGAAGCGGGGAGGAAAGGAAGAGGTAAGGGAAGGGAAGACTATAGGAAGGGGAGGAGAGAGGGAGGGGGAGGGGAAAAGGAGAACAACTGGGGAAAGGGGCAGAGAGCGACGGGAGGGGAAAGGAAAATGGGTGAGGCAGAGGGGAAGATGGAAGGGGATCCTGGAAGGGAAAAAGAGGGGAGAGGGAATGGGAATAACGAGAGAAGAGAGGAAGGGGGGAAGAAATGTGGAGGACAGAGGGAAAGGAGAAAGAGAAAAGAGGAAGAGAAGAGTGGAGGGGGGAGGTGAAGGAATAAATAGGAGGGAAAGGAGAGACTGGATAGACGAAAGGAAGGAAGAAAGAAGACGACCGTGAGAAGGAACACAGAAGAAAGAGGGGAACAATGGAAGATACAGGATAAGAGGGGTAGAGGAGTAGTGGAGGGGAACTACGATGAGGGAATGAAGGAGAGGGAGAGGAGAAATGAGAAGAAAAAGGAGAGAGGGATATGAAAGAGAGGGAATGAGGGAAGGAAAAGAAAAAATGAATGAAGGAAGGAAGGAAGGAAAAGGGACGGGGAAGGTTTCAAGGAGATAGCTATGGGAAACGAAACATTAAGGGGAAGGAGATAAGAGATGGGATAAAACAGGGGAAGAGATGATATGAAAAGGGAAACGGGTAAAGCTACGCTGATGCAACCCTCCATCTGACCAAGCACATACCTCCTACCTCCCTGCACACCTAACCAAGCGCATAACGCTCCCCCCCCCCCCAATCTTTTCTTTTAAAGGTGGGTGTAGGGAGAACGCCTTGAGGACACCTAACCTGGGCCCTTCAGATTCCTTGCGGAGGTCGCACTGAAATCGATGGATTTTTTTTACATTTTTGATTATTAAAGAAAAAAAATACTTAAGACACAGCATTCTACCTATCAAAAGGCACCAGTTCACCCTAAGACACATAACTATATGAAATTTCACAACTCTATAGTAAATACTTTCTGATTTCTGGCCCGGAAACGAAATCTCTACTCCCAGCCAGCCGCCCTACCGCCCAACTCTACGGACGGACACCTATTGATCCCAGTGATAACAAAACCCTCCTCTGACTCTGTCAGGTGGAGGGTAAAAATGAAAGAGTGAAGGGGAAAAGGTGGGTAAATGGGGAAATGGGAGAGGAGAAAGAGAAGATTTGAGAGAACACAGAGGAGAGATAAAGACAAGCAGAACAGGCCAAGAGGAGAAAATTTGGAATAAGTAGGAGGAAAGAGAACAGTGGGGCGAAGATGTGGAGGCTGGATGGTGGGAAGTAGTGAAATATATGGAAGATGGAACATGGAGTGAGAGGAAGAAGCAGTAAGGAGATGAAATAAGAGAAAGATGGATGAAGAGAAAGAGGACGACAGGAATACTGAAAGAAAATGAAAAAGAATGAATTGTGAGGCAAAAAAAACAAGGTGAAAATGAAAGGGGTAGAGATAAAGTATTGAAAACTAAAAAGGGGCGAGAGAGGGGGAGAAAGTGGCATCTATATTTAAGAAATATGGAGAAACAGCGAAAGAAAAAGGGACAGCAAAGAAAAGGGAAAGGAGGTAAGTGAGGAAAAGTGTAGGTGATACACTGGAGAGAGAGAGAGAGAGAGAGAGAGAGAGAGAGAGAGAGAGAGAGAGAGAGGTGGGGGGCTAGGGAGGGGGGGCTGCAGTCAACTCGTCTTCCGCTGCGTGTGTTGTCCTTCCGTGACCAGAGGCTGTTGCTCACACGTCTTGCCTGCCGCTTCTGGTAAGCCTCTCTCTCTCTCTCTCTCTCTCTCTCTCTCTTCGGACAATTATTTGAGTGTATATCTATTTATTTTTATATTGGTACCGGTATGCTTATCAGTACCTTCTCGTTTAATTCAGTATTTATATTTTGACAATGAATATTATGATACGCTGGTTAATATTCTTTCCCCTTGAAATTCAGTCTACATGAATCTCTCTCTCTCTCTCTCTCTCTCTCTCTCTCTCTGCCCTACCTAAGGCCAGGCAGGTGAGGTGGCGTGCGGCAGGGAGACGTAAGAGACAGCAAAGAGCATTTTGAAAAGCATTGGTGAATTTACGCTCGTCTGTGTGTGCGCCTTTAATCTGTGTGTGTGTGTGTGTGTGTGTGTGTGTGTGTGTGTGTGTGTGTGTGTGTGTGTGTGTGTGTGTGTGTGTGTGCATATTTCAGGTAGTGGAGTGTTTATAACTGTGTGTGTTGTGCATTTACGTGTGTCTGAGTCTCTGCTTATTTGCATTCATGTGTGGCTATGCATGCAAGCATGTGTGTGTGTGTGTGTGTGTGTGTGTGTGTGTGTGTGTGTGTGTGTGTGTGTGTGTGTGTGTGTGTGTGTGTGTGTGTGTGTGTGGCCATGAATGTGTGCGTAAAATAACTGTACGTATATGTGCGAGCTGCCCCACTTGCACACCCATCCAAGTGGGAACCATAACACGACATGACACACCCAGAGAAATATGGCGAGAACAGGAAAACGGGGAGGAGGAAGGGGCAAGTTATTTATCCGGCTCCCTCTCTTCCCCCTCCTCTCCTCCCCACTCTCCCCACACCTCTCCAGATCCTCCCTCCCTCCTCACCCCTCCAGAACCCCTCTCCCCCCCTCCATGCCTTGTTTACGAGTTTGCGATCCTCATTACAGCGTCAGGATCGAACCAAACCCGGGAAATCACCATCGATGGATCTCTTAATTGGACGCTCGTTTCATTTACGGTGACGTGTGTTTTATGGGGGCGAGGGGTTTCTGGGTCAGGCGCTTGTATGTTGTCTGTCGCTGTGTGTTTTGATCTCTTGCTCTTTCACTTCTCTCATATGTATCTATATTTCTATCCTTCGTCTTTCCTCCATCTCCTCTCCCTCTCTCTCTCATTCTCTCTCTCTCTCTCTCTCTCTCTCTCTCTCTCTCTCTCTCTCTCTGTCCACACTCGAAGCTGAAATTACAAAGTACATCCCGACCAGCATACACACACCTTCCGCCCTTCAAGCAGCGCGGGTCATTTATCAAGTTCCCGTGAGATTAACAGGCTTGACCAACAGACCTTATGCCACTTGGAGCTTGAAGGATCGAGGTGCTGGGTGAGGGATATACGCGAGCGAATAATTTACTTCATAATTGGTAAAATGCTTGATGTTTGTAAAATGAAGTGCTTATTTGGGGGTCATTTTGTGGTGGTTAAGGGAAGGGAGTTGGGGTGGACGGGAGAGAGAGAGAGAGAGAGAGAGAGAGAGAGAGAGAGAGAGAGAGAGGTATATGTGTGTGTGTGTGTGTGTGTGTGTGTGTGTGTGTGTGTGTGTGTGTGTGTGTGTGTGTGTGTGTGTGTGTGTGTGTGTGCGCGTGTTATATGAAAGTTTTAGTAGTGTTCTGTGATGTGCTAAGTTGAGTGAGATCGTGCAATGTGTGGTGTGATGAGGGCATGACATATCTGGTGCTTGTGATGTAAAGAGAAAAATACCATCACACGTCAAACTATAAATAAAAATAATAGTAATAACAATAGCATAATAATGATGGTAATAATCATCATCATCATCATCATAATGATAATAATAATAATAATAATAATAATAATAAACACATACCAGCCACCACTCACATTTTTCTTGATTGGGGTAACAGAGGTATGAAGGATCTGGTATTACTGGTGTTAGAAGCAAAATACTACCACTACACGTCACCCTGCCACCGCAAATACCACCACATGCTGCTTCAGTATTTCTTGAGGAAGGGGAGAGAGCTGCGTGGAAGAAATATACCAGGTTCAATGTTGCTGGTGTAAAG
This sequence comes from Coenobita brevimanus, assembly GCF_032717465.1. Classification (NCBI taxonomy): domain Eukaryota; kingdom Metazoa; phylum Arthropoda; class Malacostraca; order Decapoda; family Coenobitidae; genus Coenobita; species Coenobita brevimanus. The sequence continues at coordinate 56,647,459 of NC_137046.1, read as the reverse complement.
AAGATAAAATACCACCACAAAAAGCTCCAGCACACAAAATGCCACCCCACATAGCACCATTACGTCTCGGGAATAGATGGAGTGCAAGATGAGTGGCGGGAGAGATGTTACTATTGTGGTGAATAAATGAAGAGGATCCAAGTCGGGGCAAAACTGTTCTCTCTCACCAGTGGCTAACTCTTCTAAAGGTGAGAATGATTTTTCCTTCAGAACATTTCAGTTGATCACTTCACCACTACACGTCTGACTGGCATTTACTGTGGTGTTTAAGAAGCATATTAATTCAGGTATTACCGGTATATGAAGCAACAGTATACCACTACGCGCGGTATTAATGGTGTGGAAATGCCGGTGTTCCTTAAGTACAAAATTCCACCTCAAATTCCTTGGGTAATGTTTTGTAATGGGGGAACAGGTTTTGTGGATGTGGCTCTGTAATACATTCATATATTTTGAAAGGCGGTGATTCATGGCGCCAGAGTGGCCCACTTGAATGCTAATTTTCAAGCTGCACGGTTGTTATAACATGTCTGTAAGGATAATGAAAGAAGACCACTTGCTGCTTGAGTATTATCTGTAGCTGGGAAACCACACACACACACACACACACACACACACACACACACACACACACACACACACACACACACACACACACATTCACCTCTCTCTCTCTCTCTCTCTCTCTCTCTTGCACAAGCCCCACAGGAAGCTCAGGGTTTGTCGATTCAGCTAACGAGGCCCAAAACTACACCGCGGCGATGCTTAGTGGTCGAGAAGACGAGGAGTCCTGCTAGGTGGAAAATTTCGGGCTTTGTGTTATAATCCCTTTCGTCACGTAGCGCTAATGTTAATAATTGATCGTTAGTCCTGCTTTATAGTCTACTTCCGAGGCTGCTTAGCGGTAAGGTGCGTGCCGACAGAGTGCGTTAGTTCCTTGTCTACTTGGCAGGTAAGTGTATCATTTTCACTCCAGTTTTTTCTACATTTACCATCTCTCCATCTTAAAGGATGAGTTGTAACAATGTATTATCACTGGACTATGATACCAGTCACGAAGAAGTGTTTTAGGAAAGATGTAGAGCCATAGTATTGTCTTTCTTTGTTCCTGAGTTAGAGGAATAAGCTTCAAAAGGAAACAAATCTGGGCAAAGCTTAGATGAAAGAATTACAGTGGTTGTAGCCCCAGGTTCATCTGAAACTTGAACCTGATGATCTACAGGCTGTTGTTTCCCTCCTGCAGTTCACCATCCTCCTTTCAAGGGAGAGGGAGGGAGTTGAGGGACCTCTGTATATCTGGACAATGGAGCCGCATGGCTATATCGGTGCCACCACATGAAGGCGTCCCTCTCCACTACCCCTCTGGATGTAAGACGCTCCCCTTATCAGAATGCTGTAAAAGTGTGGGCGGTTAGGTAAGCTTTTCCGCTCCCGTTTAATTGAGCTCTTTATTATCCTCTTTAAAAGGGGCGATCCGCTGGCTAGCATGTCTGATGGCGGGTAGAGTGCTATAGAGAGGGGTTTTATATACAACAAAGAATTTCTTCTTGTTCAGTCAGTGCTCCTTTCTCCATATGTAGTCGAGTTTCTTTTCAAAGTATTCATAGTGACTGACCAGGTATGTTGACCAATCGAACACCTGTACTACTAGAACAGATATTATAGGAGAAGGAAAGATCCCTAATTCTTGAAAGCCAGGCTCGTTCTGTCTTCGTCATGGGCTCAAGAAATTGCCACAGAACTGGGGGTTTACTTTGCCACAGCCTGATCCGAGGTTCAATACATCTTGAAGCCTCCACTACGAGGGATCCTCCTTAGCTTTATTAAATCATCTGACATTAGTGAAAATAATGAGAGGACATCATCGTGCTGGGTGGATGAGTAGGAATTATAGTTCACTTTGTCCTAGCGGATTGGATGATTCTTTTACTGAATAATGTAGCAAAAACCCTGTGACTAGAGAGAGAGAGAGAGAGAGAGAGAGAGAGAGCAGGAAGTCTTGCTATTTACTCACCGAATAACTTAGCGTCTGGATCCATGTTAAGCTCAGGAAGCCAAGATAATCCTTCATATATATATTAATTTACCGAATAACTTAGCGTCTGGAAGAACATGGGGTACGGGAAACAAGGAAAATAATTCACTAATCCAATAACTTCTCGAATAACTGTGTCCGGTTCACCTGGATGTGGAGACCTTTAATAATTCACCTTACCTTGAGTCAGCTGGATGACTTACCTTGATAATAACTCACTTACCGAATAATCTACGGAATAATTTAACGCCTGGATCGATGTAGAGGACGGAAATAACTATCGAATATCTGAGTCTGGCTGGATATAGAAAGTAGTAGACCAAGATAATTATTCATCTATTTACCAGTTATGGATTTATTTAGTGCCTTGAAAGATGTAAAATGCAGGAAGGACAGACAATTAATGGCTTATCTAACCACGTACCTGAGTGTTCGATTCACCTGGATGTAGAATATTTATGATAGTTTACCTCTGCTTATAAAAAATGGGGAGGGGGGGGGCTGTGACTGATTGAAGACTTGCATAAGAGAAAGAGCGAGCGAGCGAGCAAGAGAGAGAGAGAGAGAGAGAGAGAGAGAGAGAGAGAGAGAGAGGGAGAGAGAGAGAGAATGAGAAAGCTCCTGATAATGGTATAATCGTTAAGTGTTAAGTACAGCCACACCTATAATTTCCCACTGATAATTGGCAGAAGGTTGGATAATCACTATCAGGATTGAATCTAATTACCAGCAATTGAAAAACCGGTCCGAGGGGGGTCATGCTAATAATGCCCTGGGTTGCGGTGTTCCCGTGTGAGTGGGTGGTTTGGTCTGGGGTCGTTTGGCTGTTTGGGTCGTTAAGGTGGGTTGTTTAGGGGTCGTTGAAGTGGGTATTGTGGTCGTTCAAGGGTCGTTTTAGGTTAGGGGTCACGTTTATTAGCCTGAGGGTGGTTTAGTAGACGGTCGTTTGGCTATCGGGTCGTTAAGGTAGATTAATATGTCGTTTAGATGGGTCTGGGGTCGCTAAAGAGGTCATTTTAAGGTTAAGGGTCATGTTGATTATAGTCGTGTAGTTCCCGTGTGTTTATGATCATTTGGCTGCTGCATCGCTTAATGTGGTCGTTCAGGGGTCGTTTATGTGGTCTAGTGGTCGTTCAAGGGGTCGTTTAAATGGCTAAAATGGTCTTAGTGGATTCATTGGTCTTTTAGGAGGTCGTCACAGTGGTCTTGTTAATAATCTTCATTTCCATGAAGGGGTGGTAACTTAATCGTCATTTGGCTGTTAAAAAAGTCGTTTAAGTGGGCATAGTGGTCGTTTAGGTAGATAAAGTGGTCGTTTAGGGATCCCAGAGGTGAATACTGTGGTCCCTAAGGTGGTCGTACTAATTGTCCTCGTGTAGTTCCGATATGAGGGGTCGTTAACTGGTGGTCGTTCCGCTGTTACGTCATTTATGGCCGTTTACGTGGGTGCTGTGGTCGTTTATGGGTCGTTAAGCGTTTAGGTGGGTGCAGAGGTCGTTTAGGTCACGGATCACTCCAGTTATAAATGTAGTTCCCGTGTGAGGGGGTAATTTGTGGTCGTTTGGCTGCGGGGTCGTTTAGCTGGACAAAATGGTCGTTCCGGTGGTTGTAGTTGTCGTTTGGGTAATTTGTGTGGTCGTTTAGGTGGATATAGAGTTACCTGAGGAGTGTTTTAGTCGTTCACGGTCGTCAAGCCAGGATACAGTAGTCGTTCAGGGGTACAGTGGTAGTTTAAGAGTCGTTCCAAAGAGTAAAGAAGTCGTTCACAGGAGCACAGTGGTCCTTCAGGCAGACAGTGGTCGTAAGGGAGCGTTGAGACACCCTGTAGAAACGTTAAAGAACATAAATAGAGTCATTTAGTCCTGTAATGAAAGCTAATTACTTTATCGTTCTCGCTAGGAAGAATATGAAGCATGGGGAGAATTTTAATCTCTCTCTCTCACTCTCTCTCTCTCTCTCTCTCTCTCTCTCTCTCTCTCTCTCTCTTGCCCGCCTGTCCGTCTGTTTATCTGTCTGTCAGTTTATCGGCCAGACTATCAATCTGTCTATCTCCATTACCAGATTCACCTTCACTACTAACATCATAATATCAATGGCATAAAATAAACACATCAGATAAATCATAAATAGAGATTCCTAAACCTCAGACTAATTTAACTTCCCTCGACTGAACAATATCGTCTAAATAATTCCTAAGGGGTAGCAATGACGGGGAAAAAAAAAGAGTGATTTGATTAATATTATGAAGACCAAGAGCATCAGTGGCAAGGAAGGGGTTAAATTTTGACAAACTCGATCACTCGAAGCAAATGTAAGAGTTCGTATATCAAGCAATAAGGTTAATGGGAAGTATTTTAACTCTATTAGACGTGTTTCTTAAGCAGAATAAAATACCCTGGTGATTGCAAGGATGAAGTAAGATTGTCATGGTACAAGTTAATGATATTGCAAGAAACATGGGACGAGGAAAAATAAACGCTATGTTGGTCTTCTTTCTTCGCGTGCATCATCACCATCATCATTATCATCATCATCATCACCATTATTGTCCTCCCCCTCATCATCGTCATCACCATTATCATCCTCATCATTAACATCACCACCACCATCATCATCATTGTCATCATTTTCACCATCATCATCATCATCACCATCATTAACATCAGCTTCATCATCATCATCATCAATATCGCCCTCATCATCATCACCATCATCATCAACAGCATCACCATCATCATCACCATCAATAACATCACCATCAGCATCACCATCATTCTAATCGTACTTCCCATTAAAAAAAAAAAAAAAAAAAAGGAGGGATGGGTAGGTACCAGAAAAAAGACAATGAACATAAAGAGAAAATCACAAAAAGAAAAAAATACATATTCAGGAGGAAAATGCGAGACACATTTGACTGAAATAAAATGAATGTATTGTATCATTAAACTGGCTATAAAAGAAGGTGTCGCAGTTAATAGGCCATAAATTATACAGATCAATTCCGAGCCTCATTATCAACGACACTTTTATACACCAGAGGATGTACATAAATAATCACAAGCACAAAGTGAAGAAAAAACACAAAAACACACGGTAAAGCCAAGCATGCACGTACAATGTGAGGAAAACATGCGAACAAACACGAGACTGAAGCGAAAAACTTGGAAACGTACGAATACAAAGTAAGGAAAAACACAAACAGTACAAACACACACACACACACACACACACACACACACACACACACACACACACACACACACACACACACACACAAATACACTCAACCACACCACAAATCTCCCCCTTATTATCCCGCCGACAGCCTCCACAAACACTCCCCACCGCGAGGGACACAAGCACCCGTCCAGAGCATCCCACCAGTGTCAAACAGGAAGAAAGATTCAGTAAGTGGCGAGGTCTCATCTGGGGCAATAAAGCGAGGGGCAAAAAGTGGTCATTGCGGCCTGTAGGAGCGGATGGCAGGTGGGGATGGGAGTTGCGTGAGGAGGGACAGCTGTTGCGGGGGTGGGAGGGGTTGACGTGTGGGGAGGACGAGGAGGAGTGCTGGTATGGGTGGAAGAGAAAATTGTGTTGGTGTGGTATGGATGTGTGTTGGGGATGGTGTGTATAAGTTGGCATGTACGGGAGGGGAGGTTGGTGTGTGTGTGTGGGGAAGGGGGAAGAAGGAAGTTGGTGTGAGAGTTGGTGTGGGTGCAGGTAAAGAGGGTGTTGGTTAGGTCGGGAAGTGTGTGGGCTTGGTGTGGGTGGAGGAGGGGAGTGTTGCTGTAGAAGGGAAGTTTATAGAAATCTGTGTGTGTGCGTGTGTGTGTGTGTGTGTGTGTGTGTGTGTGTGTGTGTGTGTGTGTGTGTGTGTGTGTGTGTGTGTGTGTGTGTGTGTGTGTGTGTACGTTTAGGAGTTAGTGTGGAAAGAAGTGTTGTATCAGCGAGAAAAAAGGGAAATACTGTACTGACAAGGATGGAAGAAAGGGTGTGGCGGGAGAAAGTGAAAGCACTGGTGAGGGATGAAGTGTGAAGGAGTTGGCGAAACTGGAGGAATAAAGCATTGGTTTAGCTGGGAAATATATGGGTGTATGTGTGAAGAGAAAGTGTCCTTGTGAAAGGGATCTGCATAGGTGCAGGTCGTGGAGAAAGGGGTGCTCGTGTGGCAAAGATATGCTTAAGTGTAGATGCAGGGAAAGGAGAGAGGGGTGTCTGAGTGGAAAGGAAGTGTGGAAGGATTGATGTGAGCGAAGTGTTGTGGAAAGGAAAAATGCGTTTGTGCTAGTGTGGATGTGGAGGGTAACAGTGTGAAAATTTTCTGGAGTTAAATTGGAATGAAGGGTGCAAGAGTTATTGTAGGTTAAGCCGAAAGAAGTGAGGGTTTAACCGGATATGTTTAAGAATGACTTGGTGTAGATAAAGTCTAGTACAAGAGAAAGTGTAAAGCGTGTTTAGGGCGTGGTAGGAGCTGCAGTGATGTTAATGGGAGAGAAAAGAGACGTGTTGGAAGTGAGTCGCGTTGAGGGCGTTGATGTGGGTGGAGAAAGTATTGTGGTTGGTGTGTTGCGAGAAAGAATTGTTGGTGAGATGTTAAGTACGTTGGGATTGCGGTGAATTAAGTATTAAGGGATCATGTTCATTTGTGAGAGTGTTGGTGTGTTAGGGAAAAGTGCAGAAATTAGTGTGGGTGGATCAAAAAGTGTCAGTGTGAGCGTGGGTCATACCTGGTGTTGTGTGTTGTGAGTTGTTGTGGGTAAAATAGGAGAGTGATAGGATGTGAAGAATGCTGGGGTGGTATGGGGGAGTTAGTGTGGGAAGGTGTGTGCTGGAGCTGACGTGAGTGGTAGAGGAACGGGTGCTGGTATATGGGGGTGATGGTGTGGAGTGGATGTGGAGGACCTGGTGTGCATGGATAAGGAAAGGGTGGTGTACTGGGGAAAGGTGCAAAAAAAGCTGCTGTGATTCGAGCAAGAAAGAGGTAGTATGTGTGACGGGAACGGCTGTTGTGAATGTGTTTGAGAGGAAACTTGTACGAGTTGCCATAGATAAAGTGGGAAAAATTTAATAATGTGCAGTCGTCATCTCACCTCGAAGAGAAGCGTTTACAGACACTTCCTTTAACTCCTTTAACACGAGACGTCGATCTTAAGCTGAATAAAATCGTCTGAAAGCATCATGGGTAAAATCTGGAAACAGCAAGAATAATAACAAAAAAAGACGTCATTATGAAAACAGAAAGAGGCATTCATAATGAAAGAGTTGAACCCATTAGAATACGTCTCACGTCTTGCACCCAGTCATTTTTAGACGATTGGATGCGTTGTGTTGTGTAATGTTTTTGTGGTAGGTGACTGTGCTGCTGTGGGAGGGGAGGGGAACAGTAAGTAAAGACTGAGTTTAATGTTCTGATGACACTAATAAAGGAGGAAGTTTTAAGCGAGTTTTATATTTTGATGGAATTATTACAGGGGGAAGTAATGGACAAAGCGTAGTCTAGTAAGGAGTACGCAGTCCATTAAAAATCCTATCTAAGTAATACATTGTTCTACAGTGAGTGTTGTTCCTGTTCCCTAGATTCCTGGAAGTCCATTGTATATCGTATGGTAAGTATAACTGTCCATTGTAAATCATATGATAAGGGCAGTGTTACTTTTTCCTCTATATTGCTAGAAGGAAAAGGTAGCTACGTGAAAAAGAAGTGAGCATATCAACTTTTCATCCCCCATATCAAAATGCAAGCTAAAGAAGGATAAGGACTGGATTTTTTTTTTTTAGGCATTATATCCTTGTTTATCTGTAAAGGACTGACACAGATAGATGAATATATTGGACACTTACCTAGAGTATGTTTGTCTCGAGATTATTGAAGGTTGAAGTGATGTGGTGTGGAGGTAAATGTGTAAAGAGGTTGTGTGTGTGTGTGTGTGTGTGTGTGTGTGTGTGTGTGTGTGTGTGTGTGTGTGTGTATTAGATTATGGGTGATTATCTGATGGTGCATGTACGTGGATTGTGTGAATGTTATTATTATTATGATTATGGGTTTGAACGTGTGTGTGTGTGTGTGTGTGTGTGTGTGTGTGTGTGTGTGTGTTTGTCTGAGTGTGTGTGTGGGGGGGGGGAGACGTGGGGGATTGTGTACAAGAATCTTCAATTTGTATCATCTCTTTCCTTATCAGGACACGTAGCAAAGCCATATGTATAATCAAACCCCAAATATCCAGGTCTGTTTCGTTCCCCAAAATATGGAAAAAAAAGAAAAAGAAGAGGAGAGCAAGTTTTACCTGCCATAACTGGCTTCAGAAATGCCAAGCTTTCACTACAATAATCTCAGTTCGATTATTTGTTTATTTTAGTCGACGAGACAGGGACAAAACATGTAGTAAAAATTTAATGGTGTAAAAGATCAGAGGCTGTGTAGTAAGAGTGGTTTATGGTGCAGTGATGGTGAGAAGTGTGATGGAGGAGTATCTGATGGTGAGGTGATTGATGGTGTGGTGATGTTGACTTGTGGTGATTGTGAAGTGTGCTGGTGTAAGGGAGCTATGGTGGTATGATGATGTAATGATGGTGAAAGTTTGACAGTGGGACGGCTGATGGTGTGGTGATGAAGCGTGTGAAAGTGAAATGTGTGATGGTGTGGTGATGAAGTGTGTGAAAGTGAAATGTGAGATGTCGCAATGATGGTGAAGTGTGTGATGAACTGTAGTGTGTGATGATGTAATGACTCTGAAATGATACAGGGATGTGGAAAAAGTGAATTGTATTGTGTTGCCTGTAGGGGAGACGAGCAAATCCCTCATTCACCCTGTCTTAACCTCTTTCTTGATGACGTATACTTTAATCTGTCCTTCCTCCCTCCAGACGATTTTATTCAGCTTGGGAAAGACGTCTCGCCATGAGCGGCTTAATGAAGGCCACATCTAACGCCTCTAGTTATAAAACATTAAGTTGAATAAAATCGTCTGAAGGTTGAGAGAGAGAGAAAAAAAAAATACGTCATCGGAGTGAAGGGGTTAATAATAAATATCCAAAAATGTGTTACTGGTGTCTGAGGTAGCGTGGCGAGGTGAGAATTTTGTACCCAGGAAGAAAACACTTAAGACAAGAAGCATTATTTATCTTAATTGACCCTTCTTACAAGAATTAATTTCCTTGTAGACGACGCTTCTCAGTCCAAGTCTGGATTATTTTCGTGACGAACCGTAAAGTGTATTTTTGCACCAGGATCCCTTCTTTCCCTCAGATCATCTCAGGAATTTCTCCATTAGGAAATAGTAAGTTATATTATATCTCGCCACAATGAAGTCAAAATAGGATATATTTTGACGCAAATATTTCGATCGTATAGGTGTGGATAAAAGGTGGAAAAAGAACACTCCGTTTCAGTTGGCCAAGTCCTTGGTGCAATGTTTCTCACTGTTACCTGGGTCATGTCATGTCTAACACTGAGAAACGGAATGTCCCACAGCGTGACCTAAGGAAACATGGCCTTTTGTTTTTTCCTCGAGTTTTCTCCCATCCAAGACAACCAGCCACTTTGCATCAACATTTTCCGATCTTACAGTGGCGAGGCCCTGTCACATCTTGCCATAACACTATCTCAGTACCTGTTGATAGAGACTTGTATTTACGAGAAGATTCAGTCTCCCAATGGCACGGAGGTCAAAACATTAGTACTCTGCTGACTAAGGCATCGAGTCTTCTCTTTTGATCATTAGGTTTCTATAAATCAGGACTAAACCAAGACCGTAGCATTAAAATGTACCAAAGTTCCGTTGATTTTTTAGATTAATTATTCTTCTGTGCTTGACTAATGCAGACTACAGTATGTTAACATTAGACAAATGAAGATAACATGCAAGAGAATGTCAAGGTGCGGGAGGTTGAAAATTTTGCTTATTTAAGATCCCAGGAAGCAACTGTAGTGCCATGTGTGTGTCCCGGGGACAATCATGGTTTCCCTCTCCCATTTAAACATATACAGTGCCGCCTCTCTGTTAACACTCTCAGGCTCCTATGACTCATTCTAAACTGGATGATATGCGTTAGCTGGAACAGAATACCGCAGTCGTTCCACCATGAGAGGGCTAAAAAGTGGCCTCTAAATCTTCAAAGAGGATACGGCCCTATATCGAACTGTCTCTGATGTGGTGAGACGCTGAAGCAAGTTTACTACTTCCTATTTCATAATATTCCTGGGTTCTAATTAAACATACACGCGTCAACTTTCGGTCCGTGTTTTTGTTGGCGTAGGAGATTTCGTATTGTCTCTTCATATGCGGCTTGTTTGGCTCTTGACACCTTAATAATCCCCTTGCATAGTATCAATGCATATACTATATATTAAATCAGTAAAACCTATCGTTTTTAAGACGGAGTTACAAAATCTCCAAAGTTATCAAGAATAAATCGCCCGAAGGAGCACCTCGGATGTGTGTGACCCAGAGACAAGTTTACTCCTTCCTTCGTCATATTTTCGCTGGGGTGGCGTTAAACATACACAGCCCCGCCTTTGTGTACGCGGACCCGGGGTGCTCGGAACCAATTGTGTGGATGATTAAGGTACAATCCGCGAGTTCAAAGTGTTTTCTCATGACACATAAAACGGATTCCTGGCATACCGTTGCTGCCTCGTGAGCCCCAAGGCTGCATTACCACCACTCGTTGAATTTAGTGACCTGTACCTGAGGCCTTGAGGGAATGTTTGTATGGGGGCGGTAGTCTAGTGGAATACTGATCGACAGGACGCGAGATCGATGCTGAGTTGGTCTGGGAAACAGTATAGGATGTGAATATCATAAAATTAGCCTTAACTGAGCATGCATAAGATCTATCCATACGTCATTAACACACCCCAGCTAATTCCCGAATGAGTTTGCCTTAGTATACTGCATATTCTGTATAGTTCTAGTGAGCATTTCTGGGCGCCATAGGTAGGCTGCTGCTGGTTCTCAATCAATGAATTGTGTTGTGGGAGGAAACATGACAAAAGCACTAAGTAGCCAACTATTCTGTTCTTAAAAAGCTGTATCAGTCAACCCCAAATTGCCATTTTATCCCCCTGGTGGTTCCGGAGAGGGACACCTTCACGTGGTGGCACCGTTAGAACTAGCCGACTCCAGTGACTGGTTACATAACGTCCCACAACTCTTTCCCTGTCGTCGAAGGAGGATGTTGGAATGCAGAAGAGCGACAGCTCCAGCGTCCACTTTACTGAGATTGCGATCAGATGAGCCTGGAACTGCAGTTACTACAGTTACCACTCCTCTGGTGGCAATGACGCAGAAATATCTAGCTGCCTCCCAGGTATTCGAACCGGCGGCCATCCGACATACCCCTTACTCAACGTGAAGCCTTGGACCACTGTTCTACCAGGCGTCGAGTCATCGCCATACATTGCATGAAAACATGTCGTAGGTCAAAGCCAAGCCATTACCAACACGTTCTGCGGGGTCACTAGATCAAAGATGGTGATTAAAAAAGGGAATATGTGTGACGGATAAGTATCCTTGAATATTTGAGACTGACTGAAAGATAAATTCATGAACAAATGGTGTTAAAATTCTGTAAATAAAGTAAAGTTGCAAAGGTAATTTCGGTTCTCGTTCTTAGCCTGTGTTATGTGGCACTATAAAATTCAACATACCTCTGATGTATCTCTCTCTCTCTCTCTCTCTCTCTCTCTCTCTCTCTCTTCTCTTCTCTTCTCTTCCATGCTGAATAGGACCGTCTGTCAGTAGAAAGCATGGCATAAAAGATGTTATCCTGAAAAAAGGGGTTTATGAAAAAAACTTTTAACATCTTCTCTGAGGGAGGGATCGTCCCAGGGTGAATTTAATAAAAAGAATTTGAGGGCCTTAACAATACAATATAAAAGGCGTCATTACGGTGACGGGATAACAAAACGTGAAGACGTATGGCTGCAGTCGGTTGTATCTCTACACTGTCTGATAACTGAAATAAAGACTCTAATAATATTTAATAGACTTGATACGTTGGAGCGTTATGAGGAATACACTGAGGTGGTTTGGCCATGTGGAGAGGATGGAGGGTGAAAGACTGACGAAGAGAGTGTATATAAGTGAGGTGGAGGGGGAAAGAGGGAGGGGGAGGCCGAGGATGAGATGGAGGGATGGGGTGGAGAGGTATATGAGAGAGGGGGGTGTGAGTTGGGAGCAGGGCAGTGAAATGGCGGGGGACAGGGCGACTTGGAGGCGATTTGTTTGTGGCCACCCCAAACGGGATTGAGGCGTCTGGCAATAGATAGATAGATAGAATAGATACGTTGGAGTCTCGCTTTGTTCTTTTGTACTCTAACTTGGCCCACAATTGCGATCTCTCCATCTTCAATGCTGCGTTGAAACAAACGAAAAAAAAAAAAAAGTCAAACCTGGCATTAGGTGCTATATAACGATGAAGTGCTATGGAGATGATGTAGGGTCCAAGCATTGTCTTTTTTCCTGCTACTGAGCTACGTAGAATACCCTGCAGAGTCACAGTTATACCGGCCAAACAAAGATGAAAGAATCATAGCTCGCAACTTCCAGTAGTGAAAATGAATTATTGACCGTAACTGTGAGGGAATAAGTAAAGGAAAAAACTTTGGCAATAACAAAATAAAAACTAACATTATTTCATGCTGCTCGCGTGATATTCAAATGGAATTTTGGGGTGTCATAGCGGAACGATGTATGTGCAGTTCTGGAAAATCATTCCTTTATGCTTCTGTTGTTCTAAATAAAAGAAACGAAAATACATTCCATATGATTACTGGTGATTAATTACACAAGATGCGTGGGATCTGACCCTGTTTTGAGGTAGTGTAGGGATAATATTCACAGCAACTGTAGAAGGATATGACACAGCATGAATTACACACACACACACACACACACACACACACACACACACACACACACACACAGTCACACACAATCTAACACCAAATCTATGCAAAACTTGTTACAATTTCACGGTACTTGCCCGCCACACAGGGCGTCCCATCAGTCATTGTTTTTGCTAAGCTACAAAGACAGACCGACTCCCTCTGGTCGCCTAAACGCCACCCAGCTTGTGATTTGTGTGGGGAAGGCATGTGCTTATGTAGTTTTAAAGAGCACGTTGCCTTTGTCGACAAGGGGCAATTCGTCATCAATTAAGGCTTTACTTAGCGAAATAGCCGGCAATTATCAAATATTCCCGTCTCTTGTGACACGTATATGTACTGCACTGTCAGGGTGCTGGAATGAGGCGCCTACACGCAGTTGCAGAGATATAAACGGGTGGCTACCCTGCCCTGTTATATGTCCCTCAATTCCCTCCCCGTTATCCGAAAGAAGGATGGTGGACTGCTAGTAAAAGCTCTCCATCAGCCTGCAGTCTACCGGGTTCAAGTTCAGTTAAGCCTGGAGCCACAAAAATAGCAACATCTATTATGGTCAGTACTTCCTTTACACTCCTCAGGCTCCAAATCTGCTGAGGTGAGAAGGAAACCCGTTTAGATTCTGTTAAGTAATATCTCATTCAGGGTTTGATGTGGGAGTCGGTGATGGATGGGTTAGCGCTTCCAGCTCAAATTCCTTTCCCCCTTGTCTCTCTATACCCAGCAGTACAAATGGGGACCTAGATCTAACAATGACGGTTGTGAGCCGGACTGTAGGAAAAAACTGGGAACCAGCATGAACTTATCAGTCTACTGGCCCTCCTCTCTCTCTCTCTCTCTCTCTCTCTCTCTCTCTCTCTCTCTCTCTCTCTCTCTCTCTCACACACACACACACACACACACACACACACATTCAAAGTTCACTGTGGCACATAACTCAGACTGATTAGGAATTCATGTAGGTAAGTGCCCCCCCCCCGAAAAAAAAGTGAAAAGTATCAAATATTCTCGTTTGTAGTGACAGGTGCATGAAAATATGAGCTTGCAAAGGAACACACACACACACACACACACACACACACACACACACACACACACACACACACATTTGTACATAATTCAAGGTCATTAGGAATTCATATACGGAAGTTAAAAAAACGGGTTGGTTACCGAACTGTGTGTGTGTGTGTGTGTGTGTGTGTGTGTGTGTGTGTGTGTGTGTGTGTGTGTGTGTGCATACTAGCTTGTGTACTCACTGAAGTCAGCGTTATTAGACATACATGTAAGAAGGTAGATCAAAGCGAACTGCAGACAGTAATGACTTAAAACTTAACACAACTATAGGTTATTTCCGTCCGTGGGTGACAAGTTATATGGAAAAAAAAAAAAAAAAAAAGAAGAAGCTTGCAACTTTCACCGAACTGAGGGTCATTAGGTATGCATGTCAGGAAGTGAATTAAAGTGAAATGTGGACATGTTAGGTCGGCGGAACGGGTTAATGACCAAATCGCATGTTGGCCTCTGCTTGCCACAACTGCCCTCATTTAGCACAAGGTTGAGGTGGCCCGTAAATCCCACAACTTGGCACCACCGCCTCCTCTCAGAAGCGCTGTTGCCATTTTAAGCGATTTTGTAGCTGAATCAAGATATTTCCCATTCAGAGGCAAGTACTTTAACGAGGATCCACGGTGGGTAGGTTGATAACGTGTTCGTCTCGCCATCTGTGTATGCACTGAATTTAGAATTCGAAATGCAAAACTGAGACGGCCATATGAAATAGGAGCTGGTACGATCTGTTCACTTTCACTTGGCCTAAAATTGCCATCTATCCATTTTGAATGGAATTTCAGCAGGAAGTTAAAGCTGAAATATGATGTTAATCATGAAGTGCTTTGGAAAGGATGTATAGCCATCATATTGTCTCATTCTGCTAATGAACTACGTGGAACAAGCTAAAAAAAAAAAAAAAAGACGAAAATGTGGACCAGGTTAAAGTGAATAAACCATAGTAAGTTCTCTCCTGCATGTATTTGCTGTTGTGCTCACTCTCTCGATCTATACAGATAACATATATAGACTCTGACACACACAGACATAGCCATTACAACATTAAGCCCGTTTTATTGTCGAGTAAGGAAGCTCCCCAACACCTCATCCTTAGAGATTTTTTACTATAGCTGGTTAATATCCTTTTGCATGTTATTCATGTAGAGTAGGGAGATGTTCGAAGGATTTATATAACACATAGTAGGACGGTATGGTGCAACGAGCAAAATAAATCGCTTAGGAAATGTGGGAGACTTGGAGTATTTTTGGCATCAAGCACTGAAGAATTTGGATGAACTGAGGCATTTTTAGGCTCAAACACTGCAGAATATGAAGGAAGAAATGTGCGAAACGAGAATCAGATACGTGATCAAACGTTGCAGACTATGGGAGATCATTTTCAGGTATCTATAGGTGATTTCAAAGTTTAACCACTTGGCTGTTAGGACCTCTCTCAGCTACTCTTTCTCCCCGTCCCCATCTCCTGCTCTCTTATTCCTGTTTTCTTTTCTCCTCCTCCTTTTGCCACTATTCCCCTCTCCCATTCACTTCCATCTCTCCTCCCTTCCCCTTTCCCGGCTTTCACCCCATCGCACCGATCACCATCGGTTCCCCTCTGTCCCCTCTGATTGGCTGTATGTGATCGGCTGTTCTGCAGGAATGTTCGATCACCTTCTAAGTTCATTCGTCATATGCTACCACACTTAGATTTAAGTACGCAGTTCACACAGGCTAATTATCCTTATTTACGATGAGGAATGCGTGTGTATATTGGACTTAGTGCAGATAATTGTACCTGATGAATTAACTAGTCCATCTAACTTACAATGGACGTTCTATTGAGCACGAAGTAAGGAAGTTCAGGCATGCATCTTAAGGAGTCCAATCACACTCTTCTCTGATCACTTTTTTTTTTAAAGATTTGTCTGTGTAGCCTAATAGAAAAAAAAGAATACCTAAACCTCTTAGCTCGAGGGTGTCATTAGTCTTTTATTCACGTTACTGACAAAAGATTTTATTCAGTTAACAACAGACCTTTCATACTGAAGGGGTTAAGGGAGACCTTCTAATCCTCTCAGTATAAGAGTGTCTTTACTAAGCTGAATAAAATCGTCTGGCGGAAGTAAGAAGCTAAAAAATGTCACTGTAGAGAAAAGATTAAGTAAAATGAAAATGCTTGTGTGTTTCCTTCTACTGTATTTATAAAAGGCCAAGGAGCACGTACTGGGGGGTGAATGGTCGGGAAATAGGGAAAGAAGAAGCCTTTGGTTCCTTCCTTCCTGCACAAAAAAAAAAATATATATATATATAGTGTGATGACCAAAGATAGGAATTTAGAGGATAAAGTGCAAGAAAGCATACAACACGGAAGGAGGGTGAACAGTAGTAGTAATAGTAATAGCAGTAAAACAAAGGTATCATCATCATCATCATCATCATCTTTATTATTATTATTATTATTATTATTATTATTATTATTATTACCGTAACAACAACGTTGGGTCTGGTTAGTACTTGGATGGGTGACCGCCTGGGAACACCAGATGCTGTTGGCATAACGTTCTCCCTACATGTCAAGTGGGGTTGGTGGAGGATTAGTGCCTCTTCCTGTAAAACAATTAACTCTAAGCCCTTGGCCATCCCGTTTGGGATACATAGCGTCTGGCAAAGAATGAAGGAATTATTACCGTAAGCTTAATTTTTACCAATAAAACTGAGGTGAACAGGATGTAAAATTATGAAAGCATAAAAGTGGGAGAAGTATCTGCCAAATGTCCAGTTCAGATGGCCATATATTAATTTACTCGCCTCCCTTGTCATATCTTTGCTTCAGTGTGATATCAATAGTGAAGAAATTCTTGGTGTATCTTGATGACATGATGACCTGAGTTTTGTAGGGGCCAGGAAAGAGCATTTAGATAAGAGAGAGAGAGAGAGAGAGAGAGAGAGAGAGAGAGAGAGAGAGAGAGAGAGAGAGAGAGATTTTCCAAGGTCAGCACCCCTGTGACCCAATTTGTCTGACCCCATACACGCCACACTTAAGGCTGGACAGGGCGTGTGTAGATCTAAGAGACTCCGGTGAAAGACGAGGCTCGGGGTGAAAAGGGAAGGATGGGGAGGGGGGCGGGAGGGGAGCAGAGTGAGGGGAGGTTAGGTGGCGAGGATGGATGGAGAAGGGTGAGGGGATATAGGAGGTAGGCGAAGGGATAGCGGCATTAGGGATGGAGAGGGGAAGGGGAACTGGAAGATGGGAGTAAGGATAGGAGGAAGAGAGGAGAGGGTAAGACGTAGAGAGGGAGACTAGAGATTGAAGGGAGGGGGCGGTGGTAGTGGAGGAGAGCACAGGCGATGAAGACGAGGAGTTAGGAAATAGGAAGTACGAAGAGAGGATGTGGTAGAAGAGAGGAAGGGGAGTGCAGGAGGGAGGAAAGGGGAAGGGATAGGACTCAGAGACGAAGGAGGGGGGGAGAGAAGGGGGGGCAGTGCAGAGAGGGTAGGGTGGAAGAAGGAAGAGAGGATGGGAATGGTGGCAATTGGTAAGAAAATAGAGGGAGGTAGGGAGTGCGAGTAGATAGGAGGAAAAAAGATATGAAGTGGGAATGAAAAAGGGAGAAGAGAGTGGATAGCAAAAAGGGAGGGAAGAGTAGGAGAGGACGAAATGGGATGGCAAGGGAAAGAATGTAAAGAGGAAGAGGGAATGAAGGGGAGAGAGACGAGGGCTAGATGAAGATAAGGGGGCAAGGGTATGAGGAAGAGGGGAAGGGAACCGTTGGTGATAAGAAGAGGTGCAAGCAGGGAAAGGGGAAGGAAGGAAGGATGGGAATAAGTGAATGGAAGAGAGGAATAGTGGTAAAAAGAGGATGGGAGAAGAAGGTAGGAATACTAGAATAGGAAAGAGGGACGGGGAGTAAGAGCATAGACCGGGAGGGGGGGGGCTGGAAAGGGGTGACGAAAAGGGGTGGGGGGAAAAGAAGAGAGAGAGTAGAGGTGAAGGGAGGGGGCGGCAGCATATCATCTATAATAAGTGTCACGCCTCTTGAATTAGGCGCCGCGTCAGCGAAAATGCTCCTTCCATCAACACTACAGCTCGTTGAAATCAGCCAGTTTAATACCAAGAGAACCTGTGAGGGGGATTATGGACCAAATGTTACGTCCTGGGAAGAGATAACCGAAGCTCTTTTATTTTTCTATCTAGTCAACCCGGAAGCGTAAGTCGAAGGAGAATAAGTAGTAATTTGAGAGAGTCTTCTTACTTGAGGCAGATAAGGGAAGAGGACAAGTAAAATGGAAGGTAAAGGGACAAGAAGAAAAGTAAGGATACGTGTGGTGAAAATCAGTTGCGAATTCGAGATAGATTAAGGTGATGTCTGTATAGGGAATGGAAGTGTAGTTATTATTTTGGTAAGAGTGATGCAAGAGAGAGAGAGAGAGAGAGAGAGAGAATACCCCGGCCTCCAGCAAGACTGACCATGGTGCCATTAGTCAGTGCCTCGAGGCGTGAGACACCGCGCCAACCGGGGTGTTACGCCCCCCACCCCCTCACACCACACTTCACCCGACCACACACACAGCCGCACACACCCCCACTGCCCACCAAACCTTCCAAACACACACACACACACACACACACACACACACACACACACACACACGAACATTAGTATGCTTAGACAAGATGGCCATATGTACACCAGACACACTAACACTAAAAACACGCAAACTCACACACATTTGTGTGCGACATTATATGTACGCTCACCCTTTGTATATCTACTCTAAAACACTCACATCCAATATCTAAACACATTTACCAGCATACATGAAAACTACTCAACCCTTTGCATAACGAAAATAAATGAGCGGATCTAATGCACACTATTCCATTCTTCACACTCTCAGTCACTCATACCGAACACTATCCAGCCCATCCACATCGACAAGCATAAAGACACACCCTAATCGCATACAAAACCAAGATAACAGAGAGAACTTTACCCGATTCACTCTATTCAATTCATCAAACACACGAGCACCTCCACACTGGCACCTAATCATTCATCCCACACATCCCAATGAAGACTAGGAAATGCCCAGAGGAACCCTTACCACGCTGGGCCATATATCATCCTCTTGTTACCTCGTCCTTCACTGTTTTTTGTTTACGTGTCGTTCTCGCCTTCACACGCTCACTGGCGCATGTTTGCTGGTGTGGGTTTAGGTGAGGGAGGTAGTGTAGGTGTGATTATAGGTGGGGAGTTGTTAAGTGTAAATGTAGGAAGGTTGGGGGGTGACATAGGTGTGGGTGAAAGTGGGGAATGTAGTTCAGGTGGGGAGAGTAGGATGGATGTGGGTGTATGTTTAAACTGTAGGTAAAAAGGATAAGTGTATATGGGGGAGTGAAAGACTGGAAAGTGGTGCTGGTGTAGGCTAAGTGTAAGTGTGGACTGTGGAGTGCGGTGGGTCCATATGAGGATGATAAATGGGGAGGTTGTTGATCTGGAAGTGGGTGGGAAAGGGGATGTTATGTGAGTGTTATTGCTGTGAGGAAGGTGGAGCGAGTGTATGTGGAGGACTGTGGGAATGGAAGTGTGATGTGGGAATGGATGTGGGCAAGGCTGTAGATGAGGGAATTAATGGTGGTGTATGTAGGGAATGGTATGTGTGCGTGGGATACAAGACACAAATGAGGGTGAGTTGGTGGTGTAAGTGTGAGCACGAGTGTGGATGTTGATGGAGTAAGTGGGGTGGATGTTTGTGAGGCATGGTGTGAAGGGGTGGTGTGGATTTGGATGAGAGACAGAATATAGGTGGAAGAGGTGATTCGGGTGAACAGTGAGGGTGGTGGTATGAGTGGAGGATGGAGGCGTGGTCACATGGGGAAATATGTAATCCAGGTGTGGATTTTTAGTGTGATAATGAGGAAAGTGGTGAGAGAACATGTGAATGGAGTTTGTAGATGTATTCATTAGTAAAAGAAATATGCACAGATGGATTTAAGTGGATGCTCTGAGTGGATGAGAGGCGATGGAATAAGAAAAGAGGGATATCTGGTGGAGAAAGAAGGTACAAAAGTGGAAGAAGGCTGTGCTTTGGATGGAGAGATGATATGTAAAGGCGAAAGACGGTGAAGACTGATAAAGTAGGCAAAAGGAGGTGATGTACAGCTGCGTCAGTTTATGGGGATATTACGAACTTCACCACGTACTTCTCCATCAGCATTTGTTTTCCCCTCTCTAACCCAACACATGTCCTCTCTCTCTCTCTCTCTCTCTCTCTCTCTCTCTCTCTCTCTCTCTCTTTCCTTCTCTCTTTCACCATTTGATTCTTCCCCACACGTGCCACTCTCTCTCTCTCTCCATGTGCCACCCAGCTACTGTGCGTGGGTGGTGGGCGGGGAGGCGAGGGGAGAGAGTCGTAAAAACAGAGCTGAGGAACAAACAGTGGAGTGTGTGGGGTGAGAGGCGTGACGGGGGAGGGGAAGGAGTAAATCTTGTAACCACTGGCCTCTGCTACTGGGTTGAAAGAAGCATTGGAGAGAGTAATTTCAGTTCATTTTACAGATTCTTGATCCTTTGAGCACAAATATTCTTTTCTTAGCCGAATGTAATTGCCTGACAGTAGCTGAAGTAAAAAGGAAAGTTATCAGCACAGTTAGGAATTTGATGGGTAGCTTACTTTCTGCCAAAGCTGTACATTATCACCTTGCTGATTTCGAAATAAAACTGAAATATCTTGGGTACAGTGCATAGTTTTAATATATTTTAGGAAAAAGTAGGCAGTTCCTTTCTTCATTCAGTGTGAGGACTTCCTTGTACTATATGCTGGCGAACGTGAGACTATATATTCTGTTTTGGAGAGACTCGTCAGAGGTGGAGGGGTTAATTTTACAACAGCATAGACTCGAAGAACTTGGTAACATCAAATATTTTCTACTTCATGAACACAAAATTATTCTTACAGTATGCAGTAATCTCAAGAACACAACAGGCTGAAATAAACTGCAAAATTTAAGTTATTCCCATAATAGAGCCAAAGAAACAGCGCTGTTGTATACGATCACTTACAGGAGTCATATACATCTCACCAGGACAATTTCACGCATTTCACGACAACAGGCAAAAAGAAATGCGGCGGAAAGAGTAACGAGGTGGCGAACAAGCATATTTTCTTACCCTATTTTTTCTTCTTCTTTTCAGGAGGTGCACCAGGGAGTGAGCAAAGGGCCTGACTGGTGGACATTAATCATGGCTGGCAGTGTAAACAGTGTGTGGATGCAAGGTTGTCGGTGGCTCACGATATGCTCACCCCCTCCCCCGTACCCAAACCTCCCACTCTCTTGCTCCTTTCACTCATAATTTCTGCAAGGTATATTCTCCTTCCATTCATATTTCCTCTCTACTTTTATCTATAGAACTTAACTTTTTCTTTTTCTCCTCTTTGTCTACACCCAGAACCTCTTCCTTGAAAACCTCATTGCTCTAAGGGTTCTTTCACGAACATTGTTTTTCCATCCAATCTGACCTTCCCTCAATCACTCCCTCTACCTTAATTTTCTCAGCTTAATTTCTTCTCTTTCCTTCCATTCACAAGCACATCCTCTCCATCCAACAACCACTCTCTCCGTTACTGGTTCCACCCACACACATAACCTCTTCACCCAACACTTCTTCTCCACCCACACTTTCTTCCACTCACTGTTCTTTTCTTCCTGTTACTCCCGCCTCCTCCTGCCTCGTCCACCCATCTGCATCCTCACTGTTTCTCTCCTCACCTGTATCTTCTCTATATCTAACCCCATCCACTCATAATTCTCTCCATCCCTAACTTCTACTTAACGCACCGTCCATCAATCCTCCTTCCTTTCAAGACTCAATCCACCTCACCCCTTCCACTCACAGCCTCCCACCTTCACTCCATTCGCTCGCGACCCTCCACCATCCTCAACTCTTCTACTCATGACTCCCCTCCACCCTCACCCCTATCAGTCCATCGTAATACAACCACAACACCTACATACATAACCTTCATAATACCTTTCACTCATACTTCTTCTTCTCTGTAGCCATTTTTTCACCCATAGATTTTCGCTACCCACACTTTCCTCTCTCTCATCCAAACCATTCTATCATAACCTCATCCAGTCATCATCTTTTGTGTTCTTAATTTCTTTCATCCGTACTTCTTCCCCATAACCCTCCTTCCAGCCATATATTTCTTCCACTTACACCTCTCCCGATCCCCTCCATAATCATCCCATAGCCTCTTCCACTCATAACATCATCCACTCAGTCCCTCAGCCAATCATAACCTCTAGACCTCATAATCTCCGTTACCCACACTTCCACCCCCAGTAATCCTCTTCCACCCATTAATTTTCTTCACCCATAACCCTCTCTTACCCACAACAAAACATTCCTTTAACCTTTTCCACTCGTATCCTCTCATGCTCATCACTCCTTTCACCCGCACTTATTCCCTTCTGCAGGCTCTTTTCCATCTGCAAATTTATCCCCCTTTTCATCTACAACATCCTTGCATACAAAAGCTTCTTCCAACCTAGCCAGTTTCCCCCTTTTTTTAAAGTCTGATATTAATTTCCAACTGCACTCTGGCTATATCAGGTTATCGGTCCTTCTTGCAGTGTCATTCTTAGTTTTTCTCGCTTAATCTCCTCAAATGAATGGGGAAGGGAAGGGCGTGGTTATAAGAAGAATTTTGCCTAAATCATTTACCCCATATACTGTATCTGATCTCCTCTACTCCACCCACACTCCGTAGCCACACAGAAGTCCCTTTCTCCACTCACACCATTCCTTCAACTACCTCTTTATATACCCCATCTTCCCAACTCCGCCCACACTTCCCACCTACAGACCACATTCTCCATCTCCTCCACTCCACCCACATACTCCTTCATTCTCCGCGCAGTCCCCTCCCGCGCTCCTGACTCTCATATCCCATCTCCCCAACTCCACCCACATTCCCCACCCACACAGATCCCCATTCTCCGTTCAAGCCATTCCTCCAGTTACAGTCTCTTGTAACTGATATCTCTCACTCCACCCACACTTCCCACCCACACAAAGACCTTCATTCTCCACTTAAATCATTCCTCCAGCTCCCTCCCCATGTACCCAGTCTTTCCCAATCCACCCACTCTCCCCACCCACACAGACCCTTCCCCCATTTCTCCCACTCCACCCACACAACCCTCGCCCCCACCATACCCCACCCTGCTGCCCTGTTCTACCTTCATAGTATCGTGGCAGGTCCCATCCATCGCTGCCAGGGTCGGGTTGTTTGTCCTCCCCGTTCATTTGTCTCGGCATTCACCCCTCGGCCGATTGCTCGTTTACTCATCGATTGTCGAGTCCTGTCACGGCGAGTACTCCACAGGCTCATTACTCGTTGCTCACTATATTCCGTCCCCCTTAACTATACCACAGTTGGATATGGTGCTAGTGATGAAAAAGTGTCATGGAAAGGATAAGGAGCAATAGCATTGCCTTATTCTGCCACTGGAAAGCTCAGGGAATTTAGCTGCAAAATTACAAAAATATCCGCCAAGTTAATGTGAACGAACTATTGGGTGGCGCAGACTGTTAAACTGACTATGGATGGCGTTAAAATGAGCGTAGCAAGTAATATTATCCATTCGTTTATGGGTATATGCTAAACACTCCCCTTCCTAGGACCCACTCTCCTTCCACACAACGAAAGATGACGCGCACACACTTTAAATAGGACTTCTTGGACTGCTTCTATAGAGGGACACTGGAAACTGTTTTAACGAAATTTAAACTGGCTCATACCCAAAGCAGGGATCGATGTCAGAGAATTCAGGTACCATTAATGGCCAGTGACTACATTAAAATCACTTAGCTTTATTTCTTTAATCTGTAATGTCCACTCAGTCCAAACTCTGTAGACACTGGATTTTTATTATTACATTTTTTTGCACCTGCATCTAAGCTTACAAAACCCCTGCAAACAACACTGCAACCAAGGAAACAATACCATACCCTTCCCGACAACATCTTGGGTCGTAGTGTCGTGAGCTTGGGAGTCTTCTCTTCTTTAATCATTAGTTTCCATCTAAAACACTTTAATTTTCCTCTGTAAGAAAAGCATAACTATTCATCAATTAGCTGCATAACAATACTGTTCATGAAATACACCAGACTATACCACACACAATTTCGTAATCTAAATAAACATTGCAATAATTAACCTCAATCTGAACCAAACATAAGAACATTACAGGTCAGCGGTTGGCCCTTGTTATCAGTCCCCCGAATTGCTCAGAAAGGAAGAATTATATACATGTTTTTAAGTTATTTTGGGGGAGACAACACTTTCAGCCCGACTTGGATCCTCTTTAGCTATGATCGGACCAGAATTATTGTATCTCCACTATTATTTATTTATTTTTTTATTTTTTTTTCGAATTTGGGTATAATTCTTTCAACTGAGGTCAGACGTCGTAACCAACCATCGTGAACCCCATCCAGAACCCTTGAACCCCCGCTCAGGTCTCCGTGCCTGCCCTCTATCCCTCAGCGGCAAGGCAATCGTTATGAGAAATTGTGAGTGATTCCTGGACATTCTGCCGCACAGCTACTCATGAGGGGGACTCACAACTCATACGTCCCTTGGCGTCCCTCTCTCCATAGACAGATAGATAGATAGATTGGCAGGTAATAGATAGCTTGAAAGAGATAGATGATAGATAGATAGATAAAGAGAGGGGTAATAGAATACTTGATGTAGATGATAGATAGATAGATAGATAGGTAATAGATAAATAGATTGATAGATCGATAGGCAGATAAGTAATAGATAAATTGATAGGGAGATAGATGATACAAAGATAGATAGACAGATAGGCAGATGACAGATAATGACAAAGAGACAGACAGACAGATTGATAGACAGATAGATAGACAGATAAATAAACCACCCAGTTCCAGAGTTCATCCAATGTAACCAAGACTGTATGCCGTATATTCCCGTCAGCATAGAATTTCCCTTAGCACGTCTTCCTTGCTAGCTTATTTCTACACAGGGAACGTTGATATTAGCTTGTGTGATGTTTGTGAAAAATTTACTAATATTAATACAATATAATTAACACGTAAGATGAAATAAAGCAGTAATATTTTAACGGTAAGGTAGAGGTGTTAGATTGCCTCCTAATCCCACTAGACTACAGCTCTATAACACGTCACTGTCTCTATAACAGTCTCTATAACACGTCACAGCCTCTCTATCACAAGACACTGGCACCACCTCCAGCCACCCTAGCTCACTCGTCGCCACGCACTCATTCCTTATATTATTCGTTATCTTCTTCATTGTCAAACCAGTTTCTGTCTTAAGCA
This sequence comes from Coenobita brevimanus, assembly GCF_032717465.1. Taxonomy (NCBI): domain Eukaryota; kingdom Metazoa; phylum Arthropoda; class Malacostraca; order Decapoda; family Coenobitidae; genus Coenobita; species Coenobita brevimanus. The sequence goes on along the minus strand of NC_137046.1, from coordinate 56,622,111 downwards.
CTGTCTCTATTGACTTTAATTATCAGTCTCTTCCACTACGCCTTCCCACACCGTCAACCCCCAAACACTTGTACGCTAGTTCCTTTAAAAAGTGAATTATGGTGCTAACAAAATCTGCAAGCAAAAATGAAAATAAGATAGCATAACTAGTAATAAGATCTGAAAACATGAAATCAACATTACCTGAAATAACAACAGTAATTAGAGTGATAATGGTAATAAGGGTAATCACTCCTATCATCATCATCATTTCTTTCCTGACGCAAGAATAATTAGCCCTTTTCTTCTTCTCACCTCGAAATAATTACATCCCGGCTAGGAATGATTTTTTGCACTCCAGTGATTGATTGACCTTCTGCATTATTTAAAAAAAAAAAAAAAAAAACAGTAAAGATGATTTAACTTTTTTACTTTGCTTACTGCCAGGTGATAATTTTCAGAACAGATGGGGCTAGGTATAGACTCATCCAACCTCATTTCTTAAAGGTTTCTCTAATTAATGCAAAATTCACCCTACCTGTCTTTGAATTTTACGTCATAATCATCATCCTATCTTCTTTCCCACCAAACTCTGGAGTGATTCACGATACTGTATAGTTAATTCCGAAAGAATGATGGGTGAATAAATAAACGAATAAGTAAATAAATAACAAAAACCATTGAGAAAGATGTTCTTCATAAATTCCTCTTCTCCCTTCACCAGACACCTCTCCCCTCACCCTGCCAGCTCTCTCTCTCCCTCCCTCTCCGCCTGCCCTCCTCTCCATCAACATTCCGTCCCCGATGACAGAGTGGCGGGCTCTGGTTACCTGTCCCCCTCCTCTAACACTCTTCAGGTGTTCACACTCTCTCTGTCTTATTAGAATATCTCTCTCTCTCCCGTCCGTCTCTTTATTCCCTTCTCTGTCTCATTTCTCGGTCACTTCCCTCCCTTTTCTCCTGATTCATTCTCTTCTCTATCTCTTCCCTGCCTTCTCCATCTCTTCCCTTCATTTCCTGTCCCATTTCTCTCAAGTCTTCAGATGTTTGCACTCTTTCTTATTGCACTTTCCTCTCCTTTCTCTGCCTCTTTTTTCTCTTTCCTTTCATTGAGTTACGTGAAATACGCTGCAAAAGAAAGGAAATATTAGCCGAGTTATAGCAAAAGAAATAGAATCATATCCATCTCACATTTACACCAACCTGCCACAGACATCTGGCTAAAATCATACCAGTCACGAATTATACATAAAGATAAACAGTCGCTAGGACCCGCCTAATTACACAAGCTCCCAATCAGCACAAATCAGCAAACATCCTTATAGATCCAGGTAATCGAATCAGCCCATAATCAAGTACAACAAGCAGTAACAGAGATCCGGATAATCAAGCCAGCTCCCAATCACACACAACAACAAGCAACCACAGAGATCCGGCATGACACAGTGTCGCCACCAGCACCTCTTCCTCCAGTCACCACAACAATCACGGAAATCCGACCAATCATACACAATCAGCAGGCACACAGATCCGGTTAATCATACAAACTCCCATTCATACACAGCGATAACCAACCACAGAGATCCGGCTCATCACAGTGTCGTCACCTCCACCTCCTCTTGTTCTTCCTCCTACGAGTCGAAGTTAGGGGTCAGGCCGAGGTCAGAGGTAAATATCACCTGTCCGTCACTGTGGAGGGATGTGGTGTGTGACGAGAGGTTAACTGGTATCACTCCATCTCACGCCATTCTTCTCTGCTCCTGCTCGTATAATGTGCTTCCTTGAAATATGACTGTGTTGAGGGGAGAGCGTGCGTGGGGTTATATTTTGCTTGGTAGTCGCCCTGTATGTCTGTCTCTCACTGCCTGTCTTTCTGTCTGTCTTTCTATTTGTTAATATTATCTGTCTTAAAATATGACTGGAAATAAGAAAATGCTCGTGTATATATATATATATATATATATATATATATATACACACTGCATGAGTCTACTTCCTGTGAGGGAAGGCCTTGATAAAACGACCTCCAAGCATACCTCACTTCTCAGTAAAATCATTCTTTTTCCCCAATACACCACGCTTCTTCCATTACTCTCCTACACTCTCTTTCTTTGTTGTAGCCTTCCTTTCCTCCTTGCGAACACTTGACTCTCCTGCAGTCACTTAGTCAAAAGAATTACCTTAAGGTAAGTAGGATATTACACAAACGTCACTCAGACAAATGATATAAAAGATCTAACAGGTTTTGTAGCGAAAAGTTGTCAAGCCTTGTGAAAATTTTGCAGCGAGGAGTGTTGTGTTGATTGGGGTATTCTGGTAGGCCTCTTATCAGTATAAGTTTTCATAATTATGATACGTTGATGTTCTCCGGCAAGATGTTTATGCACATTATATTGCTAAGGAAGAGGTGCTTGGGAGCCTCCTTACTCCAAGAGAAGACGGTCTAAAGAGAGCTGGATGTTTTTTATATTTATGTATTGCCAGATGCCTTAATCCTGTACGGGGTGGCCACAAACAAATCACCTCCACATCGCCTTGTCCTCTGCCATCTGACTGCCTTCCCTGCAAGTTTTCTCTCATATATCCTTCCACTACATCCCTCCATCTCATCCTTGGTCTTGCCCTCCCCCTCTGCCCCTTCATCCTACTCACATCCACTCTTACATGTAGTCAGTCCCTCATTACAGTGCAATATGTCAATGGGCTGTATTCTCGTGCGCTTGTGAGGTTCCTGAGCACATCTTCCTGAGCGATTTATTTTGTTTCTTGCACGTTAATATTCTTTTACATCAACCTGAATTTACAAGAGACCATTAACTTGCCATATGGGAAAAAAATAGATCGATGGAGTTTGAATAGCGTAGATGTTAATAACGCTCCATATGCAAAAATAAACCGGGAAAGAGGATGCATTAGGGTGTCTACGAAGGCCATCAATACAGGGTCCACCAAACGTAAGACAAATCCTGCAGGAAACGTTATTCTCAAGCAAGTGGAAGGTCAGCGCCGGGTAATGGGCAGCAATTTTTCCCCAAGACAAATGTGTTCTCACCCCCTCAGTGTCTGCTTAGTCAGTCACGGGGTTATAAATGTCCAGGCCTGTCATCTGGACGTCATCTTCTTGTTGGGGTTTCAAGTGTGGTTTGCTTGGATGTCTCTGGGTTTGGTGAATATCGTCTAGAGTCAGCTGGAACAAAATATAAACCTCCAGTCTCTCGCCGCTCCTTGTCATCCCATACCCTGTTTACTTTAACTGGGCGTAAGCAAGGCACCAGCTCCGTAATGTGGTTCTAGTCACAAAAAAAGAGTACTAAGGAAAGGATATAGAGTCACAGTATTGTCTCATTCTCCCACTGAGCTACGGGAAATAAGTTACAAAAGGACGAAAATTCTACGCCAAGTTAATGTGAATGAACTGTAGTCGACCACAGGTTTTAAATATCCCTTTTTTTTTTTTTTATGGATGACATTTTACTCTTGCACTTCACTCCTTGGCTACGGTATATCTCTGAGACTAATAAAATCGCCTCGCACTTGCTGGGATAAAATACAAAGCCTCACTGTCTGCTTAGTCACAGATTATAATGTCCTTTTTTTCTTTTTTAATGTATCTTATTGTAGCAGTTTTAAGCCAGTGACTACATTAATTTTCTACTGATCGTTTAAGATAATTCAAAGTTCTTATCCCGTCACTAAGTCCAACTAACTGATTATTATCGTCTGAAGGTAGCGAGGGTAAATCTGAGGAGTTGTTTTCGCGGTCAGATTAATGGCTGACTTCCTGAGCAGTAAAAGTCTTTCCTAAACTGAATTGAATTGTTTTGCATCCATGGGAAAAGAAAAAAAAAAGTGTCATCGTAGTAAAGGAGTTGATTTTTTGCAGAAACATTGATCAGGATAACTTCTGACGCTTTTGCTTCGATTCAAATCAATAAGGTAATCGATGTGATCTGAAACAAGTCGGAGTAAAATGCCTGTTTATTTATCTGCAGTCAGAAGTATTATTCCTCGAAGGGGTGTTCACAAACGACTAGCCTCCATGTCACTTTGTCTTCCACCATCAGGCTGCCCTTTCTCCGACTCACACACCTCTAACTCATATGCCTCTTCATCCTACCTTCGTGCCCTCGATCCTCCTCTTCCCGCGTAAATCTTAACCTTCAGTACGATGATTCACATTTCTTTTTTCCTACGCTCCCCAGCTGACTTTGGCTCTGGGGTGACCTCTCGTGAGACAAGGATAAGATGTGTTCCTTTATTCCTTCAGTAGAACGATGGCTTTTATCTATTTCTTCTTGTTACCTTCAGACGATTATCTTCATCCGGAGGGTTGGAGCAGATTAAATAAAAAGTGGAGAAGCTTGAGGAAAAGGAGGGATAAAGGGAGGGAAAGGGAGTCATAAGGGAATGAAAGAGAAGATAATGCAAGGAAGAAAAGGAGGAAAGAAAAGTAAAAGAAACAGGAAACTGCTTGTGAATTAAAAAGGAGAGAAAGGAAATGAGTCATGAAGAAAAAGAGAGAGAATAAAGAGCTGAAAGGGAACAGATGAGGCGACAAAGAGAGCATGAAAGGAAGAATCGGCAAGAGGAACTGAACCATAAATGAAGCATTGAAAGAAGAAACAGATGATAAGTAGAGGGGCACAATGAAAAGGGAGAAACAAGAGGAAGGAAGGGAGTGAAAGGGAACTGATGGGGTGACAAAACGAGGAAGTAAAAGATGTAACACAAAGAAGGAACTGAATTTGAGAAGTGGAAAAAGAAGAAAAGGAAAAAAGACGGAAGAATAAGCAAGAAAGAAAAGGAGGAAGACAGAGGAAGGAAGGGGGTGAAAAGGTAACGGATGGGGTGACAAAGCGAGGATAATGGTCAACTGATTGCATTACCATTCCCGTCTCGCGCCCACCATTCCCACTTTTCACTCGGGGCAAAACTTTGGAATTCATTTGCATATCGAATTTACAACAACTTACCCCGAAGTCCTCAGTAGCGCTCGGCATTGGAGGGAGGGAGGGAGGGGGGGAAAGGAGGGAGAGTGAGTTATGGAGAGCAAGGCGGAATGGAGGGAGGGAAGAAAGAGGGGAAGGAGAGTAAGAAGGAAGGCAGGGAAGGGATGAGAGTAAGGAGAGGGAGGGAGGGAGGGAAAGAAGACTGAGGAAGGAGGAGGTATGAAGAGTAACAAGGAACTGGGAGACGTAGAATATGTGAGGGAGGGAGGGAGATGGAGAGAGAAGGAGAGTAATGAGGGAAAGAAAGGAGGGAGAGGGAAAGGGAGAAAATCTACTCTAATTACCTCAGTGAATTGTCAGCGAGGCGAATACGTGTTATCCTGTAATCACCGTGGGACCTGCATGGGGGGGGGGGTTGTCGTTGGGTGAGGAGACGACGGGAGGCAAAGGACGATGGGAGGAAGGACGAATTAGAGGTTGAATTGACGAAGAAGCATTGGTAACAGAGATTTTTAACCTCCCCTAATTAGCACAGTACATATGATACAGAAAAGTTGATATTCTCGTAATGCAAAGCTCTCTCTGCATGTACGAAAAGACAGGATGAGGTACTATGGGGTGAAGGGACGTGGAGGCTAAAGAAATGGGATTTGAGATTCATCTGCATGAGTGAGGCATAATTTTAGAGATGAACCCCTTAGCTTCGAGACGTCCCTACTTAGCCTAATGGAATCCTCTGGCGGTAATAAGAAACAGATAATTTGCTGTCTCCTCAAGAAGTTAATGAATTGGTTAATCCATTCAGTAAAAAACAAAATAAATAAAAGATCTGTCAAGCTAAATGAATATTCCGGGGATAGCTACGATACAAAAAGAAACAGGCATCATCGTAGCAAAGGGGTCAGAATTTTAGGATGCTCCCACCTATGCCTGCCATGGGAGAAAGGGCGAAATAGGAAAGTGAGGCGACGTGGAGGCTGATCTAACAGG